>NC_138241.1:102500-225000 GCF_964197995.2 Scardinius erythrophthalmus
ACACACACACACACACACACACACACACACACAGATCAGTGTACTCACGGCGTACGGGCACTCTCCTCTGCAGCAGCGGGCCTTTGACGGTCTGTTTGCTGTGTTTATTGACGGCGATGAAGGCTGTGTGAACGCTGCTCACTCCGGCCTGGACACTGAGCTCCAGGATCCGGCTCCTGAGGGCCTGTGCGTCGGCTCCTTCGGCTCGCTCCTCCAGCTCCAGACAGCGGAGCACAGACCGGGCCGCCAGACGGTGGATCGTCCGTCTGCAACACACACACACATATATTTTAATATATACAGTTTGTACAGTATAAAAACCATTAAGTCTATGGAGAGTCCCCACAAAGATAGTGAACCAGACATGTGTGAGTGTGTGTGTGTGAGTGTGTGTGTGTGTGTGTGTGTGTGTGTGTGTGTGTTACCCTGTGTCTTCCGTTGGTTTAAGAGTAAACTGGAGCTGGTTAGTCACTGGTTTTGTGTGTGTGTGTGTGTGTGTGTGTGTGTGTGTGTGTGTGTGTTACCCTGTGTCTTCCGTTGGTTTAAGAGTAAACTGGAGCTGGTTAGTCACTGGTTTTGTGTGTGTGTGTGTGTGTGTGTGTGTGTGTGTGTGTGTGTGTGTTACCCTGTGTCTTCCGTTGGTTTAAGAGTAAACTGGAGCTGGTTAGTCACTGCTTGATCTTTCAGCCTGTATTTCACAGTCACGGCTCCGTCTGTCTTTCCTGAACTCTATGACGAGGGAGGAACAGAAAGAACATGAGCATCTGATGATTTTACACTCTTCAACTACTTTCTGACAAGGGCCAGTGTTGCGTCACACACAGCGCAGCGATTTTTCTTAATCACAGAACCACACAACTGATTAACATGTTGTATTCAACCCTTGTTTAAAGGAGCCCTTGGTTTAAAAGGTGTGGCTCTGGTCTCCTCTTAAATGAAACCATTAAAGCGGTCCTATGATGCTTTTTCACTTGTTCAACTTCAGTCAGTGTGTAATGTTGCTGTTTGAGTATAAAAAAAGATCTGCAAGTTTTCAAAGCTTAAAGTCCACTCCAAAGGGAGATGTTTTATTTAACAGAATCCACTTTCCAAGATCTACATCGAGAGGCTCGTTTGGACTCCGACGCGATTTTCCCCTGGGCTTTATGAAGTCATAATGTTCCTCATTTAAATAATCTCCTCTGGAATACGTGGAAAGCGGACGAGGCCTGGATGAGCTGCTGCTGTCAATGAGAAGAGGATCTGGCATCTGTCCAAGGAGAATCTCCGAGCTCTCAGTGTTCGGCCCAATCCCAGAGTCCCCTCAGGATCAGCGTGTGTCGGGAGGAAGAAGAATGAAGCATGAGCTGTGAAGACCTCTGTCCACAGTTCAGCGTGAGGAGCTCGTGATGCTCTCGCTGATGTATATCCTCCGGCTCTGGAAACCTGCGGCGTGAGGAAGGAGAGATGGAGTCACTGAAGTATCAGGAGATCCTAGGAGAAAACATCATGCCGTCAGTGAGCAAGCTGGAGCTCGGACCTTCAACAGGACAACGATCCCAAGCATTCCTCAGATTCCAGCAAGGCTTGGTTGCAGAAGTCGTCCTGGGAGATACAGTGGCATCACAGTCTCCTGAACGGGCTCAGATCCCTCAGACACAGAAGCTGCTGTCTTACACATCTCGCTTCAGCCGCTCAGGACAGCAGAAGACTGCTCTACTGAGGACTGAAGATGCTGGCCATGAAGGGGGTGAATAATTTTGAGCGGCACTTTCAGTTGAATTTGGGGAAACCACTTGAAACAATTGTTGTGTTGAGCTATTTCAATTACTTGATTTGTTCATTGCAAACATCTGAACGTCTGTAAATATTACCCAAAAACCTGAACTGTATATTGGCGTCCTCTCATGCTGATCGGATAGATATGATAATTGCTGATGACGAATTGATTGGATAGATCATTTGAACGTGCTCCTCCCGAACTTTATTAGTAAAACATAATTTATGACCTTCTGATGAACTTAGAATGGGTAAAATGTTATTTTAAACACTGTTCCTAGACATTATAATCCTGATGTTTATCTGTGTGCTGCACGTTATGAAGAACAGCTTCCAGAACCACGATGAACTCTCATGACCTTTCCCGAACACACGCCAAGCGCTGCCAATCACAACGCATTGGGCCAGCTAACCAATCACAGCACATTCTGTATTTCAGAAGGAGAGACTTCATCGAAACCGGAACTAAACAACACGTGCGGGACAGACTGGGGAGAGAGGAGCTGTAATGTAAAATATGTGAAAAATAATGTTTTTTGAAACATTTTTTTCATGAAAGCACATTCTAGTACTCCCAAAAACAAAATCAAGACTTGTAAAAGGGTGTAATAAAAAGCTTTGACCTGTCCTTTCAGCTGAGCGTAGATGAGCGCCCTCTGACCCTGGAACAGGGCCCTGATGGGTGGAGACAGCATGTCCACCGTAACGCCCTCGGGAACGGTCCAGTCCACAGAGATATTATCCACAGCCGGCTGGAGAGCAAACCGGAGCGACTGCATCACCTGACAGAGGACAGGAGAGAGTGGAGAATAGAAACCCTGACCATCTCGTACTGATTCTGTCCAGAGCAGAACTTACTTTGGGCTGCATGCGGTCAGTGCCCGTGATGAACTGAGCGTGACCTGAACCTTCTCTGGCCATCCCTGTGATGAGAGCCGTACTCGCACCCTCCCCAATCCCGAAGGAGAAACACCTGAGGACACATGACCGTCTGACATGAAGTGAACCTGAAGTGAGGCGGGAGATATCAGTAAAGCTGGAGTGAGTAGTGAGCGCCCACCTGTGAGAGAAAACGTGACTTTTCACCAGGTCCAGCACCTCTTTGGTGTTCCACACCTCTCCATCAGTGAAGATGAACAGCTGAGAGAGAGTCAGGCTCAGAAACACACCTCCGCAGAGTTCAGAAAGCGTGTTGAATGATGAGTGTGTACCTGTCGGGGGTGATCCGGGAAACAGGGCTGACTGTAGATGTGTTTCAGAGGCTGAAGGATCTCTGTGCCGCCCATGTCTGCCCTCATGCTCTTCACTCTCTTCAGAGCCTCCTCCATCGTGTCGTCGCTGTACACAACACTCTGACTGCAATGACACACACCACAGGCTCTCACTAACCCACCACTGACCAGCACGAGATCATTCCTGAAGAACAACTAACGCGTGTTTACTGACGGGAAGAAGGACTCGAAGTGAGAGCCGAATCCATAGATGTTGAAGTAGCATCCCATGGGAAGACTCTTCAGCAGCAGCAGCAGCGTGTCCTACAGAGAGACAGTGTGTGTGTGTGTGTGTGTGTGTGTGTGTGTGTGTGTGTGTGTGTGTGTGATAGAGTACAGTAGAAAGATGCAGTGTGTGAGTACAGTAGAGATAAACATATAAACATGTACAGCAAGTACAGTAGAGACAGATGCATGTAATGAGTACTGTAGAGACTCATGTACAGTGAGTAGAGACACATGTACAGTAAGTACAGTAGAGACTCATGTACAGTGAGTAAAGACACATGTACAGTAAGTACAGTAGAGACTCATGTACAGTGAGTAGACACATGTACAGTAAGTATAGTAGAGACTCATGTACAGTGAGTAGAGACACATGTACAGTAAGTACAGTAGAGACTCATGTACAGTGAGTAGAGACACATGTACAGTAAGTACAGTAGAGACTCATGTACAGTGAGTAGAGACACATGTACAGTAAGTACAGTAGAGACTCATGTACAGTGAGTAGACACATGTACAGTAAGTACAGTAGAGACTCATGTACAGTGAGTAGACACATGTACAGTAAGTATAGTAGAGACTCATGTACAGTGAGTAGACACATGTACAGTAAGTATAGTAGAGACTCATGTACAGTGAGTAGACACATGTACAGTAAGTACTGTAGAGACTCATGTACAGTGAGTAGAGACACATGTACAGTAAGTACAGTAGAGACTCATGTACAGTGAGTAGACACATGTACAGTAAGTATAGTAGAGACTCATGTACAGTGAGTAGAGACACATGTACAGTAAGTACAGTAGAGACTCATGTACAGGGAGTAGAGACACATGTACAGTAAGTACAGTAGAGACACATGTACAGTAAGTATAGTAGAGACTCATGTACAGTGAGTAGAGACACATGTACAGTAAGTACAGTAGAGACTCATGTACAGTGAGTAGAGACACATGTACAGTAAGTACAGTAGAGACTCATGTACAGTGAGTAGACACATGTACAGTAAGTACAGTAGAGACTCATGTACAGTGAGTAGACACATGTACAGTAAGTATAGTAGAGACTCATGTACAGTGAGTAGACACATGTACAGTAAGTACTGTAGAGACTCATGTACAGTGAGTAGAGACACATGTACAGTAAGTACAGTAGAGACTCATGTACAGTGAGTAGACACATGTACAGTAAGTATAGTAGAGACTCATGTACAGTGAGTAGAGACACATGTACAGTAAGTACAGTAGAGACTCATGTACAGGGAGTAGAGACACATGTACAGTAAGTACAGTAGAGACACATGTACAGTAAGTACAGTAGAGACTCATGTACAGTGAGTAGAGACACATGTACAGTAAGTACAGTAGAGACTCATGTACAGTGAGTACAGACACATGTACAGTAAGTACAGTAGAGACCCATGTACAGTGAGTAGACACATGTACAGTAAGTACAGTAGAGACTCATGTACAGTGAGTAGACATGTACAGTAAGTATAGTAGAGACTCATGTACAGTGAGTAGACACATGTACAGTAAGTACAGTAGAGACTCATGTACAGTGAGTAGACACATGTACAGTAAGTACTGTAGAGACTCATGTACAGTGAGTAGAGACACATGTACAGTAAGTACAGTAGAGACTCATGTACAGTGAGTAGACACATGTACAGTAAGTATAGTAGAGACCCATGTACAGTGAGTAGAGACACATGTACAGTAAGTACAGTAGAGACTCATGTACAGGGAGTAGAGACACATGTACAGTAAGTACAGTAGAGACACATGTACAGTAAGTATAGTAGAGACTCATGTACAGTGAGTAGAGACACATGTACAGTAAGTACAGTAGAGACTCATGTACAGTGAGTAGAGACACATGTACAGTAAGTACAGTAGAGACTCATGTACAGGGAGTAGAGACACATGTACAGTAAGTATAGTAGAGACTCATGTACAGTGAGTAGAGACACATGTACAGTAAGTACAGTAGAGACTCATGTACAGGGAGTAGAGACACATGTACAGTAAGTATAGTAGAGACTCATGTACAGTGAGTAGAGACACATGTCCAGTTAGTAGAGACTCATGTACAGTGAGTAAAGTGACTCAATAAATCTCAATATATGTGTGTAATTTCTGAAATCCGAAATCTTACTCTTGCACTTTCGATGCGCATCTGTGCGTCTTTCCCATTATGCATGCTGCAGTCCATACTGCCCGATCTGTCAACCACAAACACAAACTCGCCTTGAGATGCCAGCGATGACATCACGTCTGCAGGGAACTCTGGGTACAAACTGATCATGAGCACTGGGTCACCCATCAGAGACCCTGAAACAGAGACAGAGTAAACAGGGTAAGACGGTGTAAATGGCCTGAATTCTGTTCTGTATGATTCGTGTTACAAGGGCTGGGTATTGACACAAATTTCACAATTCACTTCGATTTCGATTCACAAGCTTCCAATTCATTTATTATTTTGGATATCAGGTAGGCAACAATAGGGTGGTGATGGCGCAGTGGATAAGACACATGCCTTTGGTGTGAGAGACCCGGGTTCGAATCCACTGTGAGACACCATGTGTCCCTGAGCAAGACCCTTAACCCCTAGTTGCTCCAGAGGCGTGCGACCTCTGACATGTATAGCAATTGTAAGTCGCTTTGGATAAAAGCGTCAGCTAAATGAATAAAAATGTAAATGTAAAATGCAATACATGGCAAATTTCAAATCTCTTAACTAATGCTGTAAACTATGGGAGTCAGTTGTAGCCTACTAGGCTTCATCAGCCTACTATAATATTGAAGGTAAAAATTAACTGATTTGTATAAAAACTTAAAATTACACTTATTTATTTTTATAATAATAAAGTTATATGAAATGTAAACATTTAAATGATGGCTGTCATAAAAACTTGCTAGATTTATTCAAACATGCATTAACTATTAAAGAACATTAAAATTATAATGAATATGTAATATGGTGCATATATTTAGCAAAATGCTCCTCTCTAGAGTTAATTTTTCTAGCAGACTAACGAGTTTATGGTCACTGGATATGGGTTTTCTGAGATAAATGTGACGTTACATGACATTGTTTACAAGCCGTTTTAATGACATCTTTCCACGTTTGAAACACTGATTGAGCGATTCCATGTTACATGATATGGATTTCGATAAGTTGTACTCAATCTTTTAACACACTTTCAGATGCTCATTCATGTTTATTTCGCGCTGTAACTGGTGTTAAGGCGGAAGAGAAGATCATGTGTGCGCTGCTGCTTATAGAGCTGAGCCAGAGCGATCTCATGCCACAGCGCCAACACGCTATTTATGTTTTGGAATTTCGTAAGAAAATGGATGCAATTTGTTTAATATCAATAGTAACAAAGCACAAAGATTATTGCGATTTATTGGATGCGATGCGCGTTACAATGTTCCATTCATTCATCAAAACAGGATGACTAATCGATTCTTGGGATTTAAGAATCGATATCGGTTCGTAAAAATGAGAATCGATTAAAATCCAGAAATCAATATTTTTTTACCCAGCCCAACGTGTTACACTGTATGACAGTCTCTATCCTGCAGAGCGAATCAAACTCCCTGAACTAATCAAGTCATGTGTGCCGACTCACATACGACCCACCCTAAACATCAGAGATCAGTGCGAGAACATGATAATTATGTTCAGAACTACAAACACCATCAAAAAGATTTGTTTATTCTCCATATAATTATCAATTTTAGATACAGGGAAGTTTGGCCATTGACTAAGGCAAAATCCGCCATCTTTAATCACTTGTGAGACATGAACAACAATGGCCAACTAATTGCCTTCAAGAACTTCTGACAATGTCGGATATTTTAAATTGCAGTCGTGAGTGTAAAACGACTTTGTTCTTGCCTAAAATGACTTAATTTCCATTTTAGGGTGAAGTAACCCCTTAACTCACACATTAGAATATTTACAGCATACTGAATTCATGTAAAAACTAAAGCCTGTACCTGGCTGAGCCGTGGCTGCTCCGGCCTCCACGACAGCACGGGGCTGATGGGTATTCTCATAGTACAGAAGCAGCTCAACATCCTTATCGAACCGATGGCCAGCACTCAGACTCACCTACACACACATTACAGACGTTAGGTGCATAAAAACTGTACACAAACACAAACACACACACACACACACAGTACCGTGGCGTGAGTGTGGTGTGCGTCGAGGAACACCAGAGGATCCAGAGGGCAGCTGGACTCCAGTCTGGAGATGCGGTCTGAAGATCTCACATCGACACTCAGAGACAGTGTGTACGGAATAACAGATGCTGAGAAAACTTCTGGAACACCAGCGGCTGAAGCTGAGAGAATCACACGGACAAACAGAGATATTTTGCAACACCAGTATCAATATACAGAGCCGAACCGCCAAACAGAACTGACCTGTGCATCTGGTTGGTTTATGACACAGCCAATTCGACTGCTGAACAGTAAAGCACTGCAATGTTTTCATTGATAAAAATCATAAATATTTTTGGAGTATCAAATCATCATATCAGATTGATTTCTGAAGGATCATGTAATGTAATGATGGGGTTAGTAATGATGCTGAAAATTCAGCTTTGATCACAGGAATAAATTACACTTTACTATATTCGAATAGAAAACAGCTTTTTTCCATTGTAATCATATTTATCTGTTTTTACAGTATTTTTAATCAAATAATAGTAGCCTTTGTGATGCAGAAGAGATTCTTTCAGAAACATTTGACCAGTAGTGTAGGGGAAGTAAAAGGTTAGACAACATCATTCACTATGCTTTCTGGGAAGAATAGTTTTATAAAAAATATGTTTTTTGTTTCCAAAATCTTTGCTGTTTTAAATCGAACATAACTGATTTTTTAAAACTATGTAGAAATATACAGTGGTAAAACACTTGTGAAGATGTGGACAGTCAGTGTTGCGGCCTGTGTGTAAGGTTAAACCACACCTGCTGGCGTGTGTATCTGGGGTTAAACCGCACCTAAGGGTGTGTATCTGGGATTAAATCGCACCTGGTTAAACCGCACCTAAGGGTGTGTATCTGGGGTTAAATCGCACCTGAGGGTGTGTATCTGGGGTTAAACCGCACCTGAGGATGTGTATCTGGGGTTAAACCGCACCTAAGGGTGTGTATCTGGGGTTAAATCATACCTGAGGGTGTGTATCTGGGGTTAAACTGCACCTAAGGGTGTGTATCTGGGGTTAAACCGCACCTAAGGGTGTGTATCTGGGGTTAAATCGCACCTGCGGATGTGTATCTGGGGTTAAACTGCACCTAAGGGTGTGTATCTGGGGTTAAATCGCACCTGAGGGTGTGTATCTAGGGTTAAACTGCAACTGAGGGTGTGTATCTGGGGTTAAACTGCACCTGAGGATGTGTATCTGGGGTTAAACCGCACCTGAGGGTCTGTATCTGGGGGTTAAAACTCAACCCACTGGACTCAAACTGCAGAACAATATTAAAATCTTTACCAGAGAGCTCAAACAGTGGCTTAAATTGGGTCAAAGTTGTTCCCATGTGTAAAATGTGCCTTGTTTTGTTTAACAATGTGTTTTTATCTGTTGTAAAAGCCCCCTATGGACAGGTGTTGAAAATTAGCACATGTGCTATAACACTTTAAACAATGCATCTGGTTCGTCCAATGTTATTGCTATGTCCATATTAAATAAATAAATAAATAAATAAAAAATAAAAATAAGTATCTGGGGTTAAATCGCACCTGCGGGTGTGTATCTGGGGTTAAACTGCACCTGAGGGTGTGTATCTGGGGTTAAACTGCAACTGAGGGTGTGTATCTGGGGTTAAACTGCACCTGAGGATGTGTATCTGGTGTTAAACTGCAACTGAGGGTGTGTATCTGGGGTTAAACTGCACCTGAGGATGTGTATCTGGGGTTAAACCGCACCTAAAGGTGTGTATCTGGGGTTAAATCGCACCTGAGGGTGTGTATCTGGGGTTAAACCGCACCTAAGGGTGTGTATCTGGGGTTAAATCGCACCTGAGGGTGTGTATCTGGGGTTAAACCGCACCTAAGGGTGTGTATCTGGGGTTAAATCGCACCTGAGGATGTGTATCTGGGGTTAAACTGCACCTAAGGGTGTGTATCTGGGGTTAAACCGCACCTGAGGGTGTGTATCTGGGGTTAAACTGCACCTAAGGGTGTGTATCTGGGGTTAAATCGCACCTGACGATGTGTATCTGGGGTTAAACCGCACCTAAGGGTGTGTATCTGGGGTTAAACTGCACCTTAGGGTGTGTATCTGGGGTTAAACCGCACCTTAGGGTGTGTATCTGGGGTTAAACCGCACCTAAGGGTGTGTATCTGGGGTTAAACTGCACCTAAGGGTGTGTATCTGGGGTTAAATCGCACCTGAGGATGTGTATCTGGGGTTAAACCGCACCTAAGTGTGTGTATCTGGGGTTAAACTGCACCTGAGGGTATGTATCTGGGGTTAAATCGCACCTGAGGATGTGTATCTGGGGTTAAACCGCACCTAAGGGTGTGTATCTGGGGTTAAACCACACCTAAGGGTGTGTATCTGGGGTTAAACTGCACCTGAGGGTGTGTATCTGGGGTTAAACTGCACCTGAGGATGTGTATCTGGGGTTAAATCGCACCTGAGGGTGTGTATCTGGGGTTAAACCGCACCTAAGGGTGTGTATCTGGGGTTAAATCGCACCTGAGGGTGTGTATCTGGGGTTAAATCGCACCTGAGGATGTGTATCTGGGGTTAAATCGCACCTGAGGATGTGTATCTGGGGTTAAACTGCACCTAAGGGTGTGTATCTGGGGTTAAACTGCACCTAAGGGTGTGTATCTGGGGTTAAACCGCACCTGAGGGTGTGTATCTGGGGTTAAACTGCACCTAAGGGTGTGTATCTGGGGTTAAATCGCACCTGACGATGTGTATCTGGGGTTAAACCGCACCTAAGGGTGTGTATCTGGGGTTAAACTGCACCTTAGGGTGTGTATCTGGGGTTAAACCGCACCTTAGGGTGTGTATCTGGGGTTAAACCGCACCTAAGGGTGTGTATCTGGGGTTAAACTGCACCTAAGGGTGTGTATCTGGGGTTAAATCGCACCTGAGGATGTGTATCTGGGGTTAAACCGCACCTAAGGGTGTGTATCTGGGGTTAAACTGCACCTGAGGGTGTGTATCTGGGGTTAAATCGCACCTGAGGATGTGTATCTGGGGTTAAACTGCACCTAAGGGTGTGTATCTGGGGTTAAACCGCACCTAAGGGTGTGTATCTGGGATTAAACCGCACCTGAGGGTGTGTATCTGGGGTTAAATCGCACCTGAGGGTGTGTATCTGGGGTTAAACCGCACCTAAAGGTGTGTATCTGGGGTTAAATCGCACCTCTGGGTGTGTATCTGGGGTTAAACCGCACCTGAGGGTGTGTATCTGGGGTTGAGTACGGCCGGCAGACAGAAGCGCAGCGCGTGGTCGGCCTGAACGCTGAGCTCCATCACATAGACGATGTTGATGACGGCGTTCTGACCCGGAGACAAACACCCGACACTCAGTTTGAAGACATCCGAACTCTCATCACTCTCTTCCAGCAGAAACGCCTGCTGACCTGAACTCACAGCGTCATCATACTGATCCCGCGCCTGCAAGAGAAGAAGCGGTCAAGCAACAGGAGAGGACCCTTTTCACATTAGATTTCAACACGGTTCTTCGTTGCTAGGAAACTTTGTTTTGTTTACTGTGTTTACCGTGGTAAAACGCGTGCTGAAGTCTTGTTTGTTTCTTTGTTTGTTTGTTTGTCGTGCATCTCGGGTAGCTTTTGATTTTCGCTTCAATAAGTAGTAGGGCTATTCCTGCTGTATTCAATAACGAGGAATAAGACGTGTATATAATTGGTGAAGCCCTCATCGTATGAAGAGCAAAGAGTGTAAAAAGCAGCGACTCGACCTGCGCGACTCCACAGAGCAAAGACACCGACAAGACACTTGAGTATTGCTCTTTTCCCCCATTTCTGTCCTTTCTGTACAGCTTGTTCTCATTTGTTTGTTTTAGTGAACTGAATTCACTATGTGCTTTCAAATCTCCACCATTACTGCCAACACTCGTAAATTGCACTCTATACATTGGAGGCAGCGCAATCCTTACAATAGCCGCGTTTCCACCGCAGGAACTTTCCCCAGGAACTAGGAACTTTGGGCTGGTCTCGATGTGTTTACATCGCAGGAACCAGGGTCTAAATGAAGTTCCGGGTCAATATTTCCCCCTCCGATAGTCCCTGCTCATGAGGTAGTACTTTTTCAAAGTTCAGGAACTTTCAGGGGTGGGACTTGTGCGCTGCACAAGCTGATTGGATGACTCCACGCAGCATTTTATTTATTTTTAACCTCCCTTTTTAAAAAAATCTATGCGGTTCGTGTCGTGGCTTCATGCAGTAAGAGTTGTCCATCTGCAAATATGGAATTTAATAAAAAAAAACTGGTGGACTGGCGACGAGTTTCAGGCTTTATTAAGGGTATTTGTAAAAGAGGAAACTTTCTGCGCGTTCGTCCCAGCCATGGTCAATGTCCGCAATAGCTGATAACATACACATTTAATATAGCATTACGAGCTTACAGAACACGCTTTATCAGTGCTCGTCTCTTTTCTGCCACAGCTTTTATTATTAAGTCATTATGTTTACACATTGTCATCTATTGCAAGGCACTCCAAACCATGTTACAAATTTACTATAACAGGATTGAAATAGCGCTTTGAGGTTAGTAGGGTTCAGGCTTTTTTAAGCGTATTTGCGAAAGAGGACTCAAAACTGATTACTGTCCGTCGCAGACTGGGAGGAGCAGTTGCGCGCAGTTCACCTTCCCGGTACTTTAGACCGCGGTGTAAACGCAGAAAGCAACCGGTCTGGGGCAAAAAAAGTTCCTGGGACAAATTGTTCCGGGTAATTTCGGTAGAAACGCGGCTATACTGTGTACTATCCCTATGTCCTCTACTACTTTACTCTCTATTCCAGTTGTTCTCTGGAACTACCAGTCTTTATTTCATCTATTGCTACTATTAAAGTCTGAACCTCATGGCCATAACTGAGACCTGGATCAAACCTGAGGACACTGCCACTCCTGTAAATGCCCATGCCATGTTTTGATTAATATTAATGTTGCTGTATTTTAGGTAAATCATGATGCTGCAAAAGCCTCATTAGACCTTTGACTGGCCCTTTCCAAATCTGTGGAAAAATTTTTTTCTAATGGTATAAAATTTCTGGGGTCACCTGAGGGCCTCCTCAACTATATCAGACACTACAGCAAAGCTGAAACCAGTGAGATGTATTACTGATTTCACAGAGAGAAGGCCATTCATAACAGAGGTACTTCACATGTAGAAGCACATCAGGCACATCACTAAAAAAAGACACATTTTATTCAAAGGCTAAGAGACACTGTGCAAAGTTTTCAAAAACATTATCATGGCAAAATTCTGCATTTGCGCAATCTCTCCGGAATTAAATGGGTTGCTGTAGAAAGATAACAAAAACTTCTGTTGTGAAATGTGTGATCTGAACAAACATTTTAAAAATCAAAGAAAACCACGGACAGATTCTAATGTATAAAACTTTGCATAGATTTCCTAGGCTTGTTTGAAAGCGACAGGCGTGTGTGTTGAGCAGGTTTAAGGAAGCTGTCTACACCCTGTCACATGATCACGTCCGTCAGCCCTCAGGTGAAGCTGTCTACACCCTGTCACATGATCACGTCCGTCAGCCCTCAGGTGAAGCTGTCTACACCCTGTCACATGATCACGTCTGTCAGCCCTCAGGTGAAGCTGTCTACACCCTGTCACATGATCAAGTCCGTCAGCCCTCAGCTGAAGCGGTCTACACCCTGTCACATGATCACGTCTGTCAGCCCTCAGGTGAAGCTGTCTACACCCTGTCACATGATCACGTCTGTCAGCCCTCAGGTGAAGCTGTCTACACCCTGTCACATGATCACGTCCGTCAGCCCTCAGGTGAAGCTGTCTACACCCTGTCACATGATCACGTCTGTCAGCCCTCAGGTGAAGCTGTCTACACCCTGTCACATGATCACGTCCGTCAGCCCTCAGGTGAAGCTGTCTACACCCTGTCACATGATCACGTCCGTCAGCCCTCAGGTGAAGCTGTCTACACCCTGTCACATGATCACGTCCGTCAGCCCTCAGGTGAAGCTGTCTACACCCTGTCACATGATCACGTCCGTCAGCCCTCAGGTGAAGCTGTCTACACCCTGTCACATGATCACGTCTGTCAGCCCTCAGGTGAAGCTGTCTACACCCTGTCACATGATCACGTCTGTCAGCCCTCAGGTGAAGCTGTCTACACCCTGTCACATGATCACGTCCGTCAACCCTCAGGTGAAGCTGTCTACACCCTGTCACATGATCACGTCCGTCAGCCCTCAGGTGAAGCTGTCTACACCCTGTCACATGATCACGTCTGTCAGCCCTCAGGTGAAGCTGTCTACACCCTGTCACATGATCACGTCCGTCAGCCCTCAGGTGAAGCTGTCTACACCCTGTCACATGATCACGTCCGTCAGCCCTCAGCTGAAGCTGTCTACACCCTGTCACATGATCACGTCTGTCAGCCCTCAGGTGAAGCTGTCTACACCCTGTCACATGATCACGTCCGTCAGCCCTCAGGTGAAGCTGTCTACACCCTGTCACATGATCACGTCTGTCAGCCCTCAGGTGAAGCTGTCTACACCCTGTCACATGATCACTTCTGTCAGCCCTCAGGTGAAGCTGTCTACACCCTGTCACATGATCACGTCTGTCAGCCCTCAGGTGAAGCTGTCTACACCCTGTCACATGATCACGTCCGTCAGCCCTCAGCTGAAGCTGTCCACACCCTGTCACATGATCACGTCCGTCAGCCCTCAGGTGAAGCTGTCTACACCCTGTCACATGATCACGTCCGTCAGCCCTCAGGTGAAGCTGTCTACACCCTGTCACATGATCACGTCTGTCAGCCCTCAGGTGAAGCTGTCTACACCGTGTCACATGATCACGTCCGTCAGCCCTCAGGTGAAGCTGTCTACACCCTGTCACATGATCACGTCTGTCAGCCCTCAGGTGAAGCTGTCTACACCCTGTCACATGATCACGTCCGTCAGCCCTCAGGTGAAGCTGTCTACACCCTGTCACATGATCACGTCCGTCAGCCCTCAGGTGAAGCTGTCTACACCCTGTCACATGATCACGTCCGTCAGCCCTCAGGTGAAGCTGTCTACACCCTGTCACATGATCACGTCCGTCAGCCCTCAGGTGAAGCTGTCTACACCCTGTCACATGATCACTTCTGTCAGCCCTCAGGTGAAGCTGTCTACACCCTGTCACATGATCACGTCCGTCAGCCGTCAGCTGAAGCTGTCTACACCCTGTCACATGATCACGTCTGTCAGCCCTCAGGTGAAGCTGTCTACACCCTGTCACATGATCACGTCCGTCAGCCCTCAGCTGAAGCTGTCTACACCCTGTCACATGATCACGTCCGTCAGCCCTCAGGTGAAGCTGTCTACACCCTGTCACATGATCACGTCTGTCAGCCCTCAGGTGAAGCTGTCTACACCCTGTCACATGATCACGTCCGTCAGCCCTCAGGTGAAGCTGTCTACACCCTGTCACATGATCACGTCCGTCAGCCCTCAGGTGAAGCTGTCAACACCCTGTCACATGATCACGTCCGTCAGCCCTCAGGTGAAGCTGTCTACACCCTGTCACATGATCACGTCTGTCAGCCCTCAGGTGAAGCTGTCTACACCCTGTCACATGATCACGTCCGTCGAGCTGAAGCTGTCTACACCCTGTCGGCTGTCTACACCCTGTCTACACCCTGTCACATGATCACGTCCGTCAGCCCTCAGCTGAAGCTGTCTACACCCTGTCACATGATCACGTCCGTCAGCCCTCAGGTGAAGCTGTCTACACCCTGTCACATGATCACGTCCGTCAGCCCTCAGGTGAAGCTGTCTACACCCTGTCACATGATCACGTCCGTCAGCCCTCAGGTGAAGCTGTCTACACCCTGTCACATGATCACGTCCGTCAGCCCTCAGGTGAAGCTGTCTACACCCTGTCACATGATCACGTCTGTCAGCCCTCAGGTGAAGCTGTCTACACCCTGTCACATGATCACGTCCGTCAGCCCTCAGGTGAAGCTGTCTACACCCTGTCACATGATCACGTCCGTCAGCCCTCAGGTGAAGCTGTCTACACCCTGTCACATGATCACGTCCGTCAGCCCTCAGGTGAAGCTGTCTACACCCTGTCACATGATCACGTCCGTCAGCCCTCAGGTGAAGCTGTCTACACCCTGTCACATGATCACGTCCGTCAGCCCTCAGGTGAAGCTGTCTACACCCTGTCACATGATCACTTCTGTCAGCCCTCAGGTGAAGCTGTCTACACCCTGTCACATTATCACGTCCGTCAGCCGTCAGCTGAAGCTGTCTACACCCTGTCACATGATCACGTCTGTCAGCCCTCAGGTGAAGCTGTCTACACCCTGTCACATGATCACGTCCGTCAGCCCTCAGCTGAAGCTGTCTACACCCTGTCACATGATCACGTCCGTCAGCCCTCAGGTGAAGCTGTCTACACCCTGTCACATGATCACGTCTGTCAGCCCTCAGGTGAAGCTGTCTACACCCTGTCACATGATCATGTCTGTCAGCCCTCAGGTGAAGCTGTCTACACCCTGTCACATGATCACGTCCGTCAGCCCTCAGGTGAAGCTGTCTACACCCTGTCACATGATCACGTCCGTCAGCCCTCAGGTGAAGCTGTCTACACCCTGTCACATGATCACGTCTGTCAGCCCTCAGGTGAAGCTGTCTACACCCTGTCACATGATCACGTCTGTCAGCCCTCAGGTGAAGCTGTCTACACCCTGTCACATGATCACGTCCGTCGAGCTGAAGCTGTCTACACCCTGTCGGCTGTCTACACCCTGTCTACACCCTGTCACATGATCACGTCCGTCAGCCCTCAGCTGAAGCTGTCTACACCCTGTCACATGATCACGTCCGTCAGCCCTCAGGTGAAGCTGTCTACACCCTGTCACATGATCACGTCTGTCAGCCCTCAGGTGAAGCTGTCTACACCCTGTCACATGATCACGTCCGTCAGCCCTCAGGTGAAGCTGTCTACACCCTGTCACATGATCACGTCCGTCAGCCCTCAGCTGAAGCTGTCTACACCCTGTCACATGATCACGTCTGTCAGCCCTCAGGTGAAGCTGTCTACACCCTGTCACATGATCACGTCTGTCAGCCCTCAGGTGAAGCTGTCTACACCCTGTTACATGATCACGTCCGTCAGCCCTCAGCTGAAGCTGTCTACACCCTGTCACATGATCACATCTGTCAGCCCTCAGGTGAAGCTGTCTACACCCTGTCACATGATCACGTCCGTCAGCCCTCAGGTGAAGCTGTCTACACCCTGTCACATGATCACGTCCGTCAGCCCTCAGCTGAAGCTGTCTACACCCTGTCACATGATCACGTCTGTCAGCCCTCAGGTGAAGCTGTCTACACCCTGTCACATGATCACGTCTGTCAGCCCTCAGCTGAAGCTGTCTGCACCCTGTCACATGATCACGTCTGTCAGCCCTCAGGTGAAGCTGTCTACACCCTGTCAAATGATCACGTCCGTCAGCCCTCAGGTGAAGCTGTCTACACCCTGTCACATGATCACGTCTGTCAGCCCTCAGGTGAAGCTGTCTACACCCTGTCACATGATCACGTCTGTCAGCCCTCAGGGGAAGCTGTCTACACCCTGTCACATGATCACGTCCGTCAGCCCTCAGGTGAAGCTGTCTACACCCTGTCACATGATCACGTCCGTCAGCCCTCAGCTGAAGCTGTCTACACCCTGTCACATGATCACGTCCGTCAGCCCTCAGCTGAAGCTGTCTACACCCTGTCACATGATCACGTCCGTCAGCCCTCAGGTGAAGCTGTCTACACCCTGTCACATGATCACGTCCGTCAGCCCTCAGGTGAAGCGGTCTACACCCTGTCACATGATCACGTCCGTCAGCCCTCAGCTGAAGCTGTCTACACCCTGTCACATGATCACGTCCCTCAGCCCTCAGGTGAAGCTGTCTACACCCTGTCACATGATCACGTCCGTCAGCCCTCAGGTGAAGCTGTCTACACCCTGTCACATGATCACGTCTGTCAGCCCTCAGGTGAAGCTGTCTACACCCTGTCACATGATCACGTCCGTCGAGCTGAAGCTGTCTACACCCTGTCGGCTGTCTACACCCTGTCTACACCCTGTCACATGATCACGTCCGTCAGCCCTCAGCTGAAGCTGTCTACACCCTGTCACATGATCACGTCCGTCAGCCCTCAGGTGAAGCTGTCTACACCCTGTCACATGACCACGTCTGTCAGCCCTCAGGTGAAGCTGTCTACACCCTGTCACATGATCACGTCCGTCAGCCCTCAGGTGAAGCTGTCTACACCCTGTCACATGATCACGTCTGTCAGCCCTCAGCTGAAGCTGTCTACACCCTGTCACATGATCACGTCTGTCAGCCCTCAGGTGAAGCTGTCTACACCCTGTCACATGATCACGTCTGTCAGCCCTCAGGTGAAGCTGTCTACACCCTGTCACATGATCACGTCCGTCAGCCCTCAGCTGAAGCTGTCTACACCCTGTCACATGATCACGTCTGTCAGCCCTCAGGTGAAGCTGTCTACACCCTGTCACATGATCACGTCCGTCAGCCCTCAGGTGAAGCTGTCTACACCCTGTCACATGATCACGTCCGTCAGCCCTCAGCTGAAGCTGTCTACACAGTCACATGATCACGTCTGTCAGCCCTCAGGTGAAGCTGTCTACACCCTGTCACATGATCACGTCTGTCAGCCCTCAGCTGAAGCTGTCTACACCCTGTCACATGATCACGTCCGTCAGCCCTCAGGTGAAGCTGTCTACACCCTGTCACATGATCACGTCCGTCAGCCCTCAGGTGAAGCTGTCTACACCCTGTCACATGATCACGTCCGTCAGCCCTCAGGTGAAGCTGTCTACACCCTGTCACATGATCACGTCCGTCAGCCCTCAGGTGAAGCTGTCTACACCCTGTCACATGATCACGTCTGTCAGCCCTCAGGTGAAGCTGTCTACACCCTGTCACATGATCACGTCCGTCAGCCCTCAGCTGAAGCTGTCTACACCCTGTCACATGATCACGTCTGTCAGCCCTCAGCTGAAGCTGTCTACACCCTGTCACATGATCACGTCTGTCAGCCCTCAGGTGAAGCTGTCTACACCCTGTCACATGATCACGTCTGTCAGCCCTCAGCTGAAGCTGTCTACACCCTGTCACATGATCACGTCTGTCAGCCCTCAGGTGAAGCTGTCTACACCCTGTCAAATGATCACGTCAGTCAGCCCTCAGGTGAAGCTGTCTACACCCTGTCACATGATCACGTCTGTCAGCCCTCAGGTGAAGCTGTCTACACCCTGTCACATGATCACGTCCGTCAGCCCTCAGGTGAAGCTGTCTACACCCTGTCACATGATCACGTCTGTCAGCCCTCAGGTGAAGCTGTCTACACCCTGTCACATGATCACGTCTGTCAGCCCTCAGCTGAAGCTGTCTACACCCTGTCACATGATCACGTCTGTCAGCCCTCAGCTGAAGCTGTCTACACCCTGTCACATGATCACGTCTGTCAGCCCTCAGGTGAAGCTGTCTACACCCTGTCACATGATCACGTCTGTCAGCCCTCAGCTGAAGCTGTCTACACCCTGTCACATGATCACGTCTGTCAGCCCTCAGGTGAAGCTGTCTACACCCTGTCAAATGATCACGTCTGTCAGCCCTCAGGTGAAGCTGTCTACACCCTGTCACATGATCACGTCCGTCAGCCCTCAGGTGAAGCTGTCTACACCCTGTCACATGATCACGTCCGTCAGCCCTCAGGTGAAGCTGTCTACACCCTGTCACATGATCACGTCTGTCAGCCCTCAGGTGAAGCTGTCTACACCCTGTCACATGTCACGTCCGTCAGCCCTCAGGTGAAGCTGTCTACACCCTGTCACATGATCACGTCCGTCAGCCCTCAGGTGAAGCTGTCTACACCCTGTCACATGATCACGTCCGTCAGCCCTCAGGTGAAGCTGTCTACACCCTGTCACATGATCACGTCTGTCAGCCCTCAGGTGAAGCTGTCTACACCCTGTCACATGATCACATCCGTCAGCCCTCAGGTGAAGCTGTCTACACCCTGTCACATGATCACGTCTGTCAGCCCTCAGGTGAAGCTGTCTACACCCTGTCACATGATCACGTCCGTCAGCCCTCAGGTGAAGCTGTCTACACCCTGTCACATGATCACGTCTGTCAGCCCTCAGGTGAAGCTGTCTACACCCTGTCACATGATCACGTCTGTCAGCCCTCAGGTGAAGCTGTCTACACCCTGTCACATGATCACGTCCGTCAGCCCTCAGGTGAAGCTGTCTACACCCTGTCACATGATCACGTCCGTCAGCCCTCAGGTGAAGCTGTCTACACCGTCACATGATCACGTCCGTCAGCCCTCAGGTGAAGCTGTCTACACCCTGTCACATGATCACGTCCGTCAGCCCTCAGGTGAAGCTGTCTACACCCTGTCACATGATCACGTCCGTCAGCCCTCAGCTGAAGCTGTCTACACCCTGTCACATGATCACGTCCCTCAGCTGAAGCTGTCTACACCCTGTCACATGATCACGTCCGTCAGCCCTCAGGTGAAGCTGTCTACACCCTGTCACATGATCACGTCCGTCAGCCCTCAGGTGAAGCGGTCTACACCCTGTCACATGATCACGTCCGTCAGCCCTCAGGTGAAGCTGTCTACACCCTGTCACATGATCACGTCCGTCAGCCCTCAGGTGAAGCTGTCTACACCCTGTCACATGATCACGTCTGTCAGCCCTCAGGTGAAGCTGTCTACACCCTGTCACATGATCACGTCTGTCAGCCCTCAGGTGAAGCTGTCTACACCCGGTCACATGATCACGTCTGTCAGCCCTCAGGTGAAGCTGTCTACACCCTGTCACATGATCACGTCCGTCAGCCCTCAGCTGAAGCTGTCTACACCCTGTCACATGATCACGTCTGTCAGCCCTCAGGTGAAGCTGTCTACACCCTGTCACATGATCACGTCTGTCAGCCCTCAGGTGAAGCTGTCTACACCCTGTCACATTGTAACTATCTCGCCTTTTTATTTCATAGACTATAAGTTACATAAAAGGGGGATTCACTTTTGCTTATAGTTGTGTTCAAATTAAATACGAGTCTCAATAAGGGAGTGAAAATGAATAGTATGTATTAAAAATGAATGCTACTGATAACAATAGACATACTGATGGAACCCAAAACAACATTTCATATAACCAAGCTCAATACTGTAAACAAACAAATAAACATATCAAACTCAAACCCAAAACACAAATAAACAAAACAGGCGACATGAGGTATGGAAGGTGTAACTGCAGTATGAGAAGAGAAATACAGTCTGTAACGCAAATCTTCTTATCTGAATGTTGGTAGAAAGTCCCAGTCTTTGCAATGTCCCAGCAGGCAATCAAGATAGGCAATCAGTTCAAATAATTCCACTGGTGTAATCCAACACAGGTAGCATAATCCAACACAGGAAAAGTATATCTCATCACAACTCTTGTTTCTCTTCTAAAGCTCCATTACAGAGTCCTCTGTGAGCTTCTCTGCAAACATCCTTAACCCAATGGGTTTCCACCTCTTTTTCCCCCCAACAAACCCCAAACCATCACCATGCTTCCCTCATTTCTCCCTCTATCCCTCCCAATATTTAAACCATTTCCTCCTTTTGTTGCCCTCTTGAGGCCAGGATGAACACTTTCATCCTTGTAACAGGGTAACTGTTACATACTTCCCCCCTCACTGGAAGAGTTTACCATACCATAAAAAGGTTTTAAATTTTGTACGTGAAATTTGTCAAAAACCAGAGGGGCATCCAGAAATGAAATTGAATAATTTACAGGACCCAACCGTTTACAAACTTTGGCTGGACCCTTCCATCTTGCTGCCAATTTTGCCATATGACCTTCCTCTGCCCTGGACAAAGGGTGAGCCCTAACCCATACCAGATCTCCTTCTTGAAAATCCTCCACTTTCCTCCTTTTGTTGTAGTTCCGCTTCTGTTTATGCTGAGCTCTTTCAACATTCTCCTTTACAGTTTCCACAAGCTGTCGTTGTTTCTCCAATAGCTCATAGGTAGGGCTGTCAGGTTGAGGTGGTGTTGGTATAGCTCTTTCAAGAGGTCCCTTGAGAGGACGCCCAAGAGCAATCTCTGCTGGAGTAAACCCCGTACTTTCTTGCCAAGCGGAGTTTATGGCAAATCTGAAATTTGGCAACCACCTGTCCCAGTGTCGATGGTGATCTTTTACATACGATGCCATCATCGTTTTCAAAGTACGGTTAATCCTCTCAGTCAAATTGGTCTGCGGGTGGTAAGCAGTGGTCAGCTTTTTAACTACTCCCCATTGTTGACATACTAGGGTGAGGAGACGAGATGTAAATTGAGCCCCTCGATCGGACACAAGGTAGGCAGGGGTACCCCAGCGAGTAAAGATCTCCTCAACCAAGATTCTTGCCACTTGTGGTGCTTTAGCTTTCCGCATTGGGAACATTTCCACCCACTTGGAGCAGTAGTCCACCACCACAAGCAGGTATTCATGTTGTTTAGTACTTCTGGGAAATGGTCCCATAAAATCTACACCCAGCATATGCCCAGGCTCCACCACTGGGGTTGACTGTAACTGCCCAGACAATTTAGTGACTGAGGGTTTGTATTGTTGGCATACTTGGCAGTCTCTACAATAATTCCAGACATCTTTGCGTATACTTGGCCAGTACACCACTTCTAGCAGCCGTAGGAGAGTTTTCATCCTTCCAAGATGCCCACTCAAAGGACTATCGTGAGCAAACTTCAAAATTTCCTCCCGGAAAGATGTCGGAATGACTAACTGAAACTTATGTCCCTGCTGCTGACTTGGCACACTACGGAATAAATATCCATTTTCATTGGTGTAATGTATTTTTGAAAGGTCACGGTCAATTTGAGATGTAACTTTGTCCATCATTTCTTTGACTTCATGGTCTTTCTGTTGTGCTTCAGCTAATCCATCCCAGTCAATCTGAAGGCTTGCATAATTATCCGACACTTTCGGGGCTCTGCATACAACAAGCATTGCTGGAGAAGTTATGTCATCCTTACTTCTGGACAAGGTATCAGGTACGATATTACATTGCCCTTTCCGATACTTTACCTCAAAGTCAAAACTCTGAAGCCGAATGGTCCATCGTGTTAGTCTGGAGGAAGGTTTTGGATGGTTGAAAACCCAAGATAGAGCTGCATGGTCGGTGATAACCTCAAAGCGTTGTCCTTCAAGGTAAGGTCGCCACTTTTCCACGGCCCAGATTACGGCGAGGCACTCCTTCTCAGAGACTGAGTATGCTCTTTCAGCACCATGTAGTAATCTGGACGCATATGCTACAACATGTTCCTCGCCTTCATACTCCTGGGTCAACACGGCTCCAAGACCCACTTGACTAGCATCAGTCTGAACTCTGAATGGTCTGTAGAATTCTGGAGGACTCAACACTGGAGCTATGGTAAGTGATTGCTTTATGTCGTCAAAAGATTTCTGACACTCTTCAGACCAGACCCACATGGCGCCCTTTCGCTTCAAGGCATGCAAAGGTGCGGCTCTCTCAGCGAAACCAGGGATGAATCGCTGATACCATCCAGCTAGGCCAAGAAATCTCTGTACATCTTTGAGTGACTGAGGGGTTGGGAACTCCCTCACAGCTCTCACCTTTTCTGGATCCGTCTTCACACCTTCAGCGGACACCACATGCCCCAAAAATACAAGGGATTTCTGAACCAGGTTGCATTTCTTGAGGTTAAGTGTTAAACCTGCTTTCTGAAGACATCTGAAAACTTGTGAGAGGTGTTCTAGATGTTCCTCTTCACCCTTAGAATAAACAACGATGTCGTCTATATAGACGAAACAACACTTCCCTTTTAAGTCTTTCAGCACAATCTCCATCAACCTTTGGAAAGAGGCAGCAGAGTTTTTCAGGCCAAAAGGAAGACGGAGGAATTCATAAAGCCCTGAAGATGTAACAAATGCTGTCTTGGGAATACTGACTGACTCCATATCCAGTTGCCAGTATCCACTTTTCAGATCCAAAGTGCTGAATACTTTGGCTCCATGCAGTGATTCTAAGATCTCTAGGATTTGAGGCATGGGGTAGCAGTCCAGGTAAGTCTTTGCATTTAGACCCCTGTAATCGATACAGAATCTTGTACTTCCATCTTTCTTTGGTACCAGCACTACAGGAGAGGCCCAAGGAGAGACAGATGGACGAATAATACCTTTAGTCAGCATGTCTTGAACTTCATGATCTGTAATCTGTTGTCTCTCTCTTGAAACCCGATATGGCCTTTTCCTGATGGGAACTTCATTATGTGTAATGATGGAATGCTTCACAATCTTAGTATGGCCAATGGCAATAGTGCATACAGTTGGCCATTCTCTCAGGACCCCTTGCAATGAAACCTTACTCTCGTTGGTGGTATCAGCTGCTTGCACAAGTTGATGGATCAACTGGTTAGTATCTACAGTGTCTGGAGGAATAGGTACAGCAAGGTAAAAGTTTAGATTAGGTGGGCAACCTGATTCTTTAGTAACAAATGGATGAACTTGATCATTTTCCTTTGAAGCTGTGGGTAGTATATACTGAGATCTAGAAAAATCCAAAATGATCCCCGAAAACATCAAAAAATCCATTCCTAAAATGAGAGGAAATGTCAAATCAGAATCCTTCATCACATATAAGGTGACTATAAACTTTTGTCCAAACACCTCACACTCCCAGTCTGAACGTCCTAACGCAGTCTGAACCTGTCCATTTGCTAGTAAAAACGTCTGTCCTCCACTGGATTTCCACTTCTGCTTAGATTCCAACTGCCTCCAACAGGACTCTTGGATCAAAGAAAATGTACTCCCAGTGTCGAGCATAGCATGGAAATAACGGCCCCGTAGAAGAATAGGCAGGGTAAGCATCCTCATCTCTTGTTTACTGGGCTGGGTAACAAATGGTTCAGACTGTATGGTATTAGTACTAGCCATTGATGACCGGATGGATGGACTTTGTACGTGCTGATTCTTCTTCCTTTGGGATTCAGAATTTATGCTGCTCCAATATTTTTTTGATTCCTCAAAGTCCCTTTCAATCTGGGTTCCAATCCTTACCAGCTCACTCACACTCTTCACGGTTCCTCGAAGCAAACTGGCTAGCCTTGGGTTGCAGTTCCTTAGGATAGCTTGGATGACTTCCTTTTCAGGCATGTCCCTCCTATATCTGAGACACAAAGCACGATACTGGAAGGCAAAGTCACGGATACTCTCTTGTACTCCTTGTTTCCTTTCTCTCAGCAATCTCGCAGCTTCCGCCTCATAGTCCTCAGTTAGGAACGACTTCAGAAAAACGTCTTTGAATTGATTCCAGGAACTCACATTTCTCCTCTCGGCTGCCCACCAGGCTTTTGCAGTTCCTTTTAACACAGAAGAGAGGGTAGCAAACAACTCTACCTCACAAAGAGGTCGTAGAGCTAAGTATTCTTCACATTTCTCAATATAGGAAATGGGATCATCAGCCTCATCTTCACCAAAACGAGGAAACTCAATATCAACAGGAGGACGGTGTGAGATGGATGCAGATGAAAATGGAGGATGACTTCTTTGCACATTGTAAGTTTTATTGGAGATACGAGAGACTGCAGGATTAGAAAGTGAACTTGGGTTTAGATGTATTGGAGTAGATGTCGAGGGTATACAAGCGTTGATCTTCCTATCCATCTGGATATCACGTCTAGCAAGACAATCAACCATTGATTTCCCCAGATCCTGTATGTCTAGCTCCAACGCCTTCTTGACCCTCTCACATGCTCTTTCAACACGATAGGACATTTTATCCTCTCCTGCTCTGCATCTACATTCTAATTGGTCACTGGTAACCCTCTCATTCACCTTCTGTATACAATTTGTCAACTGCTCTTCCAAGAAGACGACTCTTCTCCTAAGATTTTCCACCATATCTTGGTCACTTATCTCAGGTTCTGGTGGCGGTGGAAGAGGAAAGTTGATATCATCATCGTCGATTTCACATTTATCACTCTCTGCCTCAGGCTCTCCATCAGAATCTATATAGAGGCCACTGAATGTAGTAATAAGTTCTCTCACCGGCTCTCTTCTGGTTACGAATGGTCCGGCCGTGAAATCTGGATTAATCTCAAACTCCCCTTCTGTACCAGAACAGAGGTCAGCCATGGCAGAAGTGACTTTTTAATTAAACAACAACCTTCAAATGCCATTCCCCGTACGGGCCACCACTATGTAACTATCTCGCCTTTTTATTTCATAGACTATAAGTTACATAAAAGGGGGATTCACTTTTGCTTATAGTTGTGTTCAAATTAAATACGAGTCTCAATAAGGGAGTGAAAATGAATAGTATGTATTAAAAATGAATGCTACTGATAACAATAGACATACTGATGGAACCCAAAACAACATTTCATATAACCAAGCTCAATACTGTAAACAAACAAATAAACATATCAAACTCAAACCCAAAACACAAATAAACAAAACAGGCGACATGAGGTATGGAAGGTGTAACTGCAGTATGAGAAGAGAAATACAGTCTGTAACGCAAATCTTCTTATCTGAATGTTGGTAGAAAGTCCCAGTCTTTGCAATGTCCCAGCAGGCAATCAAGATAGGCAATCAGTTCAAATAATTCCACTGGTGTAATCCAACACAGGTAGCATAATCCAACACAGGAAAAGTATATCTCATCACAACTCTTGTTTCTCTTCTAAAGCTCCATTACAGAGTCCTCTGTGAGCTTCTCTGCAAACATCCTTAACCCAATGGGTTTCCACCTCTTTTTCCCCCCAACAAACCCCAAACCATCACCATGCTTCCCTCATTTCTCCCTCTATCTCTCCCAATATTTAAACCATTTCCTCCTTTTGTTGCCCTCTTGAGGCCAGGATGAACACTTTCATCCTTGTAACAGGGTAACTGTTACAACATGATCACGTCTGTCAGCCCTCAGGTGAAGCTGTCTACACCCTGTCACATGATCACGTCTGTCAGCCCTCAGGTGAAGCTGTCTACACCCTGTCACATGATCACGTCTGTCAGCCCTCAGGTGAAGCTGTCTACACCCTGTCACATGATCACGTCCGTCAGCCCTCAGGTGAAGCTGTCTACACCCTGTCACATGATCACGTCCGTCAGCCCTCAGCTGAAGCTGTCTACACCCTGTCACATGATCACGTCTGTCAGCCCTCAGGTGAAGCTGTCTACACCCTGTCACATGATCACGTCCGTCAGCCCTCAGGTGAAGCTGTCTACACCCTGTCACATGATCACGTCCGTCAGCCCTCAGGTGAAGCTGTCTACACCCTGTCACATGATCACGTCCGTCAGCCCTCAGGTGAAGCTGTCTACACCGTCACATGATCACGTCCGTCAGCCCTCAGGTGAAGCTGTCTACACCCTGTCACATGATCACGTCCGTCAGCCCTCAGGTGAAGCTGTCTACACCCTGTCACATGATCACGTCCGTCAGCCCTCAGCTGAAGCTGTCTACACCCTGTCACATGATCACGTCCCTCAGCTGAAGCTGTCTACACCCTGTCACATGATCACGTCCGTCAGCCCTCAGGTGAAGCTGTCTACACCCTGTCACATGATCACGTCCGTCAGCCCTCAGGTGAAGCGGTCTAGACCCTGTCACATGATCACGTCCGTCAGCCCTCAGGTGAAGCTGTCTACACCCTGTCACATGATCACGTCCGTCAGCCCTCAGGTGAAGCTGTCTACACCCTGTCACATGATCACGTCTGTCAGCCCTCAGGTGAAGCTGTCTACACCCTGTCACATGATCACGTCTGTCAGCCCTCAGGTAAAGCTGTCTACACCCGGTCACATGATCACGTCTGTCAGCCCTCAGGTGAAGCTGTCTACACCCTGTCACATGATCACGTCCGTCAGCCCTCAGCTGAAGCTGTCTACACCCTGTCACATGATCACGTCTGTCAGCCCTCAGGTGAAGCTGTCTACACCCTGTCACATGATCACGTCTGTCAGCCCTCAGGTGAAGCTGTCTACACCCTGTCACATGATCACGTCTGTCAGCCCTCAGGTGAAGCTGTCTACACCCTGTCACATGATCACGTCTGTCAGCCCTCAGGTGAAGCTGTCTACACCCAGTCACATGATCACGTCTGTCAGCCCTCAGGTGAAGCTGTCTACACCCTGTCACATGATCACGTCCGTCAGCCCTCAGGTGAAGCTGTCTACACCCTGTCACATGATCACGTCCGTCAGCCCTCAGCTGAAGCTGTCTACACCCTGTCACATGATCACGTCTGTCAGCCCTCAGGTGAAGCTGTCTACACCCTGTCACATGATCACGTCCGTCAGCCCTCAGGTGAAGCTGTCTACACCCTGTCACATGATCACGTCCGTCAGCCCTCAGGTGAATCTGTCTACACCCTGTCACATGATCACGTCCGTCAGCCCTCAGGTGAAGCTGTCTACACCCTGTCACATGATCACGTCCGTCAGCCCTCAGGTGAAGCTGTCTACACCCTGTCACATGATCACGTCCGTCAGCCCTCAGGTGAAGCTGTCTACACCCTGTCACATGATCACGTCCGTCAGCCCTCAGCTGAAGCTGTCTACACCCTGTCACATGATCACGTCTGTCAGCCCTCAGCTGAAGCTGTCTACACCCTGTCACATGATCACGTCCGTCAGCCCTCAGCTGAAGCTGTCTACACCCTGTCACATGATCACGTCCGTCAGCCCTCAGCTGAAGCTGTCTACACCCTGTCACATGATCACGTCCGTCAGCCCTCAGGTGAAGCTGTCTACACCCTGTCACATGATCACGTCCGTCAGCCCTCAGGTGAAGCTGTATACACCCTGTCACATGATCACGTCCGTCAGCCCCCAGGTGAAGCTGTCTACACCCTGTCACATGATCACGTCCGTCAGCCCTCAGGTGAAGCTGTCTACACCCTGTCACATGATCACGTCCGTCAGCCCTCAGGTGAAGCTGTCTACACCCTGTCACATGATCACGTCCGTCAGCCCTCAGGTGAAGCTGTCTACACCCTGTCACATGATCACGTCCGTTAGCCCTCAGGTGAAGGTCAGCCCTCAGGTGAAGCTGTCTACACCCTGTCACATGATCACGTCTGTCAGCCCTCAGGTGAAGCTGTCTACACCCTGTCACATGATCACGTCCGTCAGCCCTCAGGTGAAGCTGTCTACACCCTGTCACATGATCACGTCTGTCAGCCCTCAGCTGAAGCTGTCTACACCCTGTCACATGATCACGTCCGTCAGCCCTCAGCTGAAGCTGTCTACACCCTGTCACATGATCACGTCTGTCAGCCCTCAGGTGAAGATGTCTACACCCTGTCACATGATCACGTCTGTCAGCCCTCAGGTGAAGCTGTCTACACCCTGTCACATGATCACGTCTGTCAGCCCTCAGCTGAAGCTGTCTACACCGTCACATGATCACGTCTGTCAGCCCTCAGGTGAAGCTGTCTACACCCTGTCACATGATCACGTCCGTCAGCCCTCAGCTGAAGCTGTCTACACCCTGTCACATGATCACGTCCGTCAGCCCTCAGGTGAAGCTGTCTACACCCTGTCACATGATCACGTCCGTCAGCCCTCAGGTGAAGCTGTCTACACCCTGTCACATGATCACGTCCGTCAGCCCTCAGGTGAAGCTGTCTACACCCTGTCACATGATCACGTCCGTCAGCCCTCAGGTGAAGCTGTCTACACCCTGTCACATGATCACGTCCGTCAGCCCTCAGGTGAAGCTGTCTACACCCTGTCACATGATCACGTCCGTCAGCCCTCAGGTGAAGCTGTCTACACCCTGTCACATGATCACGTCCGTCAACCCTCAGGTGAAGCTGTCTACACCCTGTCACATGATCACGTCCGTCAGCCCTCAGGTGAAGCTGTCTACACCCTGTCACATGATCACGTCCGTCAGCCCTCAGGTGAAGCTGTCTACACCCTGTCACATGATCACGTCCGTCAGCCCTCAGGTGAAGCTGTCTACACCCTGTCACATGATCACGTCCGTCAGCCCTCAGGTGAAGCTGTCTACACCCTGTCACATGATCACGTCCGTCAGCCCTCAGGTGAAGCTGTCTACACCCTGTCACATGATCACGTCTGTCAGCCCTCAGGTGAAGCTGTCTACACCCTGTCACATGATCACGTCCGTCAGCCCTCAGGTGAAGCTGTCTACACCCTGTCACATGATCACGTCCGTCAGCCCTCAGGTGAAGCTGTCTACACCCTGTCACATGATCACGTCCGTCAGCCCTCAGGTGAAGCTGTCTACACCCTGTCACATGATCACGTCTTCCAGCCCTCAGGTGAAGCTGTCTACACCCTGTCACATGATCACGTCCGTCAGCCCTCAGGTGAAGCTGTCTACACCCTGTCACATGATCACGTCTGTCAGCCCTCAGGTGAAGCTGTCTACACCCTGTCACATGATCACGTCCGTCAGCCCTCAGGTGAAGCTGTCTACACCCTGTCACATGATCACGTCTGTCAGCCCTCAGGTGAAGCTGTCTACACCCTGTCACATGATCACGTCCGTCAGCCCTCAGGTGAAGCTGTCTACACCCTGTCACATGATCACGTCCGTCAGCCCTCAGGTGAAGCTGTCTACACCCTGTCACATGATCACGTCCGTCAGCCCTCAGGTGAAGCTGTCTACACCCTGTCACATGATCACGTCCGTCAGCCCTCAGCTGAAGCTGTCTACACCCTGTCACATGATCACGTCTGTCAGCCCTCAGCTGAAGCTGTCTACACCCTGTCACATGATCACGTCCGTCAGCCCTCAGGTGAAGCTGTCTACACCCTGTCACATGATCACGTCCGTCAGCCCTCAGGTGAAGCTGTCTACACCCTGTCACATGATCACGTCCGTCAGCCCTCAGGTGAAGCTGTCTACACCCTGTCACATGATCACGTCCGTCAACCCTCAGGTGAAGCTGTCTACACCCTGTCACATGATCACGTCCGTCAGCCCTCAGGTGAAGCTGTCTACACCCTGTCACATGATCACGTCCGTCAGCCCTCAGGTGAAGCTGTCTACACCCTGTCACATGATCACGTCCGTCAGCCCTCAGGTGAAGCTGTCTACACCCTGTCACATGATCACGTCCGTCAGCCCTCAGGTGAAGCTGTCTACACCCTGTCACATGATCACGTCCGTCAGCCCTCAGGGGAAGCTGTCTACACCGTCACATGATCACGTCCGTCAGCCCTCAGGTGAAGCTGTCTACACCCTGTCACATGATCACGTCTTCCAGCCCTCAGGTGAAGCTGTCTACACCCTGTCACATGATCACGTCCGTCAGCCCTCAGGTGAAGCTGTCTACACCCTGTCACATGATCACGTCTGTCAGCCCTCAGGTGAAGCTGTCTACACCCTGTCACATGATCACGTCCGTCAGCCCTCAGGTGAAGCTGTCTACACCCTGTCACATGATCACGTCTGTCAGCCCTCAGGTGAAGCTGTCTACACCCTGTCACATGATCACGTCCGTCAGCCCTCAGGTGAAGCTGTCTACACCCTGTCACATGATCACGTCCGTCAGCCCTCAGGTGAAGCTGTCTACACCCTGTCACATGATCACGTCCGTCAGCCCTCAGGTGAAGCTGTCTACACCCTGTCACATGATCACGTCCGTCAGCCCTCAGCTGAAGCTGTCTACACCCTGTCACATGATCACGTCTGTCAGCCCTCAGCTGAAGCTGTCTACACCCTGTCACATGATCACGTCCGTCAGCCCTCAGGTGAAGCTGTCTACACCCTGTCACATGATCACGTCCGTCAGCCCTCAGGTGAAGCTGTCTACACCCTGTCACATGATCACGTCCGTCAGCCCTCAGCTGAAGCTGTCTACACCCTGTCACATGATCACGTCCGTCAGCCCTCAGCTGAAGCTGTCTACACCCTGTCACATGATCACGTCCGTCAGCCCTCAGGTGAAGCTGTCTACACCCTGTCACATGATCACGTCCGTCAGCCCTCAGGTGAAGCTGTCTACACCCTGTCACATGATCACGTCCGTCAGCCCTCAGGTGAAGCTGTCTACACCCTGTCACATGATCACGTCCGTCAGCCCTCAGGTGAAGCTGTCTACACCCTGTCACATGATCACGTCCGTCAGCCCTCAGGTGAAGCTGTCTACACCCTGTCACATGATCACGTCCGTCAGCCCTCAGGTGAAGCTGTCTACACCCTGTCACATGATCACGTCCGTCAGCCCTCAGCTGAAGCTGTCTACACCCTGTCACATGATCACGTCTGTCAGCCCTCAGGTGCTGAGACTCACGCTCTGCTTGTCCTGCAGCTCCGCCACGATCTCCTGCTCCTCGATCCGGGCACTGAAGTGGCAGACGGCGGCGTCGGCCGGCAGCGGGAACACGAACACGGCCTCCAGCGCTCGATCCTCCTCGTTCACATACTGGAGACTGGAGCTGACGGAGACCCCGTGATCCCGAACCTGCAGCTGCACCGAGATGCTCTTCAGAGGCACTGAGACACACACACACACACACACACATCAGAAGATCTGCACAAACACACACACACACACACACACACATCAGAAGATCTGCACGCACACACACACACACACACACACACACACACACACACACACACACACACACACACACACACACACACACACCAGAAGATCTGCACAAACACACACACACACCACATGATCAGCACACACACACACACACACACACACCAGATGATCAGCACACACACACACACACCAGAAAATCTGCACGCACACACACACACACACACCAGAAGATCTGCACTAACTAGGGGTGTAACGGTACGCAAAAATCACGGTACGGTACGTACTTCGGTTTTAAAGTCACGGTTAGGTTTATTTTCGGTACAGTAAGGGAAAGAAATGCAAACATTAAACTGCAGGTTGTTTATTAATAAACTTTTTTTTAACAATTTTTAATAAAATATAATAAAATATATATAAAATAAAAAAAGAATAAGAAATAAAATACTGCTGCAAAGTTCTCCACTAAATAAAATACTCTCAGTCTCAAACCAATATCACATAATACATTTAATGAAAAATATACATAAATAACTATGATTACAGTGCAGCATTACCAATCCCAGCTTGATCATATCGATTAAAAAAATGACTATACCAGCAGAAGATCTGCACAAACACACACACACACTGCAGAAGATCAGCACAAACACACACACACACACACACTGCAGAAGATCTGCTGTGGTCAGGGGTAAACTGGGCCGGCCGTAGGGTGGCGCTGGTAGAACAGTGATAATGAGGAAGTGGAGAGTAAGAGTTTGTACCTGGCTCATTCTTCTCCGACACGAGACCGCAGCAGTTCACCATTCTGACTCTCTGAGGAACAAATCAGCTTTAATAAACATTATATTTCATGTGTCTGACTCGACATAACCTCTGTTATATTCCATATAATCTGCAGCAAGGTAAAAAGCCGCTGTGTAAAAGTGTGTATCAGTACAGAAATGTCGTAAACACACACGATTTAAAGAATAATAGTAAATCTTTACCATTTTAAAGGTACTACTGCTAACAGGAATAAAAAAGGTTCATAAAGAAGAGATTAAATCATTTTTCTTACAAAGTGAAAGTAAACAGGAATCAAGTCTTACTGCTTTTATAAATCCTCAGCGATCGACTCAGTCAGTAAATAAGATGAAAATAACTTCCTGACTGTCCGTGTAAAGATGTTTCGGGAAGTGTCGGATGACTCGCAGTGACTGGAACTGTATCAGGCAGCAGTTTTAGAGGCGAAGGCGCTCATCATCAGCAATGTTATGAACGACGCAATGACGCTGTGGGTCACGTGATAATGACAACACGCGAATGCGGTACACCCATGTTACATTCTTACTCCCCTACTCACTCATTCTAGAACGAAGTCATTTATTCAGGAAAAAGTACCAGCTCATGAGAGTATGAGATTCAGACGCAGCGGTTGTTGGTTGAAAGCACTGAACTGGTAATCTGACCATATGAAGCAAAACTGTGCAATCAGACGGCAGCTTTTGGATTGTAATTAACACAGTTGGTTCAGACCTGTTAAAAGCAACAATTTTAGCGAGTTAACCTGGATGGGTTGAGTTTTCAAATAACAGTCATGAATACATTAGACTTGGTAAAAATGCCAAAGCTGTATTGAATGCAATACACCGATGAAAATACAGAACTAGCTGTGGGCAACAGATGACAGCTGGGACTTTGCTTTAATGTGATGAGCTCAAAGTTCACATGTGACAGACAGTGGATGTTAAAGGGATTTTTCCATCAGGGTTATCATGTAGACACTTTACATGTCTTATCCTGCAGATATGATTACATTGTAAACGCATTTGCCTCACCACTAGCATGTGTGCTTTCAGGAGGACAACAGCAGTGTTTGGATCTGATCAGAATCATTAATGTGATCATTTGTCACGAGCAGCAGGAAAACACCCAGTCTTCAATCTTTACCTTTCATTGACGTCAAGTCCAGAAAAAAATGCTTTGACTCCTTTTTGTGAGCAAAGAATGCATAAAGACCCAGTCGCTCTGAGAATGAAGAAACAAAAGACTCTGTCAGAGGAATGCACTGTTTCAGCTCTGTGAATGTTTGCTCTGGGTGTGGACGAGTGTGTGAGAGAACGAGTGTAAATCCATACAGTCCGTCTGAAAACACACCCGATAGATGAAGTAAAGCACTGAAACATTAAGAAATCAGGCAGATTCATTTATTCAGATTAAAATATTTACAATGAAATATTCAGGATTCAGCAGGAATCAAACATGTTACAATGATAAATATGTTAAAGGGATATTTCACCTCTGGAAAGATGAATGTGTATTTAAAATGGGTCATTTATGTAGTAGAAATGTGAAATTATTATGTGAAGTTGGTGCCTTCTAGACTGAGAAAAGCCAGAATTTTTTTTTTTTTTTTTTTTTGGCTCATGTGGATGAAAGACAACAACTCCCAGAATGCACTTGCTTCGCTGCCCTAGGAGGCCCAAGCCACGCCCACCGGTAAGAGCGCGCAGTTAATTTTTTTTTCTTTTTATTTATAAGTTTATTTGTATAGGGACAGTACAAAAAAACATGATCCTAGTCAAAACTGGAAAATATGTATTGCACATAGAGAGTATAGCAAAAGCTAATTTGCATCTCAGGTCCCTAGAAAGGCTTTTCTAAACAAAATAAAAACAAAAAATAAAACTACTACTCATAGAATAAAACTACCACAATATGCCACTTATAGACATTCAAATACCTACCTAAATTATACATATTAGAATGGAGCTTTCAACTTTAGCATAAAAAACTTTTACATTACACTTTTACATACAAAAATTATTACATTTAAATATGCGTGCAGTTCTGGTTTATTTTAACCCACCATTGTAAAGGACTTTATTTCAAGCATTGCCTTACAGGTTCCAGAGTCTGGAGCCCTCAACAGGAGAGGCTCTTTGCCCTTGTGTAGTTCTACGAAAACTAATCCTACAATTCCCACCTGCCGAACTCCTAGTGATTCTACTTGTATCATCCTGTCTCTTTAGCAGTTTGCATACAACAGATGCTGCCTTATTGTGCAAACATTTAAAAATCAATTTTATACATGCAGATTTTTAAAATTTGTAAAACTTAGCATATTACATTTTATTTAAATGTTGCAGTGATGCCATCGATTTGGCTTTTTATCCATTATTTTTAGAGCTTGATTATATAACATTAAAAAATTTTAATTAAGGAATCACTTGTTTGAGTCCAAACTGTAATACAGTATGAAATGCGGGACAAGATCATTGCATGTATAAAAAGATGTGCTGCCTCAAATGAGATATATTTTCTAATAAGTCTGAAACAATTTAGGTTAACCCTTACCATTTTTGAGAGCTATTTTTAATATGTTTATCAAATTTAAGTTGTGAGTCTAAAACACTACCTAAAAAATTAAACTCATCTACCTCCTCTATTTCTTTATTATTTACTCGAATTATTACTTTTTCTTTTTCTTTTTGCTTTCTATTGGAAAAGCACATAAAGACAGTTTTCTTAACATTCAGAGTGAGATGATTTTCCTGGAGCCATACAGATATCCTTTCCATTTGTTCATTTTAAGCTGCAGCAACCTAGGCGGATGACTTAGCCGACGGATAAATGACTGTGTCATCAGCATAAAGCTGGCATTCAACATCTGGACAACAACATGTAGATCATTTATAAACAGACAGAAAGCAAGGGGCCTAAGATTGAGCCTTGTGGTAAGCCCATTTTGTTTCTCATAAACAATGATTTTGTATCCTCAATTTTAACACACTGATCTCTTAGATTTAAATAAGAGGTAAACCACTCAATTGAACGTTTACTAAAATTAAATGCACTTAATTTAGATAAAAGAATAGTGTGGTTAACTGTATCAAATGCCTTTTTTAGGTCAATGAATACTGCTCCCATCACATGTCCCTGATCCAAAGAATGTCTAGCTTTCTCCAAGAAATAACATATAGCTGTTTCTGTGGAATGCTGGGCTCTAAAACCAAACTGATGTTTATGTAGGAAATTATTACTCTCTAGATAGTTTATTAATTGTTCAGCTACAACCTTCTCCAAAACCTTTGACATAACCGGCAAGATTGATATTGGTCGATAATTTGAAATCAGGCTTGGATCTTAATTTGATTGTCAAAAGAATATGAAGAATATTTAAGTGTCCACCTAGAATTCCTCTTAGCTTAGATTTAGTGTTCCATACAATTTTGCCATGATTTACAGTTTGAAAAAATCAACAAGGCTAGGCTACTAGTGAGTCTCCGTGACGTCTCTCTGTCGCACAGTAGAGAGATTACCGTATGGACAGGAGGAGAAGCTCGCGGGCGATCGGGGGGACGTGGAGGCAAAATGACAAAATAATTAATCAGAATACTTAGCAAAGGTTTCTCCTGCTCCTAGATCATGGACAGCTCCTACTCACACTCTCCGTCTCTGCGAGTTTCGGAAGGGAATGATTCAGATTTCTCTCGGCACAGCTACTAGAAGACAGACGGGTTGCTCACGTCACATCTACGTCATCAAGCTCAGTGTGAGTCTGCGCAGTCGCTCCGCCATCAGGAAGAGAGAGCTTCTGATTGACTTCACTTGTCTCCGTTGAATCCAATGGGGTCGCTGTGTCCATTTCTTTTACTGTCTATGGTTGGAGCTAGCCTGGCTCCACCCTCCTACGTACTTCCGCTCAATTTCATTTTCCTTCAGTACTACGTCTGGGACTGCTGTATATTCTTAGGTTTCCAGAAATCAATTGTAGGACCAATCAGCGAACAGAGGGAGTGGCTGAGAACGATGACGTTGATGTAGTGCGTCAGTTTGAGTTGGAGTAATGGCAGCGGAGAAAGATGTGAGAAAAGCTATTCGGTCCGTTGTTGCAAAACTGCCGAATATACAGAAGTTAAAGCCGGAGCAAGAACAATGTTTGCTAAGTTTTGTTGGTGGCCATGATGTTGTGGCCCTCCTCCCCACGGGGTTCGGGAAAAGTTTGATTTTCCAGCTCACTCAGCACTAGAAGTGCCAGAATTCCATAACTACTAGAACTGCCGCAAGCGGTCATTTTGATCGCTATTCAAAACTCTATATCTTTAATGATAAATCCCCAATTGAGAGATTAATGCATTTATTGTATTAGGATGTCTTTTAAAAACAAAACAACACCAAACTGTACATTTAAACAAGTTTAATTATAATTTATAAATAAATAATATTCGTAGATGCCCTGAACAAAATAGTAGCCTATGTTTTCATGTTTCCACTGTTCGATCACGCCCGCCAACACACACACAGTAGCCTGCTCATTATAGCCATAATAAAATACAATAAAATAGTCAACCTAACATATAAAAATTCCACTGCTCTGTTTCTCAGTACTAGTAGGCCTCAATTCGTACCATTTTATGTGCATGTGAAGAGGATGATTTTTTCCGTCGATATTGGAACGTGAGTGAAGTTCAAAGCCTATGATAAAGAATAGTTTACCATCCAAATACATCGCAAATGTTGAAACATTTTGATTCTAATTAGAGAGTTACTGGAGCTCAACGCCGCTTACTTTCACTTTCGCTTATAAAGCGTTTCATTTTGGCTTTAGTTATTTTTTCATTCTTGTTCTGTTCTGAATATCATTACATTTAAATGATTTGTTGTTGAATATGTTTAGTGTATTTTTTACCACATTTTATTGTTGCGAAATTCAGTGCAGTCAATATGATCGTTTATGGCCGAAATAGGTAAATATGTTTGTTTTTTTTGCCTTATGTGTAATTTATATGAAAAACATTTTAAATGAAAATACAGACACTTTTAGGAAAAGTCAGGTACCAGCGGGATTGTATTTATTTTTTTCAACAAAGTTATTGCAGATATAAAATTCAAAACGGTCAAAATGACCGCCATGGCAGTTCTAGTGGTAAATGAGTTAGCTAAGGCGAACGATAGGGATGCAAAGCCGATAGTTGTTGTCGTCTCCCCTCTTGTTACACTAATGGAGGACCAAGTGAAGGAGGCAGAAAAGTAGTTTCCGTATCGCGCAGTAGCCTGGTGATCACTGTACAGCATTTGCGGTAGATCCGAAACGACCGCAGCGGCGTATTGTTAATGATTAGACCCAGCTTCGACAGTTGACTGAATACATCACTGTCCTTAGTGTCAAATATACATTTAGAATTTGTAAATGTTTCCGGCCGGTTTCGGCGCATGACATACGTCACGACCACACTTTAGCGATTGGCTATGGCAGATCCTGAGTGACTCTGGGCAGATCCAATAGTTTTGAACTTTAACAGAGAACCCGCCTACAAGGAAGTAAACGTTTCTCAATGGAGAGAGGCCAGGCTCATGAAATGTACGAGAGTCTGGTAGAACCAGGTTAGGTTGGAGCCTCTGCTGGTAGGGAATCGTAAGATGGCCGGCTCGAACACTTCTGCTGGCTTCACTGCTGGCAGTTCAGAACGTCATGAGCTATCCAGTCATTATATAGATCAGTGAGGTCTGAGGTGTTTTCTGGGCCCTGGAGGTGTTCTGACATGCTCTGACATTTGTGCTTATTTCTGTTACTTGTGACATTTTCATGGCTAAAGTCTAATTACACTGTATTCAGCACAAACTCTGCTACAATAATATATCAGCAGCATGTGTGTAAAAGTTTGTTGTTTTGAGATAATGACATTTATGCGTGGTTTGTGAAAATACAAAAAAAAATTCTCACTGAAAGAAGGTCATGAAACCCATACTGATTATTTCTTCACAAGACTTTTGAAAATTGTATGACGTAGCCTAGAATATTTGCTCCAAAACTATGTGAAAATCACCCTGACTGCTCATTCAGAGAAGACAATATATTGATTTAAAGTTTTTACGACATGTTTTGTGTGAAAAAGCTTTATGCGGGAGCTTATTAATATATGAGTATATTAATGAGTATATGATAATATATGAATAATATGTAAGCTTTTCACACCTGAGAAAGACAAAGACCCTCCCCTAACGGCCCTATTAGGAGCTATCAGGCCCTATCATTCTGAGCAACCTTGCACAAAGAATGAGGAGATTTAAAAAAGAATGGCTTTTAGATTTTTTTTATTTATTTACAACACAACATAATCCAAAGATACACAACAAATGACAAAAAAGCACTCATTGAAAACAATGATCCAAAGACAGAGACCTTTGTGCCATTCCTAAAAACATTGTACATACCTTTCATTTCCAAGGTGTTTGATTTTCACTTTACCATGTTCATGTACAGAGACTCATGTGAATGTTGAAGTCAGCAGGAGTGGCATCTGGGCCCTGAAAAAATGATCAGTGAACATACTGATATCAAGAGAAACTATAGGCCTGCACGATTTTGGGAATAAATTTGAGATTTTTCTGGTTAAAATTGCTTTTTAAAATTCCCAGAATACACACACACACACACACAAATGTTTCCAACAATATATAATATAATGAACACCAGGTTTGTTGTGCCTTGTAGGCATAGGCTATCCGCAGTGCTGCATAAAATAATAATAACAATAACCATAGCAGCCTATAAATCTTCCAAAATATTTCAGTAACAACTAAGCTAGAGAAAAATATATTGATTATCATGTTACTTCAAATGTTTCCATTCGTTATGATGATATGAAATGAGATAATAGTAAAAACATGAAGCCGTTTGGTGCTTTTCAAACGCGATCGCGCTCAAATATAAAACATTATGGTTACCATATACATATCTACATTTTAGCAGATATCCACAAACACAGTAACAGTAAACACGGGTCTAAATATTATAATATTCCCCATATATCTAGCAACAGTTCAACTGCAATGTGAAATTTATGCAACAATAGCAAACTAATATGTAAGAATTTCTTAACTTACATCTTTCTTGTCTTCAAATCACATTCTTCTTCTGGCGTAGCCTAATTCCAATGTAAGCTCATGACGCCTCTTTCAAACTCGACGAAAAGCAGAGACTTGTGAAGTGTTTTGGTGTTTTGTTTTTGAGGTAACGAGCGCGTTCGCGTTCCATGTGGAGATTTGCATGTGAATCTCTTTTGCGCGAGTGGGCGTGGTCAAATTAAAAATAATTAGGAAGCGTTTGAGAAGCTGGACATCTTGTTGGTTTTATACAAATTACTTAAACAGAGAATATTTGTTTTCAGTTTGAATCCAATCATTTAAAAGCACACACTTAAATGATTATAAAGATATATGGCTCATAAATGTGTGACAAGTATTCGCTGAGTTTTGTTTCAGTTTATAGACGTGCTCAAGAAAAAAAATAACATAGACATAATAAATACATAGACGCCCTATTGGCCGCTGGATCGTACGTCAACGGCGCTGCCATATTGCGGAGGGCAACTTTCCCATAACTCTCATAACGGGAATTGAGAAAAATGCCAGCTCCGTGTGCCGCTTAGGGCTGTGCAAATCACCGCACAATTGAAAACAGGTTTCGGGGAATTACCTTTCACAAGCAAGAGTGAACATTTGTTTCTGGTTGTATTTGGTCACGATATAATTAGTAAAAGTAACGTTAGTTGGCCACCGGAGTCAGTCAGATTTAATAGCTAGCGATGTCGCTAGTTAACTTAGCTGTGAAAGTTGAAACATGAGTTGACATGATTTATATTACAGTTTTAGCTACATTATATTTTATATTATAAAGTAAATTTCCTGAAATCTAAATATCCATCTATATTATCTTAAAACCGACTTTTATGACAAGTACTCCTTTCGGGTAGGTACTACCCAGAAAGTAATTTTGCGTTTAAAAGACGTCTAATAGGCGTCCAAACACAGCCCTGACGTCTAGGCTAAAACAAGGCTAATTTTGGGCTGTCAGTGGAAATTTAATAGACGTCTAAACGTAGCCCAAGAATAGACTAGTCATCAAATAGACAGCAAATGAATAACTACATATAATAGACAACAAAATACAACTTAAGGATTCTGTTCACTCAAATATAACACACATACATGACAATCCACCCATAAAAAAAAAAAAAAAATATATATATATATATATGTATATATATATATAACTTTTAAGAACAATATAAAAATTAACAATTTAAGATAATAACAAATGAAAAAATATATAATTGACACTTAATGATTACATTACAATTATGAAAATTAAATATTATAAATACAATAAAAAAATATATAAAGATTATAATAAAAAATATTGGAAATTAACTTAAAGGGGTGGTTGAGTATGATTTCACTTTTCTAACTCTAACTCTAACTCTAACTCTTAGTGTGTAATGTTGCTGTTTGAGCATAAACAACTTCTGCAAAATTACGACGCTTAAAGTTCAAAGCAAAGGGAGATATTTGCTTTTAAAGAAATCGTTTTTTAAAGGGTTACTTCAGGATTTAGCATTAAGCTTTGTATTAGTAGAAAACCTGTAGTATTTTCCAATTACCATGCTTTCCCCCCTCATATCCCCCTGAGAGGAGAGATTTATGTATTTTTTGTCTGGAAAAAATCCTCCGATGACGCAAAAATCGTCATTTTGCGTCATCGGAGGATTTTCTGTCCAGAGGCTAAAGACTACAGCCAGTAGATGGCGTTGTTCCGCATGTTTTCAACCCGCCCATACAGGGTGGGATCTCACTCACAGAATGTACACAGTATCAGCCGTCTTTCTTTGGAAGCTAAGCTAGCATGCTCTTGTTCTGTGGAGAAAGCTGAATAATAGGAGAAAGCTGAGTAAGTAGGGGTTACCATCTTCCTTTTCCCGGACTTGTCCGGCGGGCGAGACTGTTAAAAATGTCCGGGATTCGGCTTTTGCGTTCTGCGGTCGCCATTCATTGTTTACATGCACACCTCTCGTTTCAATCTAACTGAATTAATTCCGATCGGTGAATCTGACTGTGGTGTTTACCTGAACGCTAAACAAGTGATCGGTTGATGTGTGTTTTAACATTGCTAAGAAAATTCCCGCTCCTCCGTGAGAGATGCGAGACCCGGCGCGTCTTAGTAATGAAGCCACCGGCCTCGCGCCGTTCTCCCGCGGCCGTCAGCCTCGTCCTGCTCGCCACAGTAAACATGATGAATGGCGACTGTAGAACGCAAAAGCCGAATCCCGGACATTTTGGGTCTCTAAATCCCTGGCAAACTCATCACTTACTTAGGCTAGCCTTGTTGTTTTCAACTGTGCTCTCTAACCAGTAGGCGTGGCCTCCTAAGGCAGCGAAGCAAGTGCATTCTGGGAGTTGTTGTCTTTCATCCACATAAGCCAAAAATACATTTTCTGGCTTTTCTCAGTCTAGAAAGCTCCAAATTCAAAAATTTCTCCACATTTCTTCTACTTAAATGACCTATTTTAAATACACATTCATCTTCCCAGAGGTGAAGTATCCCTTTAAGGACTACAACAAAGGCTGGTAGAGACTACACGATATTCCTCCTGGGTTAGTGACATCACCAACCCTAAAATTTACATAAACCCCGCCCCTGGGAACACGCAGTCCATGTTGAGTTGTTGTAGTCGAGTACATTTGTGAGTCAGCTCGAACTGTAGCATCCGTCTTTTCCATAGACTGTAAAAAAATATGGACGTAGTGTCCGTGACTTCACCCGTAGGTTTCTGAAGACCGTTTTTGAAGCCTAAAGTGGGCGTGGCCGACCGTCGCCATCTTGGTAGCCCGTCACTCCCGAATTTATTTATTTTTACAGTCAGATAATTAGCTGAGGTAACGTGACGGCTAACAGACAGCAGACAAACGGCTAATGATGACTAATGACCACAGCAGCGGGAATCCACCTGTCACTCAAAAGTGGACACCCTTCATTATGCAGAACTTTAAGGCTTAATATAATGTAAACGGATGAGTTCATCCCCCTCACAGTCGTCATGAAGGGAAAAATAAGCTATATAGACCAAAGCCACTTTTTGTACCAGGCTGTAAACGTGTTTTTTTTCTGCTGTAAAGTTGGGTATTTTAACATGGGGGAGATGCAGATTTGACTCACTTCTGCAGCCAGCCTCAAGCGGCCTGTCGTTGAATTGCCGTTGAATTCACTTCCGTGTTGGGTTCAAGAGAGAGACAGGGAGGTTGCCGCTTGGTCTTTTCACATGCAATAGAAAGTCACTCTGTGTGCATCTCATAACAGTTCCTATATGAGCGATTTATAGAGCATCACAGTCCCGCCCACAGCCAGTGCCGGAAGTAAGAATTCAATACAATTTCTCCATTGACAGTTGGGGTATAAGCCATAAAAACGTAACCATACATTGTAGACTTAAAACCAGCTACGGATGTACTAAGCGATTGTATATGCTCATATAAAGCCAAAAGTTCATGGGGCACCACTACCCTTGTTTTGAGATAAATGCCTTTTATTTGCGATGTCTTGGATAAGTACTTCATTACCCACAATTCTGAACAATCCCACAATCCCACAGTGATGCATCTGATTGGTGGAACTCGTGGAACTGTCTGGTTAAACCCCGCCAAGGTCCGTAAAGACTGAAGATCATTAATAAAAAAATAAAAAAACCTGTGTTGCGTTTTTGCACGGTAGACTTATCAGTGCAATCATGATCTCCTTGGCTGCCATGATGGCTTTTTTCAAGGAGGAAAACAAAAGTGTTCAAAGGGGTGAAAACCACTTCAAATCGGGTCATGTAGTCGAGTGTAGCGTGTCCGAGGGTCATCTTGTGGGTTTTGTAAGGGCCAGCATGAGGGAGAAGACCTACAAAGTTGTGGTGAGTTTTGCAGGGAGGTTGGTAATGTTAGTTAGCATTATAGTTCACTTTAGCTAGGCTACTGTAGCCTTCATATGGTATGAGTCATATCAAGCATTTTATGATGCCACTGTCTAAACAATATTTAGCCTAGGCATACCTCTTCATGCATTTACTGAACATTTGTGTAATAATTCATGGCAAGTTAATAAACTGAATATGATGGTGGTCCAAGAGCAGACCAATGCACCGGTCCATGCTTCAGACCGGTGGCGTGGTGCACTTTCTGGTTTGCTGACCATCACTTTTTAATTTTCACTTGTTGTGGATATTAAGAAAATACATTAAATGTTATTAAAATTAAGGATGAACTATAACTTCATGAATAAAATGAGCATGGACCACAAGTGGGAAATTGTTGAGGCATTTGTCAGCAACCTGCCCGTGAGCCGCTGAAACTGATGAGCAGAACGCCGCGGACCACCAGATCTGCACCCGTGAGCCGCGGACCGCCAGATCTGCACCCGTGAGCCGCGGACCGCCAGATCTGCACCCGTGAGCCGCGGACCGCCAGATCTGCACCCGTGAGCGCCGGACCGCCAGATCTGCACCCGTGAGCCGTGGTCCACCGGCCTTGCTATCCGACTCCCAGCCAGTCTTTTTATTTTCCTCCCACCCTCGCAGGCGGTTGGTCTAAGAGCGTAACCCGGCTACCAGCAGTTTCATAAAAACATCCATACACAACACAACATGCTAGACATTACAAATAATTGTAAAGTAGGCTAGGCAATATAAAATACACGATGATATATATAAAATTCAACACACAATACCTATATGAAACACTATTATTAACACGATTACTACTGAAAGAACTGCTATTAACTGCACATTCACTATATAAAATTCACTGGAGGAAAAAGTTTGCGTGGCCGTCGTCAGGTTTGGAAGTCGCTCAAAAGGCTCTTTCTCGGTTGTGGCTTCAGTCTGCTTATGATTGTATGCTTATGAGTTCAGCCGTAGCTGGTTATCCTCAGACATGCTCTAAAACTCTTTAGATACAGATTTTTCCAAAACGTCAATGGGAGAAATGAATGGGAAATTTACTTCCGGCACCTAAGCTCTCTCTGGCTGTGGGCGGGACTGTGATGCTCTATAGGTTAGCATGACAGAATTTGCTTATTGAAGACAGTTAACTCCACATCAGCAACATAAATTCATCAACCATTCAGAGATGTCCTGTTGCATTCTACGTGTTGGCACTTCTTCTTGGGTCTCTCCATCTTTGTCTGACTCCGTTTAAACATAAAAGGCAGAACAGTTTCTGTCATTTTAGTGTGTGTCTGCTGAGGTAATCGGAGCTGCTAACGCACAAGCTCTTGAAGCCCCGCCCTCTGTGCCGGGAGCAGCAGCTCATTTGCATTTAAAGGGCCAAACACAAAACAGTGCAGCACTGATGGGCAGTAACGCGTTAGAAGTAACGCGTTACTGTAATCCGATTACTTTTTTCAAGTAACGAGTAAAGTAAGGGATTACAATTGCAAAAACAGTAATTAGATTACTGTTACTTCCCCGTAAGCAAGCTGCGTTATTGCGTTATACTGCGAGACTGTCTCGCGACGTGAGCCGTGACTCGTGAGTGACAATGACATGAGCGCCGCGAAGTCAGTGGTAAACACTATGGCAAGCGATCGCGTTCAAAAGTCTTTAAACGAAACGCGTGAATTTTGACGCGTTAACACGAACCCTTTGTCCGTGTTCAGACGTCATGTTTATTCATGAACGATGTCGTAATGGTAAACTGTATGCACGTGCAAACATCAGACGTTATATTTGATGAGGGATAATGCATTGGTACGTTGTGAGTGATGTCAGTCTTACAGTATGTCATGATTTGTCATGCCTTTTTAAGTTGTTCGTTTAACGTTCTTTCCCAAGGTAGAAAAGTCAACAGCTCTTAGAATGGGTCTTTTATTTTAGCAAACTGCCAAAAAACCTTTTCAGACTGTGTGCAGCTGAACCTAGAAAAGCTTAAGATTGCAGAAGAAAAAGACTGCAATTAAAAAACAAAACAAGAGAAAATTTAATGCAAGCAATAAAAAACTGCACTCATCAGCTGTGGAATAAAAGAAAAGAAATGCATGAAAGGCAAACTCCTGTCTTAATGTAAACCCTGTCCACCATCCCCAAAGGTTTCACAAAGTTATTCTTGCCACTGTAACTTATGGCTTCCTAAAGACAGGTTTATGGGTAAATAAATGAATAATAATAAAAAAATATATACCAGGGCTCAACATTTAAGCCTTTTCATTTTGATCAATAAATTACAATAAAATAATAAGATGCTAAAGGGCTGTTACCAATCAAATAAACTGCATTAAATAATGTAATGAGATTATTTAAAATATTTTTTGAATATACAAATAAGAAATATTATTTGTGCATAGAAATAATATTTATAAACCGCCAGTAGGTGGCGGCAGGCGACCATCTTAATGAGTGAGTCATTGATGCAAAGTGCATAAAGTTAAAATACTGAAACTAATAAAACAAGTTTTAAAAAAGAATGTTTCATTTGATTCAATTTTAGATGATGGAATATGCAGAAAGAATAGAATTAAGCAGAAAGGTCTATTGCTTTATAGCGTATTCATTTCGTGCATCATGTATTTGAAAAGTAACTAGTAAAGTAACTAGTAAAGTAACTAATTACTTTTGAAAATAATTAATCAGTAAAGTAACTGGATTACTTTCTTGGAGAAGTAATCAGTAATCAGTAACTAATTACTTTTTCCAAGTAACTTGACCAACACTGCGGTCACCGGTGCGTTTTTGCTAACCCTCAAAAAGTGACAACTTTAACATGCTAAATAAAAATATCTGTGGGGTATTTTGAGAAACACACACTCTGGGGACATCAGAGATTTATTTTACATCTTGTGAAAAGGGCATTATACCACCCCTTTAAGATAATGAAAATATAAAGAATGACAAAATAAAATATTTTAAATAACAAGTATAGCTATGTATAACTTACATAACTGTAAAGTTAGGGTTATTTATTCTCTTAACTCTCAACTGTGAATAAATGATTAATTGGTTTTATTTCTATGAAATGTGCTATACAAATAAACTTGCCGAGTTAAAAAGTCCTATTTTCATATCATAATGATCTAAAGAAAAGAGTAAAAGATATTTGTGGCTTTATAACACATAATAGGTTGCACGTTCACCCCTTTGAATTCAGATAATTCGAGTTTAAGGGCACATGGAAACGGGTTACAGTTCACTGTACACTGTTACCCACTAAAATGTCACGATTCCAACAACAAATAATTTAGATAAAAAAATGAGCACGTCAAAACGAAAACACATACTTACAAGACAAAAGTAGGAATGTCTTTTACCTGTTCTCTCCTCGACAGACAGATAAGTGAATGCAATGCTCCGTCTGTTGTATTCATCTTAATAATACACAACAAATCAATATACAGAAAAACAGATTTCTAAAATAAGGTATAGGCCACAAATCTGTGAGTAGGCTACAATTTTCAAGACTGAACAGGTGATGTTGTGTAATATTCAGTTACTGTAAGAAACTGTTCCAGCGGGTGGAGTTTACTGGTACTGAATATTACACAACACCTGTGTATAGCCTACCCTACTCCATTAACTAGAACAGATTTTCACTGGAACTGAATATTACATCCAAATATTGTTATGTAATCAATCAGCATATTGTTGAGTAACTTCACAATACTTCTCAACAAGTATTTCTCAATTTTTCACAGGAAATGATTATTACAAACAACTATTGCGAAAGAACAGTTAACAAAACAACGATTGCAAAAGCACGGATTGTGAATTTGTTCACTGTTACCGTTGTAGGTAGTTTTTTTTTTTCTCTCTGTATAGTTCTATTTTGTTAATAAATTTTGCATTCTATTTTGGCTTTCTCGGGTGTCCCTATTTTTGCTGTGTCCCTTTTGAGCTATGGAGAGAAACGGGTACGGATTGAAAAACCAAAGCAACTGTACGGTTTACAGATCTGAGCACAGCTGAGACTTTTTCTCTGGTACTTTTGGCGTAGGATATTTATTTCCATCAAGGTCAGGCTGCGATGTCAAATGTATTCCCAGGAATGAGTGATGCGCTTTCTGCTTTTTAAAGTTTTATAAAATAAATAGCCTATGGCTTGAATGTTTTAAAAGCATTCGCAAGAATAAAAGCGCATCATATAATGTAACGCCATGCAGCCAAAGGATGACAGAAAAAAACGGATGCTGCGTTAATTGCGTTAAATATTTACTTAACACAGAGTCTTTTCCCATTTCTACCAGTAACGCTTATTCAACTTCCCGCGTCTACTACCTGCGCAGATATCGACGGCACAACTGGGTTGTAGGTTGCCAGGTTGAGCTCACAAATGGGTTGAAATTTGTATGATGTGATTGCACCAGTAGGATGGTTTCATACAAGATCTGACAACTGGACAACCAGTGGAATAATAACTTGGAATAATATATTGATGTGATTATTCATATAACGACGTTTGGGCATACAAATTACGGGAGTTTCACGGGAGAAATAACAAAATGGGAGGGGGCGGGAGATGGGTGTGAAATACGAGAGACTCCCGGGGAAAACGGGAGTGTTGACAGGTATGGTTGCCAGTCGTCATGTCGCAGTAGGGCTGTTGCCATCTAGCGGTTGAGAAATATAATTGCATTTTTATTTTATTTAAAATGAAAGACATTCAAATAATATTGTAGATTGTGTATGAATGTTATGTGTGACAGCAAACATGAAGCTGCGTGAGCGAAAAACATGTAAACAATTTTAAGACTATTTTTGCTATAGCCTAATCGCTAACTCTAAATCAGGGCTATTGCCAAGCCGTTAAACATTGACCACTGATTGCCTCTATTTTGCCGGGTGGGCTAAAAGCAGACTTCACATAGCCTGTCCAGTTCAGAGCTAAATCTACAGATCGACCATGACATGAAATGACACTTGCACCTTGTAGATATTATTACCAATGCGAACATAATGGGATATCAACCATCTCATGCGCTGCCTGGCCAAAAAAACTACAATTAATCAGTTTTGACTATAAGTGGGCTACAAATAGCCGGTCTGACTATGAGCTAAATCTTGGCTACGCACAGCCTACACACAGAACATGTCAAAGAAATGAAATAAAACACCTTGTAATCACAGTTGACTGTGCCTACATGATGGAATATCAAACATCTCGCAAGTTATTTTGCAAAAAATGTAACCAGATCCAGACTAAAAGTGGGTTGCACATAGCCGGACTATATCGGGTCTATATTTAACCGAGACGGTGAAATGACAGCTATTGCTTGCTGGGTAGTCACTATTTCATTTACAATTTTTATTTTCAGTGGAGAAAGGCCACGAAATTTAAGAATTCTACTGTTATCATGTCACGAAATGTAGTTTTAAAGGGGACCTATTATGCCCCTTTTCACAAGATGTAAAAAAGTCTCTGATGTCCCCAGAGTGTGTATGTGAAGTTTTAGCTCAAAAAATATCATTTTTTACAGCATGTTTAAATTGTCACTTTTTGGTGCTCAGAAAAACGCGCTGTTTTAGTGTGTGCCCTTTCAATGCAAATGAGCTGCTGCTGCGCGGCACAGGGGGCGGAGCTTCACGAGCTCGCGCTCAGTCTCAGGAAGGTTTCATCTCACGGAATGATGATAATCTTTTTCAAATTTTTGACATTTGTCTTTTAACAGGAAAGGAAAGTGTCATAATTTTGAGAATATTTAAGAATATGCCGAATATGAGAATATGCTGTTTTATTTAAAGATGCACCATTACAATTTTCTAGGCCGATTCCGATTTCCAATTTTTCATCGAGTTTGACCTGATGATACCGATTTTAGCCAATTCCGATTTAATTTTTTTCTAACCACTTTACAGCACACACAAATATTTATTTTCGATCTTTTCTTCAACAATTTCATGCGTAAGTTTAAAATATTCTGACACCCCCCCCCAGAGTGAGTTTTTTCAAGGCGAACGTTAATGTTTCCATGGCGACGCGTCACGCGATACACCGCAGCCACAATAATACTGTATGACAGATGTGTCGCTTTTATTTCGCTTTTCCTTTTTTATTCAAAATATTCACAAACTTGCTTACCATGTCATTAATCAGCCTATCTGATATTCTGATTCTCAAATACGTGTAAGTGAGTGTGTTTGGTCGTTTAAAAACCTTTATAAATAATCTTGAACTAACATGAGATGGGCGCCACAATGTTGTCCTGTCAGTCGGATTTACAGCACGTGAATTCATCAGTTTCTCCCGAAATAAATGCAAGAAAGTGGCCGGTGAACTGAGAAGAATTGAGTAAACTTTATAGTTACTTCCACTATGTTTTGTCTGATATGAATAACACATGTCGGCAAATTATATTTTAATAGATTGTTATTGCTGCTTCCACAGATAACAGTGTGTCTTTTACAAACTCCAAATGTATTGTTTCACTCGTGCTTATGTGTATTTAAATCTGAAACCTAAAATAAACATTATGAGGTTGAAAACACTGCTTAGTCGTGTATGGGGCGCCGTTTGTAAAGCGACTCACGCTGAAAATAACAGCAACATTTTGTCACATTTAGCTTCAAACAATGTTTAAAAAACTGGTATGAATTTTTGATGGTCACTTTATACCACATTTACAACAATATTTGTCAACTTAGAGATATTTTAAATAGTTAAATCTAAATATTAAATGTTACACCTAAATGTTAAATGTTAAATCTAAATGCTAAATATAAATATAAATGTTAAATCTAAATCTAAATGTTAAATCTAAATGTTAAATATAAATATAAATCTAAATGTTAAATCTAAATATTAAATCTAAATCTAAATGTTAAATCTAAATGTTAAATGTTAAATCTAAATTTAAATGTTAAATCTAAATCTAAAAGTTAAATCTAAATCTAAATGTTAAATCTAAATGTTAAATTTAAATGTTAAATCTAAATCTAAATGTTGAATTTAAATCTAAATGTTAAATCTAAATCTAAATGTTGAATCTAAATGTTTCGGGTGAAACTAAATATTTAACTAATATACAAATTCAAAATGCCGGTAACAGGAAGTGCCAAAATAAAAGCTCGAGGTGGTCAGTGTGTGTTTATAGCATGGTTTATAGTGTCAAATAACGAATAAAAAACATCTCATCCGAGGAAATGGACTCTTGAACATGGATTATCGTGATAATAACTACCTAAAATAATAAACACGTTTGGAGAAACTTTATTTGAAGAGTAGGCTAGTGTCACTTTTATGAAAAGTGCGGGACTTATGACCTGTAGCCATAATAGCCAGCCACTAGGGAGCTCACTTTGACTGAATGTCATGTCATCACTCTCATCACGAAACTCTACAGTTTTTCCAAACGTGTTTATTATTTTAGGTAGTTATTATCGTTATATTATAGTTATTATTATGAGATGGTTTTTTATTCGTTATTTGACACTATAAACCACACTATAAACACACACTGACCACCTCGAGCTTTTATTTTGGCACTTCCGCTTACCGGCATTTTGAATTTGCATATTAGTTAAATATTTAGTTTCACTCAAAACATTTAGATTCAACATTTAGATTTAGATTTAGATTTAACATTTAGATTTAGATTTAACATTTAGATTAAGATTTAACATTTAGATTTAGATTTAACATTTAGATTTAACATTTAGATTTAGATTTAACATTTAGATTTAGATTTAATATTTAGATTTAACATTTAGATTTATATTACAGTCACCTCAGTATAAACAAGAAATAGTATAGATGGTCAGAATAGGAAAAACATATCCACAATTAGGGGAGAGCGGGGCACAACCTAACGCTTTTTGACTTTCTCAGTTTGTGTAAATCTACTTATGGTTCAGAGTATTTATTTTTTCCCACATTAATTTCCCACATGTCTAGTACAATTGTGTGTTTTTGTTTTATTAGTACAGTATATACTTTTTTCTTGATATACCCCGAAAGAATGGAAGTGAAATGTGACAACATGCCCCATAGGTGGGGTACATTGTAACATGTGTGGGGCACATTGTAACATAACATATGACAGCTTAAAATGTTATCTGATCTAATAAAAAAATATACAAAACAAACTAAAATATTTTCTAAATAAAATACAATTAAAAAACTTTTTCATATAAAATAATGGCAATTTTAATAATTAAATAGAAACTCATTTTTGAGTTTTGACTATGAACACATGAAAACACAGCGATACAACAATTCAAAACAAATAAATAATTAGCAATTTCTGGACATTGACTCTCTGTCTTTATTCACCTTTTTCTCACGTTTTCTCAATAAAATTAATAAAAGTATAGAACATAATAGCATATTTCTAATAGGGGCTCATTGTAACGCAGTGTGACAACATGCCCCCGCCTGCACAACTGGGGTTTAAACCCGGCTAGTGTCTTCTGCTAGTTAGCGAAGCATTAAATAACGATCTCAACTGTTAAATAACATCTTGGAGATAAAAATAATATCAGATTTGTCTTATTTTAAATAAACACAAAAAATAGAGATGAAAAAATTAACTTAAGTAAGAAATTTACTTTTGCTATGGTTTAATAAATGTCTATGGATATCTTTCAAAAAAATAATAATTTTGGCGGATTTTTTTTTTCTATATAGTGTTGATATGGCAACTAGTAAATAAACAAAGTTCCGTCATCCAAGCATGTGCGGAAGTATTTAAAACAAGCGTGTTACAACTAACCCCGCGTTAGGTTGTGCCCCGTGCTCCCCTAATACATTTCAATGCAACTTCTGCTGGTCGTGTCAATATCAAATTTCGTTGGTTTTGAACATACATCAATAAATTGATCCTCATCATTAGACATTTGGAGCATTTGGTATAAGACAGTTTTTGTCACCAGTCTCGTTACCAAAGCTGAAATAGATTGAATTACACATGGTTGGCACATCAACAGTTGTTGTCCAGCAGTACCTAGAAGTTCTTTTTCTCCGTTGATAAATCGATGCTGCTTCACCTCCGCTCGTGCCTGTCCTTGCACACTGGTTACTTCAGAATTGTTTCTCTTGGTTAGCCTTGCCCTCGTTCAGAGAACGGTAGTCAACATCAGAAACAGTTGGTTGTCACATCTGTTGTTTATGGTCACTCCTTCGATCCTTCTCCTGGCTCTGTAGCTGGAACCGTTCTGCAATGGCTGGCGTGGACACAGTCGCCCTCTCTGCTACTTTCACCTCTGTGTGCGTTGTTGGCAGCACTAGGAACGGACCCAGCCACCTCCTTGCCTTCCAGCTCTTCCTCCTCAGATCCCTTATCACCACAAAGTCTCCTGGTTTGATGTCATGCAGTGGGATATCAGCCACTTTTCCTTGAGCTGCTTTTACCTGCACACAAATGTTGATAGGAGACAAGACATTTCTTTACAATAGTTCAACATGTTATGTCCACACAATTTGTTGGCACTCGCTGTTTAACCCCTTCCATACCAATTGAGGCCAGTTCCTCACAGCAAGTGTGTTCCATTGTCTGAACTAATTTTTCTCGGGATTCCCAATCTTGGCACTATTTCAGTCAACAGTGATTTTGCTACTGCATCTTTTTTTGATGTGGGGAAAACCTTAACCCACTTAGACCACATGTCCACCATAACCAGGCAATACAGTGACAGTTACAGCAGCTTCTTGCCACAATAATCCCCTCTTTTAGTAGTGACTGGAACACTGGCGTGATTCCAAGTACTGCTTCTTTTTTCAACGGGTATTGTTGTTGACAAAGTCTGTAATCAAACCTTTGAACAATTGTCACTGGTTCACAACCCACAATTAACCCCACATCATATTTATGTTTTGCCCACAATTTTAAATGGACCACATTTAAGGCCGGATTAATGTTATCTGCCTTAATGTCTGTCCTGCAACAACTCTTGTCATCATTGTCCTCATAGGGACTATTGTTCTCACAACCTCTACTTCATAGTTTTCATTACAACAAGTAGAGAATCCATTTAACGTTTTGTTAAATTATATGCCCTGATCTGATTCTATCCAATCTTCAGATTCAACACAACTCTTCACAAAAGGCCCTAGCTCAGACCATCATTGGTTTACAGCTTTAGCTAAAGATAAATGCGGAAGAGACCCAGCCACTACATAAAAAGAGCCTTGTTCTTCTGTTAAAGGGGGGGTGAAATGCTCATTTTTACTCAATCTCCTGTTAATCTTGAGTACCTATAGAGTAGTATTGCATCCTTCATATCTCCAAAAAGTCTTTAGTTTTATTATATTTATAAGAGAAAATAGGTTGTACCGAGTCTTTCCGGAAAAAAAACGAGCGTCTGGAGGCGGGCCGTATGGGCGAAGCCAGAGCCATAGAGAGAATCCGTCGATCTGGGCTTTGTTTATAAAACATTCATCGTCGAAATGCAGGGAACAAACAGTCTACACAACTCGTTTCTGCATCCACTGTTCCTAACGCTGGGTTCTTTGGGTAGCTTTCCCTCACCAAAAACACTTTGGAGACACTATGCTGCGCTGCCGATGATTTCCTGTTGAAGGGCGTTGAAGTGCGCGGTCTCGCTCTCCTCTGGTCGACGTGTGCGCGGCCGCGCTTTTCCGAGAGAAATGCTCATATAAGGAGTTCCACTCTGGTCTACGTCATTAGATCCACGGTCGAAAAAAAAAAACAGCCGAAACTTGTACCAACCCGGAAGTAAGATTTTCGGCACAGAAATTCTCCGTTATTCGTCCAAAATATTTTTAAAAAACTTTGGCCATGTTAAGCATGAGAATCCATCTCTTTAACACTGTAAACAACTCTGAATACATGAAACACTATTGAACCCCCCCTTTAAGCTTACAGATAAGGCACACATATGATTGTTTCAAAAGATACAGTTAAAACACCAGTTTACAGTTCAAGTTATCACTGATCGGTTCTGCCAAACATTTTTCTTCAAAGTTTTCATCTCTGTCAACCACGACATGTGATGTGCAGTGTAAGTCAGTCGGATTCATAATATGTACATGTTGTAATTTAACCCTGTCCTTTGCCCTTCTACACATTCATAAGCCCATTTTGGAGTTTACAACAAACAACTCTTCTATTTCAACACTATTTCAATTCCCTCAGAATTGACTATCAATGTCAGGCTCAAAATACACATTAAATCTCTTCCTATCAACGGAAAAGGACATGTTGGTGACATAATAAATGTATAAATGTGAGTCACAGTACAGTCTCTGTAAACACTGCAAATCACATGGTCGTATAGCACCCCAGTGTCCCTCTTCTTTGCACAGTCTACATTTTTTGCAGTCTCTCACATCATGATCGTCAGATTTGCAGATGTAGCAGCCTTTACGGTCAGCCCTCATTCGGTCCATGATCCCTGTCTGGATGTTTCCGCTTGCTGTCTGCTGTTGGCACTCTACCACTCACTTTATGCCAGTTGCTCACTCCCAGACTCACAGATAACAGTCGCCTCAGCTCCTGTATTGTTGGACTAAATTCTTTACAGAAAATAGTTAGTGCCTCAGCAAATTTCTCACCTGAGTCACTTGGATTACGCAGATGGGCCATGGCTGGTTTATTTCCTTTTCAGCCCACAGTCTGCAGACCATCATCGAACCTTCTGGTCCAGCCACTTCAATCATTGGGAGCTGAAAATCCTTTTCTTCCTCCTCGTCCTTCATTTGGCACCTCAGGCCAGTTCTCATTGTCACTTTAGGCTTCAGTCGGATTGACTCTTCTGAGCGTTCATTGGGAGATGACCTTGTGGGAGTTCTTTCAATCCCCCCGCTGCTCCCTCGTCTTTCGGTTCTGGTGATGAGGCTCTTGGGGAAACATGGCTTTCATCTTGTCGCCTTCTTGGGCTTGTGCTTGTCACCTTGGAAGAGAGCAGTCGAGGTCTGGATCATTTTCAGCGCTTGCAGCTCAGCCACAGGATACAGATAGGGTTGTGGTGATGAAACAGACAGAACGGGAAAAGGGTTAATAGCTGGTGGTGCAGCAAGTTTTCAGTGAGTTTTATCTCATCGCTAGATTTTTTATCATCATGCCCTACTGCCCTATACGCTAGTTCCTTTTGCATTCTTTTTCTCTCTCTCCGCTCTGCCTCATTCAACCAGCACATGATTGTTTTTTTACAATCCACACACAATCACACAACACCCTTTTTGTTCTTCACTCCCCTCTTCTATCGACTCTCGCACCGCTGTCAGCCTAGTGAAACTTAAAGTTCCCTCTTCAGGGAAATCATGGTATTTTATTAATTCTTCAATACCCTTCAAACATTTTTTCCCATATGCTTTTATCATCAGTCTAAACACCGGTTTATCAAAATGACCTTTTTTGCGCATTTTACTCAGATTTCCTCATGGTGGTCACTATTTTCTGTGGGGTTTTTTCCCCGTGCACTTATATTCAGTGGGGAGAACAAGTATTTGATACACTGACGATTTTGCAGGTTTCCCCACATACAAAGCATGTAGAGGTCTGTAATTTTTATCATAGGTACACTTCAACTGTGAGTGACGGAATCTGAAACAAAAATCCAGAAAATCACATTGTATGATTATTAAATAAATTAATTAGCATTTTATTGTATGACATAAGTATCTGATCACCTACCAACCAGTAAGAATTCCAGCTCTCACAGACCTGTTAGTTTTTCTTTAAGAAGCCCTCCTGTTCTCCACTCATTACCTGTGTTAACTGCACCTGTTTGAACTCGTTACCTGTATAAAAGACACCTGTCCACACACTCAATCAGACAGACTCCAACCTCTCCACAATGGCCAAGACCAGAGAGCTGTGTAAGGACATCAGGGATAAAAATTGTAGACCTGCACAAGGCTGGGATGGGCAAGAATGGGCTACAGGACAATAGGTAAGGTAAGGTAATTTATTTATAAAGCACAATTAAAAACAACGGGTAGTTGACCAATGTGCTGTACAATTTGTAAAAACATGCAAATGTACAAAACATTTATACAATATTATGCAAATATCTAACTACTCTCATAAAGCAAACAATCAACTAACTCAGCTATTTGGTTTAGACAGGAAAGCCAGAGAAAAAAAGATGAGTTTTTAAAAAAGATTTAAAAGATACCACTGTGGAGGCAGTTCTAATATGCAAAGGCAGCCTATTCCAGAGTTTCGGAGCCAACACTGAAAAGGAACGATCACCCCAAAGTTTGCGTCTTGACCTTGGGACAATTAGCATTTTCTGGTCAGAAGACCTAAGTGATCTTGAAGGAGAGTATATCTGCAATAGATCTGAGAGGTAAAGTGGTGCCAGACCATTTAGAGATTTAAAAATCTTAAAATCAATCCTATAACGGATAGGCAACCAATGTAAAGAAAACAAAATCGGAGTGATATGGCTCCGCTTCCCGAGATCCTGTCAGCAATCTAGCTGCGGCATTTTGAACAATTTGCAAACACCTCAAAGTCGACTGATTAATTCCTGCATAAAAGGCATTACAGTAGTCTAAACGTGAGGTCACAAAAGCGTGCATTACTCTCTCTAAATCCTCAAATGACAAAAATGACTTGACTTTTGTCAAGGTTCTTAATTGAAAGAAGCCTGATCGCACAACAGCATTTACTTGTTTGTCAAATTTTAGGGAGTTATCAAAAATTACCCCCAAGTTTTTCACCATGGATTTACAATAAATAGATAAAGAACCTACATCAACCCAGGGTGACTCAGATACATTAGAAGGTGCAAACACAACAATCTCAGTTTTACATTCATTTAGATGCAGAAAATTTGCAGCCAGCCAAGTTTTCAAATCATCCAGACATGCTAAAAGGGGCCCTAATGAATGATTGTCTTCCTTTTTTACAGGCATATATATCTGTGTATCATCTGCATAGCAGTGAAATGATACTCTGTGTTTTTGAAAGATAGGACCAATAGGAAGCATGTATAATGAAAACAAAATAGGTCCCAAGATGGACCCTTGAGGTATCCCACATTTAAGAGGGGCAGACAAAGATGTAAATTCCCCCATGGTAACTGAAACACTTCTGTTTGTTAAATGAGACTTAAACCAATTTAAAACAACGCCTCGCATCCCTACCAACCTCTCCAGCCGTGCGCTAAGAATTTTGTGGTCTATGGTATCAAATGCCGCGCTCAAATCAAGTAACACCAAAACTGCTGCGTTTCCAGAATCTACAGTCAATAAAACATCATTAAGAACTTTTAAAAGTGCAGATTCTGTACTGTGATGTTTCCTAAAACCAGACTGAAATTCTTCAAAAAGCAAATTTTCATTTAAAAAAGACTCCAGCTGAATGAGAACTGGTTTCTCTAGTATCTTTGAGAGAAATGACAATTTTGAAATAGGTCTAAAATTATTTAACTCATTTGAGTTCAAATTGGTATTTTTAATTAAAGGCTGCACCATAGCATGTTTAAAAATGGCTGGCACAGACCCTGATACAAGGCAGCTATTTATTATATTTAAAACACTAGGACCGACTGTATCAAAAGCCTGTTTGATTAGCTTTGATGAGACTATATCTAGTGGGGAGTCTGATGGCCTTAGCTGATCTACTATTTTTACCAAACTAGGATGATCAAGAACATCAAAGTGATCAAACACCACAGGAACAGATGATGTAGCTGTAATATCACAAACAGACAGAGGAATTTGAGACCTAATTTTTGCAATTTTTGCAACAAAAAAATGTTTTAAAATTTTCACACATATCCATCGACATATCAGGCACAATTACATAAGGTGGATTTATAATAGAGTTTATAGTACTAAATAGTACTCTAGGTCTATGACAGTTTCTCTCAATAATATCAGAGAAATACTGTGCCTTTGCTGTTCTAACAGCATCTTGATATGTCTGCAGAGTATCTCTTTGCAGATCTCTGTAGGAGCATTCACAGATTGCACAAGATTAAAAGAGTCAATGAGATTCAAAAAGTCCTTCACCAGGGGGTCCGCTGGACAGCACACATGAATGTTAAAGTCCCCCACAATTAGAAACTTATCAAATTTCAATAAAATTTCCCCTAAAAATTCTGAGAAATCCTGAATAAAATCTTTATTAAATTTAGGTGGCCGATAAATCAGCCCACAAAACACTGGCTCATCCAATTCAAGCTGAAAAGTCTGCAGTTCAAAACTTGGAAAAAGTTCAGTTTCCACAAGACGACAATGATAGCTGTTTTTAAAAACAGTTGCTAGACCTCCACCCTTGCCTGTAGACCGAGGAGAATTTATAAATTTACAATCTGAGGGAACAAGGTCGGCAAAATGACTTAAATCACCAGTAGATAGCCACGTCTCAGTCACAAATAGTACATCCAGTAATTTCGATGTAAGGAAATCTCTCAAGATAAAAGTCTTATTGCAGAGTGATCTCGCATTAACCAGTGCCATTTTGATCAATAAAGAGTCACCTGCTACTGACTGTGATGCATAACACAGTGATTGAAAGTTTCGGAGATTTACACCCCTACCTTTACGGTGATATGGCATCGTATGTATAAGTTGTTGTTTGGTGATGATTGTCGGAACAATTTGCCGAAGCGATACATATGCTGGCTCCAATGAGCGCCAATGAATGAATCGATGATCGTCCCACGCGCCATAGCCATGACGGTCGAAATTGGACCTAGACTCCATCAACAGTTTTGCCTTGAGTTTAACAGAAAGCCCGCCGCGTTTCCCACGTCTTCTTCTAAGCTTCTTCAGCGGAAAAGCGCAGGGGGCTGAGAGCCGATACAGCGCCAGTGGCACAGCAGACAGATCTGGATGAAAGTATGAACACGATCCTCCTCGTTCTTTACCCGCCAGTATATTCACAGTAATTTTGATGTTAATAAGCATTTGCCGATCATAAACCAAAATAGCAGTAACATCCTGGACCAGAAGCGAGACGAACAAAACAAACACAAACAGAACAGGTACAGGTAGCAGACGGCCAGCCACACACAACGGCGCCATCATGTTAGCTGGCAAGCAGCTTGGTGAAAAGGCAACAATTGTTGGCGCAATTATTAGAAAATGGAAGAAGTTCAAGATGACGGTCAATTTCCCTCGGTCTGGGGCACCATGCAAGATCTCACCTCGTGGGGCATCAATGATCATGAGGAAGGTGAGGGATCAGCCCAAAACTACACGACAGGACCTGCTCAGTGACCTGAAGAAAGCTGGGACCACAGTCTCAAAGAAAACCATTTGTAACACACTACGCCATCATGGATTAAAATCCTGCAGCGCACGCAAGGTCCCCCTGCTCAAGCCAGCGCATGTCCAGGCCCGTCTGAAGTTTGCCAATGACCATCTGATGATCCAGAGGAGGAATGTGAGAAGGTCATGTGGTCTGATGAGACAAAAATAGAGCTTTTTGGTCTAAACTCCACTCGCCGTGTTTGGAGGAAGAAGAAGGAGGAGTACAACCCAAAGAACACCATCCCAACCGTGAAGCATGGAGGTGGAAACATCATTCTTTGGGGATGCTCTTCTGCAAAGGGGACAGGACGACTGCACCGTATTGAGGGGAGGATGGATGGGGCCATGTATCGCCAGATCTTGGCCAACAACCTCCTTCCCTAAGTAAGAGCATTGAAGATGGGTCGTGGCTGGGTCTTTCAGCATGACAACGACCCGAAACACACAGCCAGGGCAACTAAGGAGTGGCTCCGTAAGAAGGATCTCAAGGTCCTGGAGTGGCCTAGCCAGTCTCCAGGTTATTTCTCTAGGCTAAATGAAGATATGTCTCAGCCATAACTAACACATTGTTAGACTTGTTTATCAAACGTTACCCTTGAGTTGAGGCACTTTGTCTCAGTCATACATTAGTCACACATTTATTATTGTCCAGCCACGTAAACAAGGTCATACACATACATTCATAAGGGTTAATAACAGTTCTTTGTTCTATCAATGTAGCAGAGAATCATGGGACTCCACATGCAATCCTCGTGCATTTTATTACCTTAATATAATTGCCATCATGTTTCTAAGATTCTATGAATATAAGAAAATGCAAACATAGAAAATAATAAATTTCTTCCACAAGAGTAACCAGACGAGTGTGAGGAGAGTAACTCCTAACCCTAACCCTGTTCTGTTTAAAAGTAGACATTTCAAGCTTTCTATATATTTCTCAGGTCTGTGAGGCAAGTACCTTATAAGCTGAGTTTCGGTTCATTTATGAGACGAGAGTCCAGTTCACACGCCGGCCACTCCGTGTTATGATTATCTATTTTCTACTATATTTACTTCTTATTTATTAAATCCAGCTAATTGGTAGATAAAACAGTGATTAAAATTAAGATACAATTAATAAAAAACGAAATCCACTTCAAAGAAAGGCTTTGTGCTTTCTGTTTGAGGTCTCTGTGAAAGTTTTAAAGTCACTTTCAGAGTGGTCACGTCTGTAACGGAGAACTGTCACATCCATAACATTGTTTTTTTCCTCATAAATGCGAACACGAAAAATAAAATTAAAAATAATATTTTATGGTCCGTGGAGGCCGACCCTTCTTCATCCAGTGGGTATTACTTTTGTTTTGCGTATTGTAATTCATAGAATTACTAAAAAATATTTTGCCACCTTAAAGTCTAAGATTTTTTGTGTCCTGTCACATGTGTATTTCCCTCATATTAAATATAAAACGCATGTGTAGACTGATATTTTTCTAATGTCTGGACTCCTTTATTAAGGCAGGGTTGCCAACTCTCACGCATCTGGCGTGACACTCACGCTTTCAGCATCAATCTCACGCTCTCACGCACACGCAAGAAATGTCACGCCAAAATCGACGTTTCTCCCCTCTCAATCCGTTCATTTTCAGTTGATGACTAGACCACTGCGTATTAATTACAGGAGAGGAGTTTAAGGCCCACAGCTGCAATATCTGCCTACAACGTTATATACTGTCACTGCAGTATATTCTGATCGTTGATTCGCTGAAAACCTTGCACCTGATACGTCAGTTGCATGTGAGAAGTTCAGAGGAAGTTCAGAGCATAGGTTCGGAGTCGGAGCCACTGATGCGCGTTTGAAAGTTTGGATGACAATCAAGGTAAGCAGATAACAAAATGGTGTGCCTTTCACTCACGGGCGTAATGTCCTATGTGGACATGTCCCCCCCCCCCCTCTTTTCGAAATCCTGTTCGTCTCCCCTCCACTTTCAAATTAGTTTGTTATGATTTAACCACACGCCGTCATCGCCAAAGAGGAGCAAGACCGAGCAGGACACGGAGCGCCTGCGTCAATGCGCGCAGCCGCGTCCAGGAACGTCGCTTGCACGCACTAAAAATACCTCACTTAAAGTTATAATGAGCAGAGCAAGTATCGCCAGTATCAAGCGCACAGACAGCGCGTCAGAATCAATTTTGCTGGGCAGTTCTCTTTCGCGCTTGAACGAACAATAACACATGCAAAAATGTCAGTTTTGTCGAGTATCCTCATAACAATAAGCAGTCTTAAATTAGTTACATAAAGTCTTAAATGAACAAGAGTAAATGAGAAAATGAAATGAGAGCCCGTCAGCAGCGGCAGATTTTAAAGTGACAGCAGCCACTAATTCTGTAGTCAGTAAAGTTAACCAAAGAACAAAGGGAACCGAGAAAATCACTCACTGCTCTTGGCTAAAGAACGCTTGCAGCTTTAATAAGGATTAATCTAATTTAATTCCTAATTTATGCAGTCCTTATTCAATTTCTGTATATCTCATACCTGTTAGACAGGAAGGGCACATGTAAATATTACATTTATTTTTGGGTTTATGTGAGGAAAGTTTTAAGTTCACTTATATTAAAAGTTGTTATAATTTTCAAAAGTAAAAAAAATCATTTTCATGGACACATCAGTAGCTACAGTGATACTGACCTTCATTCATTAAAAAAAAGGCATTAAACAATTGTTTAAAATATACTGTCTTTATGTTGTTTCTATATTACAGTGGAAATTGAGACACACAAAACATTAAATGGTGAACATTTCTGACTTTATAAAATGATTCTCTCAAGTCTTGGCAATTGGCCCCTATTAAACAAAGAAAGTAAGACATTTTTCTTATACATAGTTTATAGCCTACTATATTCTTTTTGGAAGAATTTATCATTATAATCAACTTAATTATTTCCTGGATTTTGTATCACCATAGTCCCTAAAGATATGTAAATGCAGGAAATGTGATTAAAATTGTGAAAAACATTTTTGCTTTTTTTAAAGTGCAAAAACTTTTCCCCCCATTTTGTGTGATGATCAAACAAATGATCAAAGGTTGCCCAGATTGTGTTGAGTCTGCCACAGTCATATGCGGATGCTGAGCGAACCTCTTCAGTTACTGGCCTAAACATGACTGACACCAGGAACGGACTGTCACTTTATGGCACCCTGTGAGTGATGGGAAGTTCGGATCATTTTACTGACTCGCTTGTTCGATCTCGTTCATTAAAATGAACAAATCTTTTTTCGAGTCATTTCATTAATTTAAGGGGCTTTAAATGTTATACTTTTAACAGCCAAATTCCCTGGACACATACACCTATGCAGTCTTTATCATATTCTGAATTAAGAAATCATTATAATGCAGTCAAAAATAATTTACAGCGAACATAAATAATTACTTTCCGAGTCTTTCGTTCATTTGTCACGTGACAGACGCAATGAACGTTCATGAACGGATTGAACCCTGCTTCAGATACGAGCTCCTGCAGAGGTGGTGAAGCGGGCCAACACTGCCACTGTGGCACAAGCTACAACAGGCCTAATGTGGGAAACTTGTGTTGTGGTTTTCTGGGGTGGTGGAGTAACTATTATGTGTCCCTTTTGTTTTGATGATGTTGTTTTACATGTTTATTTAATCACCTCTATCTTTATTTATTTATTTTTTTATAGTGCAATCAATAAATTAATTGTACATTTTGAAAAACTTATTTTTTTTTCATAAATCAGGGTTTATACTAAGTAAACAAGGACTGATGTTTTTAAAATTAGGGTTAGGGTTACGCGCGCGCACTGATGTTTTACAGAGTCTCACTCCAGCCAAAGTCCCAAAGTTGGCAACCCTGATTAAGGGAGTATGGATATATAAACAGATGTTTCAATATATTGGTATTAAATGCATTTTCTGAGAATTTATATTTCAAGTTTTGACTGCAATGTCACGTCCATAACGCTGGAATTGCCCAATTTTAAAGAATTTATCCTCAACTAGTTTTTTGGTGTAGGTCTACGTATTTTATTATGTTAACTTCAAATAATACTAATAGTAATTTAAAGATGTGGTAGCCCTACATCTTACACATCACACTCCACTGCTGTGGTGGCCATTTCTATGGTGGCCATTAGTAAATTTACTCACTAACATTGTTGTGGAAACACAAAAAGAATGGAAACTAAAATAAGGTGTAACATTTCTAATTTTGGTTACACACTAAATGAAGGGGATCCATTCATCTAAGATGAGAGTTAAGTGTATTTAAAGTTTTGTGAGATAACCCAAACCATTACTATATAATTCACAAAAGCAATATTATCAGCAACTCAATACAACAAGAAAGAGGATTCTTTATGCAAGAACTTTTCAGTTCAACACAAGTTCAGGTTCAGGCAGAAATAAAGTAAATTTCTCACAATACCAGAAGTAGTCCAGGCAACTGGTGCGTGTTTACAATGTTCCAAAAGTTCAATAGAAATCCATGAGTAGAAGTCCAACTTATAAGGGGTCCAAATCATAAATCAACCACCAGTCCGGGAAACAAACAAAGGCGTAGCCGTAGAATTAGAGCACAACAAAGTCCAGATGAAGTGTCCAAATAGAATGAAGTCAAAAAAGAACCCTCTAAATAAACAGGCAAACACAAATCAAAATATGCAATTGACAAATACAATAAACATAGAATTACAAAATATACACAACTTACATTGAGCTGTAGAACCAATAAGGTTCCTCATAATAGGGTTTCTTGCGTCGATCTCAGTTGAGCCAAACACTCAAAGACATGACAATACCTCCTAAACATTCTTACTTGTCTCTTTTAAAAGGATAGCCCTTCCTATAGAAACCTCCCTAGACCCCCTTGAGGTGGGGAGTAGCATTACAATACAAAAAAATGGAACAGCCTTTCAGAACTGTTACACACCCCGCCCTTTAGAGAAAGGTTTGACATAACCGTAAAACTTTTTCAAATTCTCTACATGATAAGTTTCAATCTGCACGGGGTTAGCTGACACTTCGACTTTATAATTGACTTTGTTCAATTGCCTGATTACCTTTGCGGGTCCTCGCCACTTCGGGGCCAACTTTGCCATAAATGCATCCCCTGCCCGAGACACTGGATGAGTACGAACCCAGACAAGATCTCCCTCTTCAAAAGTTTCTTCTCGTCTCTTCTGGTTGTAGTACTTCCTCTGTCTGTCCTGAGCTCTTGCAACATTTTCTTTAACTCTGTTCAATAGGGATTGTTGGCGCTCAATGACATTGTAGGCAGAATGATCAGGATCTGGATGATGATACTGGAATTGATCCATGGGTCCTTTCAATTTACGTCCTATGGCAATTTCCGCTGGAGTGTATGATGTACTCTCTTGCCACGCAGAATTGATTGCAAAACGAAATTCATGAACCCACTTATCCCAACGCCGATGGTTATCTTTGACATAAGAGGCGATCATGGTTTTGAGAGTGCGATTCACTCTCTCGGTTAAGTTGGTTTGTGGGTGATATGCTGTGGCAAGTTTTTGAACCACTCCCCACTGCTTGCATGTAGTGTTCAGTAGTTGGGATGTGAACTGGGGTCCCCGATCCGACACAAGGTAAGTCGGAGTTCCCCAGCGAGTAAAAATCTCCCTGACAAGAATGTCCGCTATGACATGCGTCTTCGCTGTGCGTAACGGGAACACCTCCACCCACTTACTGCAATAATCCACGACAACCAACAAGTACTCATTCAGTTTTGAGCTTTTAGGAAAAGGTCCCATGAGGTCCAAGCCTAACATATATCCAGGTTCCTTGATGGGTGTAGACTGCAGCTGTCCAGAAAGCTTGTGAATGCGGGGTTTATACTTCTGGCAAACCTGACACTGCTTGCAATAATTCCACACATCCTGTCGAATTTCTGGCCAGTATACCACATTAAGCAACCGACGTAATGTCTTCATACGTCCCAAATGTCCGCTCAGTGGGTTATCATGGGCAAATTCCAGGAATTTCTGACGGAGATTTGTGGGAATGACTACTTGCAATCTGCTACCTTTCATTGAGTCAGGAATGCATCGGAACAAAAATTGATTTTGTACAACGTAGTGGATGTGATTTGGGTCTTGTGGGGGATATTTTGCTTTTTCCCATAGATCCTGCAGTGCTTGGTCATCCTTCTGTGATTTTTCTAACTCATCCCAGTCCACAGAAAAATCCTTACCCACATCCTGAGCACGACATATTGCAATTGGGCTCGGGAGATCCTCTTCAGACAAGGCACGGGATAATGAGTCGGGAACAACATTGCATTTGCCTTTCCTGTATTGCACCGTGAAGTCAAGTCCCTGAAGTCGTATGGCCCATCTCATGAGTTTCGAAGTAGGTCGAGGGTGGTTAAATACCCAGAAAAGAGCTGCATGATCTGTGATAATTTGGAATTGTCTCCCTTCCAGATACTTCTGCCACCTTTCCACCGCCCACACCACAGCAAGGCATTCCTTCTCTGATACGGAGTACGATCTCTCTGCTCCCTGAAGTAGTCGCGATGCATATGCAATGACCCGCTCACCCAGATCCGATTCTTGGGTCAAAACAGCCCCCAAACCGATGTTGCTGCATCAGTCTGTACTTTAAATGGTCTGCTAGGGTCTGGCGGTACAAGAACTGGGGCCTTTTGCAAAGCCTCCTTCAGCTTCTCAAAAGCAACTTGGCACTCATCATTCCAATTCCACAATGCATTCTTCCGCTTGAGAGCATGAAGAGGAGCAGCAAGTTCTGAAAAACGAGAAATGAACCGATGATACCATCCAGCAAGGCCGAGAAAGCGCTGAACGTCCTTCAAGTTTTTTGGTGTGGGAAAGTTCTTCACGGCTTCCACCTTAGTCACTTCTGTTTTGATTCCTTCTTCAGAAACCACATGTCCTAAAAAAGACAGTGATTTTTTACAGAGATTACACTTCTTAAGGTTCAGTGTCAAGCCACCTGCTTCCATTTCACGGAACACCGCCTTAAGATCTTGGATATGTTGTTGGATGTCTTTGGAATACACCACAATGTCATCAATATACACGAAGCAACATTTACCAAGCAAATCCTTCAATATTCGGTTCATCAATCTTTGGAAGGTAGCTCCTGCATTCTTCAGCCCAAAGGGAAGACGAATGAACTCATATTGATTATTCCTGGTAACGAAAGCAGTCTTCTGGATGCTGCAGTCATCCATCATAACTTGCCAATATCCACTCCTAAGATCTAAGGTGCTGAATATTGAGGCTCCGTACATTGACTCCAAGATGTCTTGAATTTGAGGCATGGGGAATCCGTCTAATGGTGTTTTGGCATTCAACGATCGATAATCTACGCAGAACCGAACACTTCCATCCTTTTTTGGTACTAGGACTACAGGAGCTGCCCATGGTGAAGTAGACGGTCGTATTATGCCTTTGTTCAACATCGATTCAATCTCCTCATCAATGAAATTTTGTTTTATTAATTAGAGCACAACAAAGTCCAGATGAAGTGTCCAAATAGAATGAAGTCAAAAAAGAACCCTCTAAATAAACAGGCAAACACAAATCAAAATATGCAATTGACAAATACAATAAACATAGAATTACAAAATATACACAACTTACATTGAGCTGTAGAACCAATAAGGTTCCTCATAATAGGGTTTCTTGCGTCGATCTCAGTTGAGCCAAACACTCAAAGACATGACAATACCTCCTAAACATTCTTACTTATCTCTTTTAAAAGGATAGCCCTTCCTATAGAAACCTCCCTAGACCCCCTTGAGGTGGGGAGTAGCATTACAATACAAAAAAATGGAACAGCCTTTCAGAACTGTTACAAGGTAGTATCGCGCTACAGCGCACATTCTATCAGCTGCAGTTCTGGCGCCTCAGTCCCAATACTGTAAAACTCGACGTACATTCACATCACATGTAGAGTTACACTCACAGGACACTGCACTTATTCGTAATCACAAAAGTCCATTATTTGCTTGTGCTTTAAAGCTTTGCCGGGTAAACATTTCATTGGCGTTACGTTCTGACATGATGCACTTTTTCTGAGCGCGTACTGAAGTGCGTGTGCACTGTCAAACAGCGCCAAACTGGATTTCTGTTGGGTCAGACCCATCTGATAGCGATGGGGGGCCGAGACCGAGAGAGCTACAGGGCTACATACGAGAGGAAAAAATATGCACCAAACAAACTTTGAAATTTTGCTGTTTTCATGAATACAAAAGTTGGATGACCCTCCCCTCAACAAAGAATAAAAAGACATGACCCTCCCCTATTTTCCTCCGGTGGTCCATTCCATAAATACCGAACGGTCCCTAATGATCGTTGTGACGGAAGTGAATCAATCAAACTAACTTTAGCTGGACAATAACTTTATTCTAGATCTGCTGTAAAGCCTAAATAATCTGTTACTTTAACTTTCTATTATCACTGTAAAGCTGCTTTGAAACAATCTATATTGTTAAAAGCGTTATATAAATGAAGGGGACTTGACTTTTTCTTTAGTATTTTGCTAGTCAGCTCCCGACGCGATGTGTCGTAGGTGTAAGTGTCGTAATAAATAATAAACCAGCAAATGATCTATCCTGAAAAGATGCTGATTGACAGAGCAAGTTTATTTGTAGAATACATTCAACACTCAGCACATAGAATACAATCACTCCAAAAGAGAAGATGATGACTCATGAACACACACACACACACACACACACACACACACTCACAAACACACACCACGAGCTGCACTGTTTAGCCTTTGGCTTTGCGGACCCTGAAGGATATGTTTGTTTCAGCACCATCAAAACTCAATGACTTAATCAAACATCAGTCATCTGCTGAAAAGTTGCATTTTTATACCCAATCATACATTGAGAGGGTTGGATCCATTTTGAAACGGTGAGATGAATTGGTTTCAATACAGGTAAGTGTCAAATCATCCAATGGACAAACAGCCTAGTATTTACTTTGCTGCCTGTCTTGATAAGTGGCCTGGCGTATAAGGTTTACAGACCCTTTAACATCTGTTGGAAAGATTCATCGGATTCAAACAGTGAAAGAGTGATTCAGAGAGCATGAGGAAGTCATGAGCAGAGTCGTGACCTTTAACCCCACTGAAAGTCTTTGGAATGTGCTGGAGACTTTACAGAGCAGTTGTCAATGCAAGATCTCAGACAAACATTTACGCAACTCTTGATAAATATTGTGATGTTGCGTAATGGTGTCGAAACATTGCCATGACGAATGCACACTAATCAGAGTGCGACATGTTTTTTTGGCCAGCTTAGAATGAAGTTGCTCTAAACCGGTCTAACTTCATCTAGCTGAAAAACACAGAACACAGAATATGCCACTCATACGTCGATTCTCACCTGAGGACCACGTGTAGTGAAGTCAGGGTTAGTGAAGTTAAGGCTAGTGAAGTGCTTTCCCTGCAGCTCTCCCAGTTTTAATGCATGTTTCTTACAGCTGAAGTTTCCCAGCTCCAGGTTCATGAGGCATTTGTTGAGCTGAGATTATCTCTCAGCGCTGATCCAGAGGAGACACAGAAGAGCAGAATACAGGAGTGTGTCCTGAGCGTTAAACGGATCTGGCCCTCGTCTGTAGGTGAACGTGACCCTGAACTCTGTGTGTGATCCACGTTCACCAGCTTCAGACTCATCTCACATACACACACACACACACCTGAGGAACTTGGACAGGAGGTTGATGGCCTCCATGGTGTCCTTGTTCTCCTTATAGAGCACGAATGCTTTCCAGGGGCTTCAGTGGGAGACAGAAAAGAAGAGATGAAAGACACTAAATGAAAAAGGACAAAATAATTAAGCACAGACTGAAACATATAACTGAGTTTAATTGCTTTATTTTATTCTCATAAAGAAAACATACATGGTCAATACCAGCAAAGCAACAGCTATGCAAAGTTAGAGTATTGATGAAAACTATCTATGAAGCTTCACACTGTACAAGCTTCGACGCTTACGCCATATTATAATTAGAACACTTACAATAACTGTAAAAAGTAAATCTCTGAGTCATTAGTGTAATTCAATATAATCAATATAATTTTTTTTTATATAATTCTGCCCAGTTCAATATAAATCAACCACATTTCCTGATGTGGACTTTAACATCTTTATAACACACAGTGCTCGGGACCATCACTGTCGTCAGCTGGGAAAAGAAAAGAAGCAGACAGCAGAAAACAAACAAAAACAAAAGCCCACATTTCAAAAATAACAAAAACATAACAAAACACAGGGAATCATATTTAATGAAAACTACACCTCGACATTTATCTTGTCAGATCAATTCAATAAGCACCAACATTAATTTCTGTATCACAGAATACAGTATCAAATGTTACAAACTCATACAAAGAAAATCTGAAGATCATGTAAATTGTAATTATTATGAAAGATAAGGAAAATACTTGTGAAAGAGTAAATTCTCTCCATCACCACTCCGCCTCTCCTACAGCCTTGGAGAACACATAGTCTTTCCCTCCGTAACACATCACACCATCTTTCAGGTAAAACTTCCAGCGGTTTTTGCTACGGTGAATCTATAAAACAAACAAACAGAAAAGTAAACAATTTAAATCATTCAAAATATTATTTCTTTGAAAATGGTTTCGTTTGGGAGATTTGTGCCAACTAAAATAACTAAAATACAAATGAATGTAGATTTAGCCCGTTTACATGAGCAGTTAAACTTCATCTGTCTGTCCAACACAACGAGTGTCACTCAGTATTCTCTGCAAAACTCAAAAAATGCCATTATTCTGCACAGGTTTAACCATGTTCTCATTCAGAAAACACAAAGACATAAATAAATAACTACTGCTAACACAACCAACACTGGTTCTCTACATACATACACACTAAGTAGTCAAACTGATGAAGCAACAATCAGAATCTCAGGATGATCACAAAAAGTGACACACGCCACAGAATGAACCCTTAACAGTGGTGAAAGAGCTAAAGAGCTGGGACACACAGAACATCTGTTCCTTCTGAAATGCGAGCAGCACTAGATGATGATTTATATTTATTGGATTAAAACAAAATCGTATATGCAAGTAAAACATGAACTGTTACCTGATTTATGTAACATGTGGTTCCCTACATTGTAGCAGGATGTTTGCAGGTCATGAATCATGAATGCAAACATCCGAAGCGTGCGCCCCAAACACCGTATTCCGTTACCTCAGTCTCGCCGCCTCAGTCTCGCCGCCTCAGTCTCGCCCCCTCAGTCTCGCCCCCTCAGCTCCCCCCTCAGCTCCCCTCAGTCTCGCCCCCTCAGTCTCGCCCCCTCAGTCTCGCCCCCTCAGTCTCGCCCCCTCAGCTCCCCTCAGTCTCGCCCCCTCAGTCTCGCCCCCTCAGCTCCCCTCAGTCTCGCCCCCTCAGTCTCGCCCCCTCAGTCTCGCCCCCTCAGCTCCCCTCAGTCTCGCCCCCTCAGTCTCGCCCCCTCAGCTCCCCTCAGTCTCGCCCCCTCAGTCTCGCCCCCTCAGCTCCCCTCAGTCTCGCCCCCTCAGTCTCGCCCCCTCAGTCTCGTCCCCTCAGTCTCGACCCCTCAGCTCCCCTCAGTCTCGCCCCCTCAGTCTCGCCCCCTCAGCTCCCCTCAGTCTCGCCCCCTCAGTCTCGACCCCTCAGTCTCGCCCCCTCAGTCTCGCCCCCTCAGTCTCGCCCCCCTCAGTCTCGCCCCCTCAGTCTCGCCCCCCTCAGTCTCGACCCCTCAGTCTCGCCCCCTCAGTCTTGCCCCCTCAGTCTCGTCCCCTCAGTCTCGACCCCTCAGTCTCGCCCCCTCAGTCTCGCCCCCTCAGTCTCGCCCCCTCAGTCTCGCCCCCTCAGCTCCCCTCAGTCTCGCCCCCCTCAGTCTCGCCCCCTCAGTCTCGCCCCCTCAGTCTCGCCCCCTCAGTCTCGACCCCTCAGTCTCGCCCCCTCAGCTCCCCTCAGTCTCGCCCCCTCAGTCTCGCCCCCTCAGTCTCGCCCCCTCAGCTCCCCTCAGTCTCGCCCCCTCAGTCTCGCCCCCTCAGCTCCCCTCAGTCTCGCCCCCTCAGTCTCGACCCCTCAGTCTCGCCCCCTCAGTCTCGCCCCCTCAGTCTCGCCCCCCTCAGTCTCGCCCCCTCAGTCTCGCCCCCCTCAGTCTCGACCCCTCAGTCTCGCCCCCTCAGTCTTGCCCCCTCAGTCTCGTCCCCTCAGTCTCGACCCCTCAGTCTCGCCCCCTCAGTCTCGCCCCCTCAGTCTCGCCCCCTCAGCTCCCCTCAGTCTCGCCCCCCTCAGTCTCGCCCCCTCAGTCTCGCCCCCTCAGTCTCGCCCCCTCAGTCTCGACCCCTCAGTCTCGCCCCCTCAGCTCCCCTCAGTCTCGCCCCCTCAGTCTCGCCCCCTCAGTCTCGCCCCCTCAGCTCCCCTCAGTCTCGCCCCCTCAGTCTCGCCCCCTCAGTCTCGCCCCCTCAGCTCCCCTCAGTCTCGCCCCCTCAGTCTCGCCCCCTCAGTCTCGCCCCCTCAGTCTCGTCCCCTCAGTCTCGTCCCCTCAGTCTCGACCCCTCAGCTCCCCTCAGTCTCGCCCCCTCAGTCTCGACCCCTCAGCTCCCCTCAGTCTCGCCCCCTCAGTCTCGACCCCTCAGCTCCCCTCAGTCTCGCCCCCTCAGTCTCGCCCCCTCAGCTCCCCTCAGTCTCGCCCCCTCAGTCTCGACCCCTCAGTCTCGCCCCCTCAGTCTCGCCCCCTCAGTCTCGCCCCCTCAGTCTCGCCCCCTCAGTCTCGCCCCCCTCAGTCTCGCCCCCTCAGTCTCGACCCCTCAGTCTCGCCCCCTCAGTCTCGCCCCCTCAGTCTCGTCCCCTCAGCTCCCCTCAGTCCCCCTCAGTCTCGACCCCTCAGTCTCGCCCCCTCAGTCTCGCCCCCTCAGCTCCCCTCAGTCTCGCCCCCCTCAGTCTCGCCCCCTCAGTCTCGCCCCCTCAGTCTCGCCCCCTCAGTCTCGACCCCTCAGTCTCGACCCCTCAGTCTCGACCCCTCAGCTCCCCTCAGTCTCGATCCTTCAGTCTCGCCCCCTCAGTCTCGAGTCCCCATTTTGAAGTGCTTTCCACTTTGTGAAGTGGACAAGGGAAGTATATATGGACAGGCCCTCGCTCCCTCGATATTGACAGAGGGAGCGAGTCTACTTCATATGTACACTTCAGGCACCTACATGTCCCACAATGCAGTACGATTGTGATGTCACCACAGATCTTGTCTAATCACCACCACAACAAACAACTATGATATATTAATTATATTTTTTTTAATTTAAAATAACCCAAACACACCTATATACATTTGGATGCTGCATTAAATTCTTAAAGGGAATTTTTTTTAAATAATAAAATCAACTCCACAGCTGATTCCAAGTGATCAAGGGTTAGGACGTTCCAATTCAGCCCATTGCAGTTTCCACCAGTAGTGGGCACTCGTGCAACGTAAGCAATGACGTACATCCGAGTGAACGAGACGGAGGGAAGTTAGCAAGTGAAGGGCATGACAATTTTGGACTGGAATGCAGCTCGTCTCGTTCCCAAGTCTCGTTCCCTGAGTCTCATTCCCTCAGTCTCATTCACTCGTATGAACGTCATTGCTTACGTTGCACGAGTGTCCACTACTGGCTGAACTGGAACGTCCGAAGCCCTTGATCACTTCTATGGAGTTAATATACATTTTACTTTTTTCCCGGCAGCATTCTATATTTAGGTGTGTTTGGGTTGTTTTTAATGTAAAAAAATAATAATTCATATCATAGAGTTGTTTGTGGTGGTAGTCAATTAAACAGTGATGCCACAACCGCGTTGCATTGTGGTATATGGAGCTGCCTGAAGTGTACATATGAAGCAGACTCGCTCCGGGTCGAGGGTCTGTCCTTGGCCCTGTCCCAAATGGAACCCTAAGCACTCGCGGTCTTCCTCTGTGTCCGCACTTTCGTGACGTAATCCCGCTTTGACTGTCGGGAAGAAGTCTGCTGTGGAGCCCGCATCAGTGTGGGCTCGGCAAAAGTGCGCATCAAGGGCGCAAATCGACCACTTGGGGGCGCTCGCGAGCACCCTTCTGAGATCTAAAAATGAAAAATGGGACACACTGCAGTCTCACGGACTTAACGGACACGCGCACGCGGCAGCCATTGGAAGTCCACAAGACCAAAAGTGCACATGAAGTGTGCCATTTGGGACAGGGCCCATATAAACTTCACTTGTCCACTTCACGAAGGGGAAGTGCTTAGGGAAGATCGCGAGTGACTGAAAGTGGAGTGGAACACTCAGTGTTTGCCGTCTCAGAGAATTCACTTCAGTATTCGTGCGCCGTCTTTCACGTCTTGCGCTTGTACAGAAGAATTCACACAAAATTATGAAAAAACACCTTTCTTCGCAAATATCTAGTAAACACTGTCTACGATACTTGAGAAATAACTGACTATATTGGACCTGTGCATTCAGTCTTAAAGTGACAGCAGACTAATAAACCTGCTGTTCTGTTTTAATGCTAATCAAAAAAAGGACAAATCTCTCAACAGCTCTTGACTAAATACCTTTTGTAACTTTATAATAATTTGTTAAATGTATATAACGCTTTTTCTGGGTACTCAAGCGCTTTACGTGAAAGGGGGAATCTCCTCAACCACCACCAATGTGCAGCACCACCTGGATGATGCGACGGTAGCCATATTGCGCCAGAACGCCCACCACACACACACACACACACACACACACACACACACACACACACACACACACACACACACACACACACACACACACACACACACACACACACACACACACACACACACACACACACACCAGCTTACTGGAGGAGAGGAGACAGCGTAGAAGCCAATCAGTATATGGGGATGATTAGGAGGCGATGATGGACAGAGGCCAAGCGGCAAATTTGGCCAGGATGCCGGGGTTACACCCCTACTCTTTTTCGAAGGACATCCTGGGATTTTTAATGACCACAGAGAGTCAGGGCCTCGGTTTAACGTCTCAACCGAAGGACGGTGCTTGTTACAGTATAGTGTCCCCGACGCTATACTGGGGCGTTAGGACCCACACAGACCACAGGGTGAGCACCCCCTACTGGCCTCACTAACACCTCTTCCAGCAGCAACCTGGTTTCCCAGAAGTCTCCCATCCAAGTACTGACCAGACTCATCCCTGCTGAGCTTCAGTGGGAGACCAGTCTTGGGCTACAGGGTGATATGGCTGCTGGATCCAGTGTATGATTTGCAAAGGCTGATTTTCAGCTCCTTTCACCTCATTCAATAAAATCACCCCTAAATAGTTTCTCTGTAGTTTTTACCTTGTCATACTGGCAAACGATGACATTCTCTGTGTCAAAGATCTCTGGGATATCTTGATCACTCACGTCATCTCCAGAGTTCAGCGGATCCTGAGAGAACGCATGAGAAGAAAACAGAAGTGTTCATTTCTCATTTAAACTGGATCAGACTTCCATGAGCACAAGATTGACAGAATCAGTGTGTGTGAAAATCTTCCTGCTCGCTCTCTTATACTGAGACCTGATTTTATTCATCATTAATAGGCTTTCAATTCTAGGGCTGTAAGATTAATGGCAATAAAACCGCACGCGATTTGGCAGAGGCTGCGATTATTTTATGCGCAGCTTGTCAGTGGAGTGCGCCTGATTGGTAGTAAATACTGCTTCATCTGAACGCCAGAGGGCGCTCTCTCACACACACACACACACACACACACCACATATCCATCTGGACGCCAGAGGGCGCTCTCATGCAAACACGCTAAATATGCCTCGCCGCAGAAGTACAAAAATGCACATCATTCCAGGAAATCCCTATCGCTGTAGCTGAATAAACAGAAGATTGAAACGCTTTGATTAAACATTACTTATAAATACACGACTGCCTTATTTTGTGTAAGAAGCTCATTATCTCACAGAAGGATGAGCTCCACTGTCGTTATGAAGTGAGTTTGGAGTAAATGCATGTTATTAAATGTTGTCTGTTGTTGGATGAGGTTCATAAATGCTTCTCGGGTTTTGGAAAGATGTTTGACGTGTGTTTTTCAAATGCATGTTATAAGTGACTCAAACTCACAGTGCTTTCAGAGTGAGCAGCGTTTACTGAGCCGTACATCACTGACAAGCTGCGCATAAAAAAAAAAAAAAATCGCAGTCTTTGCGATTTTAAACATCACGATAAGCCATCTCGATTTAAGTGCGATTACATGTAAAGTGCGATTAATCGTTCAGCCCTATTCAATTCAAAAGCAATTTATGGATTTCCATAATTATTATTATTTCCATAATTATTTTGAATTCTCAAAAATCTTCAAGTTTTCCTGAAAAGTTCAGAGTTTCTTTATTTTTATACCCAGTGATTCCCCAGAGGTTTGTAGTTTTGCGTGGTCCATCCATGGTCAAGCTTTCTCACTCGTAACAACTAACCTGTGCTCTTCACACACTATACACAAGCTACTTTTCTAAGTACAGATATGACACGCACTGGCTAGTGGCTTACAGTATAACCATCCCTACGGGTCTAAAACTTATAACAGGCTTACCTTAGTGAACCAGAGCAAGACAAAAACACACTTTAGAAGACAGATTTATGATACCCACACTTACGGTTTAAATTTGGTTCATTTTGAAAAAAAGTTACATAGTGAACCTTTAGGCTACTTAGTCATCAGCATGTTTCCTCGTACAAGCGTAGTATCGGCACTCGCCCTCTGAAAACTCTATAAACCAGTTACTGAACCAAAGAATGAGCCGTTCTAACTGTCAGTGTATCGTGTCTGTAAGAGTTCAACTCTCACCGATATCATGATATTAGACCATGAACAAATAAAATGTCTCCACAATCTGCTTTTGAAGAGAGATTGTTAGTATGGTGCTCCACTGCACATTATATCAGTCGCAGCTCTAGCGCCACCGTCACAACACACTCTCCAACGCCACGCACATTCACATCACGGGCCCTATCTTGCACCCAGCGCAATTGACTTTGTACAGCGACGCATGTATCATTCCTATTTTGCACCTGCGCAAAGCCCGCTTTTCCCTCCACAGAAGCACGTCGCTAAACTTGGGAATGAACTTGCGCTCCCTGGGCGGTTCAGCGCAAAAAAGGAGGCGTGTTCCGGCGCAAACGTTCCTTCATGCTATTTTGCAGGTTTAGAAAACAATTGCGCCACTAACCAGGAAAAAATAGTTTAAAGTCAGTGGCGCGTTGCGCATGTTATTCATATGCTATTTTAAGGGCGCATGCTTGGCCATAAACAATGTAGCGTGTGCACAACGCGCATACACTTTGATTCTCTCATCTACACAGAAGCAGCAGTTTTCATTTCTGCAAATCATACATTATTACGATAGATAGATAGACAGACAGACAGACAGACAGACAGACAGACAGACAGACAGACAGACAGACAGACAGACAGACAGACAGACAGACAGATAGAGGGCTTAAATTTGAGCCGGAACATGTTCCGGCACCTCCGACATTGGATCCGGAACCTTTTTTATTGGATCCGGCACCTCCCGTGTCAATAAAATGAATTGCCTAAATGAAATAAAATAAAATTACTGTTTTAGTGTTCAATGTTTGTGACACATGACTTGCGCGCTTGTTGTACGAGTTGAGATTGATGTTAGCCTCGATCGTTTCACTCAGGGGAAAAATGTCAAAAAGACGCTAGACAGTCAGATCCCAAACAAGCAAAAATCATTTCTGCTGATCAAAAAGGAGACCACGGTGGACACAGTAGCCTAGTATCGACATTATATCTCGTTATTTCGACATAATAAGGGGACATTCTAATCTGCCACATTAAGCGTTCTTATAATGGTTTTCTATATATGGGAGGAAAATGCTTAACGTGTAAATGCGTTCATATTATGGGCTCATCTGATTTTTTGTACATAGCATATTTGTCAGGATTTTAGTATCATAATGATTAATAACGCACAATTATCCGTGAACTTGATTTGAACAAATGCCTTTCACTTGTGTGTGCAAAATTCAGAATTAAATTAATGTGCAGAAATGTGTACAAATAGAGAGTATGTAGGCCTACTATGCCGTTGTAGCCGTTAAAAAAGCGCATTTAATTTCATATTTGTTCAAATATTATGTTTTTTTTTTTTTTTTCATTTATGTTGATTTATGAAAAGTGAACAGCACGACCGAGTAAGATAGGATGCGCAATATGAGACATGGAGCGGGTCAGACATGATTTTGTCCGTTGAAGTTGAAGTTGTATAGAAAGCCTTTCTTTAAAGTGAATTTCGTTTTGTATAAATTGTATCTTAATTTTAATCAAATTTTCATCAACCATTTGCCTGTTGGCCTATTTATTGAATACGAAACAAATATAACGGAGGCGCCCGCGCGCTCACTTGCATTGCACGTGAACTGCAGCACGAAACTCAGTGTATGCCTCACACAGACATGACAAATACACAAAGCTTGAAATGTCTTTAAACGAAATAATTCAAAACGAAAAAGGAAAAAGGCTATACTCTCTGATTATGTAATCCATTAGGCCTATTTATGTGCATTTCTCTCTATAAGTGCGTTCACACGGAGATGGCGATCGTCAACTTCATCTTTGCAGCTGAGTCGACACTTTTAGAGAAAACACTTTATTGTTTTTATTAATAAAAATCAATACACGCGTCACCGGATTTACAGATGCACGCACACATATTATTTCGAAATAACGAGATATTTTGTTGAAATAACAGTCATTATTATTAATTTATTTGTTCTATCTGTAATAAAATAAATAAATAAATAAACATTATTATTAATAATAGCCTACATCTTTTAGAATATTTGATTGAATGCTGAATGTTATTTAAGTAGCCTACTTGTTCAATTTAATAAAATTAAAACTTTAATTGTGATCATTAACATAACTGAATATTAAATATTTAGTGGCCAAGTTTTGCGCAGCTCCCCGTCAATGATCTATCTATAGCACCCACTCAGCTGGCGCTGTCCCTGCAGAGAAGCTACGTAGGCAGTGTAATTATTATTATTATTGTTTTGTTGTTCCGTTACCTCCAACCCCCGTTTTGAGTCGCCGGATCCACCCCCCCTCTGCGCTCCGGGACCTCCCACTTGATAGATAGATAGATAGATAGATAGATAGATAGATAGATAGATAGATAGATAGATAGATAGATAGATAGATAGATAGATAGATAGATAGATAGATAGATAGATAGATAGATAGATAGATAGATAGATAGATAGATAGATAGATAGATAGATAGATAGATAGACAATTTATTATTAAAGCATACATCTAGCTTACACATTTACCCCAATTATCATACGCCTTTTTAACCGAAGTTAATTTGGGTGGGTTTCTCCATCCCCAACCTCCCTGATGAGAGCGTTGCTCTCCTTGGCTGTGAACCGCTCCTGGCGCGCGCCTGGCAAATCCGCCGTTATAATAGGAATCCGCTTTAGAACAAACGCGCCTGCTCTTAAAGGGAATGTGAGATGACGCTCTGATTGGTTTATTTCACGTTATGCCCAAACCACACCTATGAATAATGAAGCTGCTTCAGACCAACCCATTTTAGATTTGCGCCGGGCGCAAGAGTCATTTATCCCGCCGGGAAAATAGCAACAGCGCCAAGACCGCCCACAAAGTTACTTGCACTTTGCGCTTTGACACTTGCGTTTCAGATCGTTAAAATAGGGCCCTACATGTTAAACAACGCAGCAGAATTCATGCCATTAGAAATGTTCAAAAGAATCAAATAAATCTAAATATTTGACTGAAATGATTAGTCCGTAAACTTGAACGACCCGCATACAGTTAATATTTCTGACGAAAGAAAAACAACAAGGTAACAGAAACTTTTTGTGTTCTGTGTACTGTAAGTGCTTTTATTACCTCTTCCTCTTCCAACTCCTCCTCCTCATTGCCATTGATCATTCCCAGAAACTCTTCCTCTCCAACAAGCCCCAGATCTTCAACATCATCATCATCTTCTTCCTCCGTGTCGGAGCTGCTGTCAGCGACTCCATCCAGTTGTGTGATGAAGTTGAGCTCCGTCTCAAGCTGATGAAACAGCATCAGTATCATATTCTGTGTTTGAAACGACAATCTTTGAGCAGAAACGTTTATATGGTTTCATTAAAACTGCAAGGCTACATGATGAAAAACATTTTCGTTTTTACTAAAATGAAAATGGTTACTGATCTCAAACACACGTGATTTTCATTCTTCCATCCTCAAATCTCATTAACATTAACATATTTAAACTGAAGAGCCATATTCAGTTACAACCCATTTTTTAATGGATTAGGCAAACGCTTTTACCCAAAGCAATTCACATTTAGTTCAAGGTCTACTTTTTCGTGCATCGGTTCATACATTAGGCTGGGGGACAAAAACAATTTGCCTAACTAGAATTGATATTTACATTTATGCATCTGGCAGACGCTTTTATCCAAAGCGACTTGCATTGCATTTCAAGGTACACATTTTAAATTCTTATCAGTTATAAGATATTATTCATATTCAATTGCTATATTTTAGTCTTTGCTTTTATAAAGGTATTTTAAAAATTGGTGCAAATAAAGCATTGCTATATTAATAGGGCTGTCCTCGACTAAAGATTTTTCTGGTCGACTAGTATTCATTTATTTAACCCATTAGTCAACTAAATCGCACATTTATATTCATTTAATTACTTTAATATAACCTGGGGGTGGAATATATGCTTATTCTGCGCTCAAGAGATCGCATAAATCTTGCCGCAAAGCACCGGTAAAAGTAATGATTATGAATGTATCAGAAAATTTAAACAAGGAGACATTTTAATTGTTTATTAATGAACTAGTGTTTTCTTAGTGTTTTCTGCAAAGATTAAGTTGACGAAGCTGACTTGCCAGTGGATGCGCCTATAGAGAGAAATCCACCTTTCATACGGATTACATAATCAGAGAGTATTTGTTTTCTATTTTAATTGGTTCATTTAAAAGTTGACATTTCAAGCTTTCAATAGATATATTTCTCATGTCTGTGAGGCAAGTTCACTTATAAGATTGATAATATCAGGGACACAATTATAACTATGCAACCGTCTACTACAGTATCGCATCAGGCAGTGCATTGTAGTCTCCCTGAGGAAAAATTTGATTCATTCGTTGCTATAGGAGAGGAAGAATTTACTAAACTCATTAAATCATCTAAATCTACAACATGTATGTTAGACCCTATACCGACTAAGCTACTGAAAGAAATACTTCCAGAGGTCATAGATCCTCTTCTTAATATCATTAATTCGTCTTTGTCTCTAGGATACGTACCAAAAAACTTTAAGCTGGCTTTGATTAAACCGCTTGTTAAAAAAACGCAACTTGATCCTTCAGAATTAGTCAATTACAGGCCGATCTCGAATCTACCTTTTCTGTCAAAGATATTAGAAAAGGCAGTATCCTCACAACTGTGTTCCTTTCTTGAAAGAAATGATATCTGCGAGGATTTCCAGTCCGGATTTAGACCGTACCATAGTACCGAAACAGCTCTCGTTAGAGTCACAAATGATTTGCTCTTATCATCCGATCGTGGTTGTGTCTCTCTATTAGTGTTACTCGATCTTAGTGCTGCATTTGACACCATCGACCACAACGTTCTTTTAAATAGATTAGAACATTATGTTGGCATTACGGGAAATGCACTAGCATGGTTTAAATCACACTTATCTGACCGTTATCAGTTTGTAGCAGTAAATGATGAGATGTCTCATCGATCACAAGTTCAGTATGGCGTACCACAAGGCTCAGTACTAGGACCGCTGCTGTTCACTCTGTACATGCTACCCTTAGGAGATATCATTAGGAAACATGGAATTAGCTTTCACTGTTATGCTGACGATACTCAGCTCTATATTTCTTCAAAACCTAACGAAACTTATCAATTCACAAAATTAACGGAATGCATAGCGGATATAAAAAATTGGATGACTTGTAATTTCCTACTTCTAAATTCTGAAAAAACAGAGTTTCTAATTATTGGACAAAAAACTTGCTCACGTAATAATCTAGAATACTGTCTAACACTTGATGGCTGCTCTGTTAAGTCTTCGTCGTCGGTTATGAACCTGGGTGTGCTCTTTGATACCAATCTTTCATTTGAAAGTCACATGTCTAGTATCTGTAAAACTGCATTTTTCCATCTTAAAAATATATCTAAATTACGTCATATGCTCTCATTGACAAATGCGGAACAATTAGTTCATGCGTTCATGACCTCAAGGCTAGATTATTGTAATGCTCTACTGGGTGGTTGCCCTGCACGCTTAATAAACAAACTACAGCTGGTCCAAAACGCAGCAGCTCGACTTCTTACCAGAACCAGGAAGTATGACCATATTAGCCCAGTTCTGTCAAAACTGCACTGGCTCCCTATTAAACATCGCATAAATTTTAAAATATTGCTGATTACTTACAAAGCACTGAATGGTTTAGCTCCGCAGTACTTGAGCGAGCTCTTAACGCATTATAGTCCGTCACGTCTATTGCGATCTCAAAATTCCGGCCAGTTGATTATACCTAGAATATCTAAATCGACTGCTGGCGGTAGATCCTTTTCCTATTTAGCACCAAAACTCTGGAACAGTCTTCCTACCATTGTCCGGGAAGCAGACACACTCTGTCAGTTCAAAGCCAGATTAAAGACACATCTCTTTGACCTAGCTTTCACATAATACATTATAGACTTCTATAATTTAATGTTATGCTGCATAGATTAGGTCAGCCGGAACCGGGAACACTTCCCAAAAATCCTGATGTACTCGTTACATCATGAGAAGAATGGCATCTACGCTAATTTTAGTGTCTGTGTTTATCCCAAGGTTTTTCCTGCAGCCTGCTGGATCCAGGCCGTATCCAGATCTGACGAAGGACCTTCACCTGGACCGATGACAACGCAGTGCTGAAGTGCCAACTAGTCTCTCCCTATGGAGGATCCCACTACCACTCTACAGATAAGGCGTTGTCGGGAAAATTCGTCTTGCGGTCCTACCCCAAAGCAACAAATAATATAAAATTCCTTATCAAAATTTATAAGGAAAGACAAGTATTTTGTTTAGGCTTGGCTTGTAGGGAATTCCAAACCTGCGTATATTCTAACGCACATAACTATAGAACCCATTCTAAATGCGCATGTGAACGCCATCAGCGTTTCTCACAGGTTCGCGTTTAAAGTCTGTGTAGAGAGAATGGTGTCGTCTTAGCGGCCCCTAATTTAATAACAAATGATCATTGCGACGGAACCAAATCAATTAAAACTAACTTTAGATGGAAATAACTTAACTCTGCTGTAAAGCCGAAACAATCTCTGTTACCTTAAATTATACGCTTATCTCTGTAAAGCTGCTTTGAGACAATCTACATTGTTAAAAGCGCTATATAAATGAAGATGACTTGACTTGACTTGGCAAGTAGCCTATAGAGTTTTGGTTAATTTTTGTGACGTGCTGCTGTTCAGGGAGACAGAGATGTCAAGAGAGCGCATCCTGTTTGTTTTCAGTTACAATAGCACAATGTTTTGTTGTTATTGTGAGTGAATACAAATAAAACTGTCAAGACGGGATGATGTATTACTCTTATCTTTATGACCAAAACTGACAGAGTATTTTAAGTTAAATGCCAGTTACTGCGCCGGCGCCTCCATGTCATGCAGAAAACGCGCTAATACTTCAGCTTCCACACTCTGCAGGAACACTTGGATATTCTCCTAATAATAGTGCACATTTATCTAGGTTAATGTCAGAGCGAGCAGACAAGTAAAGTTGCTACTACCATATTTGAGGTCAATGGATGATAGGCGAACGTTTGAATTTCCTGCCCAACATACTGTAATTACAACAAGGACCTGTCATTAAACATCTGTCTCTCACGGACTGCCTGACTTCACCACTTTCTGTGGAGTTTTTTTTTCTGCGACTAACTTTCTAATAAAATTGATCGACTAAGCCTCTTCTGGTCGACTAATGTTTCGTCGACTAAAAGGGGACAGCCCTATTTAGAAGGAAATACTTATCAAACTTTTAGTCATAATGGTGTTGACTTGTATTGTTCCCGGGTGCAAGAAGTCAGAGTAAAAGTTTAGTTGGAGTGAGTTTTGGTTTCTAGTCAAGGTTCCAGTGCTTTGTAGGCAGGAACTAAAGGCTGCAAAGAATTGTAAATATGGAGAGAACGCAGTGATGTAAAATCTGAAAAACCTCTCTGTTTGTTGTCATATCAAACTGGATGACCACAAACAGTGTTTTAGGCCAAACGCAAAGGAAAAACTAAAAGACACTGCCGTTCTGTTTGTTCTGCCCAAAGCAAAACACTGTTGTGTACAGATAAGAAAGCCGTTGCCATAGTGATCCGTTTTACCATAATGCTACACAAAGAAAAAAAAAATACAATACAATTTTCAGTGATAAACCCACTCTTACAATAACTGTTAATAACCCTCTGTCGATCCGACTGTCCGTGGGCGAGGATACAAAAATGCAGAACATTAAGAACTGAAGAACTTGTCACGTAACCTCGGTTCCCTGTGATAACTTGGAACGAATATTGCGTCTTTGCTAGGCGCTATGGGGAAAACTCCTTTTTCTCAGAATTCTGAAGTCTTTAATTTAACAGCACAGTGCCACTGCAAAGCCATAACAGAGGCGATCTGAAAGCTCATTGGCTGCTCAGTTGGATCTGCACAAACCTATGGTGAGGAGAGCCCGCCGAAAGGGGAGGGGCACCTGCCTATAAAAGCAGCTCATTTCCCATCCCAAGACGGTAGGGCTAGGGAATGGAAATAAATGCCTAAAAGGAAGGGCTCGGACTGAGGTCGGAGCCTCTGGAAGGGTAATAGCAGGTTGAGCTAGCCCAGAAGTCAACTCCAGCTAGACAGAGAGGATGTGTGCCTGCAGCGCAGGGACCTCCAAATTGTAAAATCTGGCGAAGGTGAACGGCAAGGACCAGCCGGCCGCTGCACAGATGTTACCAATAGATACACCACTGGACCACGCCCAACGGCCCACCTGTCTTCCCTGATTCGTTTGATGACCTGAGGGAGTAGCGCGACCGGGGGAGAGGCATAAAGGTGGAGGCTGGGCCATTCGTGGGTCAGCTAATCCGTGAAGAGGTTGACCTCTATCTTCCCTAAGATGCTCCAGATCATTTGAACCGTCTGGGGGATGGAGGGATCATTCCCCTGGGAACACGTTGTCTCGGGACAGCATGTCTGCTCCCTGGTTCAGTCTGCCCAGCACATGTATAGCCCCCAGAGAGCACAGGTTGCATTGTGCCCACAATAGGAGTCCTCTGAGTCCTCCCTAGTGGTTTATGTAGGACACCACTGCCATGTTGTCCGACTGGACTAGGACATGGTGTCCAATTAAGTTTGGTAGGTTTTGAGGGCCAGAAAAACCGGCATCATTTCAAGGCAGTTGATATGCAGCTGCTTTTCCATGCTCGATCAGGAGCCGAAAGTCAGTCTGCCCTCGCACACAGCTCCCCAAACCTGTGTTGGAAGTGTCGTGAAGACCACCTTCCTCCTCCAGACCAACCCCATCTTTACACCAATCTGATAACGATTGGGATCCTTCCAAGGGGTGAGGGCTCTGATGCAGCCGTGGTCCACCTTGGTGTGGAGGCGACCTGAACGCCATGCGTGAGCTGGGACCTGGGGTTTCAGCTAGTACTGCATGTTCAGTAGACCCAACAGAAGAACTGGCGATGCAGAGGCCATATGGCCTAGCATCTTCTGAAAAGTTCTGAGGGGGAAAAGGCCCCCGCTCTGAACGAAGCTTATGGGTTAACCACACCTTCATTTTGGCTGAGTCTAGAATCCCAGGAAAGAGATTCTCTGGCTGGGAGACACTGAGCTCTTGGCTATATTCAGTCTGAGTCCTAGGCATTCCAGATGGCTGAGGAGCATAGTCAAGTCAAGTCAAGTCAAGTCATCTTCATTTATATAGCGCTTTTAACAATGTAGATTGTCCAAAGCAGCTTTACATTAATATAGGAAATTAAAGTAACAGAGATTGTTTTGGCTTTATAGCAGCTCTAGAATAAAGTTATTGTCCAGCTAAAGTTAGTTTGATTGATTCACTTCCGTCTCAAAGATCATTAGTTATTAACTTAGGGGCCGCTAACACGACACCGTTTTAACAGAAAACTCTTAAGTTCTTTCTGCGCAAACTTCAAAAACGCGAACCAGTGAGAACGCTGATGGCGTGCACATGCGTATTACGAGTTCAGTCTATAGGTAGGTGCGTTTGAATATATGTGCGCAGGCGTGTAGTCCTTCCCTACAAATCAACCCTCAAGATACTACTTGTCTGGCCTTAAAATTTATAATACAGAATTTTTAATCGCTTCCGCGTAGCCACGCGAACCGGAATTATCCCGACAGCGCTTTATCTGTAGAGCGGTAAAGAGAGGGAGGCCTTCACAGGGAGAGCCTAGTGACACTTCAGGACTGCGCTGTCGTCACGTCCAGGCGCAGGTCCTTCATCAGATCTGGATCCGGCAAACTGTGGTAAATCTCGGGATAAACAGAGAGACTAATATTAGTGTAGACGCCATTCTTCTTATGATGAGTAACGAATACATCAGGATTTATGGGAAGTGTTCTCAGTTCCGGCTGACCTAATCTATGCAGCCTAACATTGAATTATAAAAGTCTATAATGTGTTATGTGTATGCTAGGTCAAAGAGATGTGTTTTTAGTCTAGATTTTAACTGACAGAGTGGTGAAGTGTTCTGGTGAGTTGCTATCATTTAACAACGCAGCAATGAGCACTGGAGGTATAGTCTACGAGCAGCAGTGCACAATAACGACACTTTTTTTTTCTTTTCATCTACAAATAGAATCAAATAGGCATCATGCTAGCTATATGGGTGTTTCTAAGCGTTTATCTCTTCCTCCGGTGAAAATGTTGTTGCAAACGTAGCCGCCGCGTGTCTGTCGCTGTGTTTAGCAGGTGCTTGTGTGAGTGGTGCCGTCCCATGGAAACTGCGTTGGAAAGCTTGTGCTGTAGGGAAGTGAGTGTGTTTTGGTCGCTGGTCGAGGAGCTCACCCCACACCAGATGTGACGTGCCTCACTCAGCATCAAGAGTTTTTACACCCAGCACAAACAGTAGTTCACCATTGTCAATCTACCTAACGTTATATATTTCTATATATTTATCTATCTAGCTGCTAGCTATCTATGCTATTGCTAACGTTATGCTATCTGGCTGTCTGCCTATCTCTCTATACTAGCCTATCTATCTATCTATTTATCTGTCTGTCTGTCTATCTATATCTATTTATTTATCTATAATCTGCGCTAACGTTATCTGAATACTCTCGTCTGCTACTCGTCTCTCTAGTCACTCTCAATGCGGGCCGCGGGCTTTGGTAAATTCTCTCCCCAACGTGACGTAATGACATTGTGGGGGAAAGGAGAGTCGTTGCAAACCGCTCTACTTTTTCGTATTATATTCCGCTTTGTGATACCCAACGACATAAAATACAATGGATAACAGTTTAAATGTTTATTACCAACAAGTAAATAGCACAAATTCGATGAAAAAAAAAACCTGCAACACGGCCTTTAAGCGTGCAGGACAACCACCCAGTAGAGCATTACAATAATCTAGCCTTGATGTCATGAACACATGGACTAGTTGTTCTGCATTTGTCAATGAGAGCATATGGCGTAATTTAGATATATTTTTAAGATGGAAAAAATGCGGTTTTACAGATACTAGACATGTGACTTTAGATATATGAACATATTACAAAAATCATACGCACATCCATGCATACAAACATAGATACACACATCTCTCACCCCCCTCTTACCCCCTCAGTGCAAACGGAATCTGTGTAATAACTGCAATGTTACCCGTTTTAGCTGTTTTATCTATTTATTGAGAATGTGGGTATGTACGTGTGTATGTACATGTATGTATATGCATATATATATTTTTGTCTTTTTACTCTATGTATGTAGGTATGTATGTAGGTATGTATGTATGTATGTATGTATGTAGGTATGTATGTAGGTATGTATGTATGTATGTATGTATGTATGTATGTATGTATGTATGTATGTATGTATGTATGTATGTATGTATGTGCGTGCGTATGTATGTATAGAATAGAATAGAATAGAATGAGGCATTTATATAGCGCTTTCATATGTACTACTGTACACCCAAAGCGCTTTACAATCATATCAGGGGTCTCTCCTCAACCACCACCAGTGTGTAGCATCCACTTGGATGATGCGACGGCAGCCACAGAACAACGGCGCCAGTGCGCTCACCACACACCAGCTATAGGTGGAGAGAGGAGAGAGAGTGATGGAGCCAATTCAATGTAAGGGGATTATTAGGAGGCCATGATTGGTAAGGGCCAATGTGTGGAATGTGGCCAGGACACCGGGGTTACACCCCTACTCTTTACGAGAAATGCCATGGGATTTTTAATGACCACAGAGAGTCAGGACCTCGGTTTTACGTCTCATCCGAAGGACGGATGTGCGCGTATGTACGTATATGGATGTGTATGTGTATATGGGAATATAGGTTCATATTTCACTTTACTCTATGCTGCTATCTGGAGAGGACTGCTCCAACAGAATTTCGTTCATCGCATACAATGACAATAAAGATCTATCTATCTATCTATCTATCTATCTATCTATCTATCTATCTATCTATCTATCTATCTATCTATCTATCTATCTATGATTCTTTGCAACAGCAAATCATTTCCAACTTCATGCAGGCCTAATTGAGGCTACTTTTAAAATCACTGAACATCAGTAGGCCTAACCAAAAGTCAACAAAACATGCTTAACATGTGCAATCAGCGCCAAAGCTACCGTCGACGACATCTGACGGCTAAAATCGGCACGGTGTGTCTGGGCTTTAAGCACACATTTGAAGGAGACGCACATCGTCTCGAACAAAATCAGCACAATGAACAACAACGCTGTTCACGGAACACATAAGATTTAACAGTCAACTGCATTGAAGGCATGTTATCAGATCAAACAGTTTCTTTTTTACAAACAATTTTTCTTTTACGATTTCAGACACATAAAACTTCAGATCAATACGGAGCCTGGGAAGTCACCTGTGGGAGAAAAAAAAACAATCCGTGGCGATGGTTTTGCAATCCGTCCGCTTAGTTTATTAACCGTACTCACAAATTCTCAAACTGTTCCCTCAGTTTAACAAATTGTGCCCACGGATTAATAAACCGTACCCACGAGTTTCAAATCCACGCTCTCAGATTTGTAAAAGTCAGGACCACTTTGCCAAGTATATGAATTTATTACGATTATAGCATACAGTTAGTGTTGGCGGTATGGTTCTGTTCTGGACAAAACTCCTACGCCTGTCCATGCTGCTATGCCTGGACAGAGCGGGGAGAGCAGCAAGTCAAACCCCCCTGGGGTACAGAACAGAACCAGTAAATGCATACATATACAATATTTTAGTTGTGAAAATACAAATACATAATATAAGCTTGCAATGTATGACTGTACAAGAAAAACAAAAAGACAGAATAATTAAAGGTTCAGTTGGGTGGAGTTGGGGTTGGAGGAGGGAGTTTAATGCGAGCCTCGATGCTATGGAGGAAATGCTGAAGGAATGGGAGTTTATATGTGCCGCTGTGATACATGTCGACACTGGAATGGAACACGTCATGAACAGCTGGCTATAAGCTGATGCGAACTTGGCTGACGTGGCCTGCCTGAACTAACGCGATGCTTGATTTTAGTCAGGACCACTTTGCCAAGTATATAAATTTATTACGATTATAGCATACAGTTAGTGTTGGCGGTATGGTTCTGTTCTGGGCAAAACTCCTACGCCTGTCCATGCTGCTATGCCTGGACAGAGAGGGGAGAGCAGCAAGTCAAACCCCCAAAACAACCATATATGCCAATACCCCCCAACACAATTGAAGCATTTGATGGTCGATAACGAAAAGAATTATATTTGAAACTGGACTTCTTAGTAATTCTAAAAATATTACTATAAATTACAGCAACACCTCCCCATTTGCCTTTCAGACGAGGCTCATGTTTATAACAGTAATCTTGTGGGAGGGACTCAGGGCCGGAGTGGGGCCACTTTTCATCCCGGGAGTTTCAGGCCCAAGACCGGCCCACTTTTTCCATGGTGGAATTCCAAATTAGCACTTTTTCCAAACTGGATAAATGAAGCAACAGTTCAGCTCTTACTATTGTGTAGTTTTTATTAATACCATGGTTCAACAAATAATGTCCGCCCAAGTAGCTGTGCTCCTACGCCTAGTGAGAATATAGTTCCCAGTATTTATACGATTAAAAATGGTCTCTGTCTCATATAGCCTTGTTATTTGTACACGCTGTGACTATACAGATCACAACATGTAAATAGGAAAATGTTTGCATTATTTTGTCACTTATTTGGATTAGTATGCTACCTTATCCATTTACATCCAGTCTTTGTGCTAAGCTAGGCTAGCGGTGGGTTCGTCAAATAACACTTACAGAACGCACAGAAATGAAAAAGGTATGTATGGACTTATCTAACTCTGGGGATACTGTGAATAAGCTAAAGTCCCAAAAAGTCGGAGTGTTCCTTTAACAAAAAATATTCCACTATTCCACAAGGATAGGTTGATAAATTAACAAAAGCAGAAAGAAAGAAAGAAAGAAAGCATTTGAAATGTATCCCAGTCTTCCACAAAGAGGCATATTGAACTAATGTTTACCGATTTAGCCTATTTGTATTCAAAAATAATGCTTTTTTAATAAAAAAACGTGATACCTACTCTCAGATAAATGAGGCCTATGATTAATCAGATGCAAATAGAAATATAAAACTAGTCCTAATTGAAAGAAAACAAGTTGACAAAAAGATTGAATCCAATATTGGGTGATAATATAGTATAATGAGAGATTTATAAGCTATTTTTTGTAGGCTGGTTATTTTTTACCGGGAACACCACAAGTGTGACTATGTGCCATTTTGTACAAAATAAAAGTTTTTCAAAACAAATTTCCTGGTGAAAAATTAAAGTAGACTAGTGTGATCAACAGTGCAAATTTTTTCATAGCTTGAGGTTTGTTATCATCAATATTAAATTGCATAATATTAGCAAAGTCTATGAATCGCCATGTATTGGGGTGATACAAAAAGGCTAATATTTTAATACAATTTTATATTTTGCTTGTGAATAGGTTGACAACGCTACAACAGTATTAGCCGAATAATTACGTTGCTAATGCTAATCATTACTAGACCTAGGCTATCTCTCTTTACCTGTTGCCATTTGTGTTTGTCCTCTTGAAAATAAATCTGTAAGCTTGGCACATTTGGCAGCATCCTCCTCCAATGCCTTTCTTTTTCCTCGACCGGCCCAAAAACGAAGCGGCCCACCGGGAATTCTCCTGATTCTCCCGATTACCCACCCCGGGCCTGGAGGGACTCATTTAAAGTAATGTAATCGTTTGGTTTTAGCCAGGTTTCTGTCAAACACAGCATATCTAGGTTATCGTCTGTAATCATATCATTAACAATTAAGTGCTTTTGAAGTAAGGGATCTAATATTCAGCAACCAAAGCTTTATCATTTGCTCATTTGTATTATATCTGTTTTTTATTTGTTGAACATCAATAAAATATTTACCCTTAGATGGGTTTGGAAGTTTTTTGTATGTCGGGGAACAGACACAGTCTCTATATGATGATAGCTAGGTGAAAGAGGCTCTATGTGATGGGATTTATCTGACCTTGGTGACGCGAGGCCGCTAGCAGACAGTCGGTTAAGCCAGTCTGTCTGCTTCCTGACCTGAGCCCCAGATTGTCATGTTTGAGCTCTAAGACTATGAGCCATATTACTAGAGAGAAGAGCAGCACCATCCCAGGAGGGATGAATACCATCTCTTTTCAACAGGTCAGGTCTGCCCCAAAAACTTTTCCAATTGTCTATGAATTCTTTATTATTTTGCGGACACCACTTAGACAACCAGCCATTGAGTGAGGACAATCTACTAAGTATCTCATCACTCCTGCGAACAGGAAGGGGGCCAGAGCAAATTACAGTGCCTGACATCGTACTTGCGAGTTCAGATACCTCTTTAGCATTAATTTTGGTGATCTCCGACTGGCGGAGTCGAACATCATTTGTGCCGACATGAACAATAATCTTGGAGAATTTACGATTAGCATTAGCCAGCACTTTTAAATTTGCTTTAATGTCAGGCGCTCTGGTTCCCGGCAAACATGTGACTATGGTGGCTGGTGTCTCTATTTTCACGTTCCGTGTAATAGAATCACAAATAACAAGGGCACATAACAACAGAATTCACAGTGGGTGTTTCACTGAGAGGGGAGAATCTGTTTAATGTTGTTATCGGAACGGAAGAGCGGTGTTTTGTCCCGCGACTACAGCATCTCACCGTCACCCATTTGCCCGGCTGCACGGGCTCTTCAGCCAGAACCGAACAATGTAAAGAGTTCACTAAGCTAGTCGCATCCAAAGCAGTATCTAAAGCCCTTGCACTCTTACAATTAACCTCGATTAAAGCATGGATGCGTGTCTCTAGTTCTGAAATCTTCCCTGTAAGCTTTACTATCTCCCTGCATTCATCACATGTAAATCCTGTACTGACAGAGAAGGCTATGCTATACATGTTACATGAGGTCCAAGTAACAATAAGAGGACGAGATGACATGACTTACCATGTTGGTTGACTGATCCTACTCACCTAAGTTGTTTGATGGACTTGTAAAAGGCCAGAGCGAAAAATAACTAAATAAAGCGTGCACGGATGGCACGCTAACAGGCTAGCGAATTACTAGCGTGTTGTGCTAGCAATAACGATTTAGATTGAAGCTGGCAGTGTCAGGTTAATGTGTGATGTTGAGTAAGTAATATTTAGCAGTAAAACAACAAGGAATTATAGTAAATAATGATTCAAAACAGAAAGATATACAAAGCTTTCAGACGCACACCAACGCAACAGCAGCGGAAGAAACGAGACAGACAAGAGCAATCGATCGATACTGATAATCGGTTTCACAGATCTGTGAGATATTAATTCTTCCTCTGACTGGGCCAAGTTGGCTCCCCTTCTGTCTGGGGGGAAAGCTCTGTGTACATGCACTTTGTAAACATGCGTGGGGCCAGAGACAGTCCGAATGGTAGGACTGTATACTGGTATGCCACCCCTTCGAAGCGACTAGAAACGACTCCCCTTTAGAAACGACAGACACGACTAGAACACAACACTGGTTTCATATTTATAGGTGTCTTGCATGTTGCATTGAAGTTTACCTTAATGTCATGACTCGTTTCAGCCTTCAAGTCTGGAAGAGCAGTTGATTCATCAGCTGCTCCATCTGGCTCTTTTAAGGCCGTCTCCACCACATCCCGGGGATAATCCGAGCGCGGCCCCTGTGCTGGTGGAGTGAAGAACGATGAGGCACTCATGTCGATGGGCTGCGGGCTGAACTCAATGCCGTCGAGGTTAAACTCGCTCTGACTGTCAGAGGCTGATGGGGAGGGTTTGTCGTCGGTTTGTTGGAAGAGCTGATGGTGCAACGGTAGCGGAGGATTCGGCAGAGTCTCAGACGCTACACAACCAGATGGCGCTGGAGCACAGGGAACAGACAGATGGGCCGGGATGTTGCGAGCAACAGCCATGGGACGAGAAACCGGGTTGGAATTCTGCTCAATGCAGGTCGGAGCGGGTCGGGTCATGACATGCTGAGCTCCTCGCGTGACCATTACAGGAACATTGACTTTGTAGAAATGTCCTAAAGGTGAGAGAGGAACAGGGACGAACAGCTAAACACTATTTAAGCCATTATTTCAGCTCATTTACATTGAGTGGTTGGAATGGGGGATTCAAAGTCTTAGACAGTGGTCTTCTTCAACTAGGTCTTGTCTGTGGGAATAAAGAAACTTTTGCAGGGGTGCAAAACTCAGTTCCTGGAGCGCCACAGCCCAGCAGAGTGTAGCTTCAACCCTAATTAAATTCACCCAATCCAGCTAATCATGTCCTTCAGGCTTATTTGAAAACTACAGTTACTGTATGTGTTGGAGCTAAACCCTTCAGGACTTTTGCACATCATGCACAGAGCCAGAGCTTCGACCTCATTTTTTTTTTTTTTTTGTCATTCTATTATTGTCTGGTTTGTTGATTACTGTGTTTATTGTGTACTGACTGCAGCATGGGTGATGGCCCAAGACAAATTTCTCCATGTGGGATAATAAAGTTTTACCTTACCTAATAGGCTGAGAGACATTTGCCTATTTTTAGATTTCATTAGTTTTCTTTGAATACGGAAAATAACCTTAAAAAACCTTATTTTATTTTAGTGAATTTATCATAATTTCCCATGCTTCACACTTTGTAAATTGCCACTTTAGAGCAATTTAAAATTTATACTCCTTAGTAAGCTAAAAAGTTGAGCTTGGTGTTGCGCGTGGTGTTCAGCGTGGTGTTCAGCGTGGTGTTGAGTCTCACCTGAGGCCGTCTGCAGTGTGACGCCAGCTGGAATCTGGACTGGATATGTTATTCCAGGCGGCAGAGAGAATGTCGCAACAGAACCACAGCTGTTCTGAAAGTCATGGAAAACACATTTTCATTTCACATTCACAATTTCAAAAGAGCTTTAACTTAGAAGATCAACATTAGCATTAACAGGAGTTTCATAAAGATGTCATAATGCAGATTAATGAACACAGACGACCTTTCTATATTAAACAGCTGTGAAAGTGGATTTAAATCAAATGAGTTGAAAAAGAAATGTACAGGTATCCTGGCAATGGCCACACATTTTTAAGTGATGAGGACAGTGTTTGTTGACTTACTGTTTTGGTGGTGAAGTTCTGCACATTCTGAGCAGCTGGAATGACGACTGAGAAAAGAGAGGAAAAAAAATCAAGCACACGACCAAAGAAAAACAGCGAACGTGTCCTAAACGAAGTGGACAACAAGTGTGAGAGTTAAGGCCCTTGCACACTGAGTCCGAAATTCACGTCCGAAATTTTCGCACGTTAAAAAATAAATACAATCTCACGTTATTTCAATCACACTTGCACACTGCCTCCGAAACTTTCATCCGTCAAAAAAAATTCGGATCGGGTTCAATTTTTCTGCGTTTTTCGCATCCGTAACAAGCATTTGAATGGTGTTTTGACAATTTAAGGCCCTTGCACACTGAGTCCGAAATTCGCATCCGAAATTTTCGCACGTTAAAAAATAAGTACGACCTCACGTTATGTCAATCACGCTTGCACACTGCCTCCAAAACTTTCATCCGTCAAAAAAAAAAAAAAAAAAAATCGAATCAGGTTCGATTTTCTGCGTTTTTCGCATCCGTAGCAAGCATTTTGAATGGTGTTTTGACTATTTAGAGCCACCCGAATCACGAATATTCACGAATACGAAAAAACGCATGCGAAAATTTCGGATTCAGTGTTCAAGGACCTTTATAGAGCCACAGAATGACGGACACGAAAAAACGCATGCAAAAATTTAGGATTCAGTGTGCAAGGACCTTAAAAGAATGCGGTGAAATGTGACAGTGCTCGTGATTTACTTTGGGTAAAATAGGTTTTAATGTGAAAAAGAAATGCTTGAAGGAGCATTTCGCTGGCCATGAGTGTAACAGGTCAACAACCAGACAAAATAAAACTAAAGAACTGGACAGCCGTCATCATCAACTAAACACTCGACCTGGTCACACGACCTGACAGTGCGTTTACACTGCTGTGAAGTGGGCGTTTTCAGATCATTCTGTTGAGTGCGGAGCAAGACTCTCGCTGGAGGATTGTGGGATTGACCGGGGATCTGAGCATTGCAACGTTTGTCATAAGCATTAAACATGAGTTTCTGCTGGATTTAGTACGTCTGTCATTTCATTTATATATTGGATGCTTTCATTTTGCTTTCCAACTGTAATCATTTGTGTATATATGTTGATTGCACTGGCTGTGCACTGAAAAAACTGATTTAACGCACAATGGCAAGCCGTTTTAGTTCACAATCTTCCCAGCGTTACTCGCCGTAATCACATTTTTCTAGTAAGAATTAAATTAGAGAGCTTTTCAATTCAATCATTACTAACAAAAATTATGATTAGAGTGCTCTCTAATTCAGTTATTACACAATTCACAATCACAGAGCTCTAGTATTGAATTTCTACCAGTCATGTCTCTATTGACTTCCATAATTTGTTTATTACAGAGCTCTCAAATTGAATTCTTACAAGTGAAAACACATTAAAGATATATAACTGCAGAGCTCTCTAATTGAGTTAGAGAGTAAGCATGCAGTTGTAGAGCTCTCTATTCAGCACTACCTCATTAGTAATACTATTTTTGAATGTATATTAAAATCATTATGCTTTATAGAGAAGAAATATAGAAAGGATACGTACTGCAAGTTCTTTTAAAAGTTAAATTCACACTCACTCAGAAATGATAAGGGCCAATCTCATTTCTCTGTCTTACCCCTTCCCCTTCCCCTACCCCTTTGTCTGCGTCTTCCCCTTGCCCTTCGATACCGAGTGAAGGGGGGTAGGGGGAAGGACGTTTCTCTAAGAAATGAGACACCACTCGATTAACGTTTGCGTCATCTTCCCTTTCCGCTAGCTGGCTGCTACGTCAACAGAGGCGATACGCGTTGACATAAACAAACGAAGATGCCGTCGTCTCGGGTTGTGATATCGATTGCCTGGTCTCCCTTTATCTTTGCACGCTTGTGTGCCATCAGTCAAAGACATTTTTCATTGTATTTAACGGCGGCGCCGGCGACACCATAAGCAAAACATTAGCAAACGGCAAATAGCGCATAGCTGCTAGCTAGCGGTTAACTAGTGATTCAAAACAAAAACATTACATTTAAAACCGCTTGAACGTTTTATTAAAGGTATCATAAAACACGAGTGTCATTAAACTGCTGAAAATACATACATTTGTGCGACTCACTTCTGATAAATACCTACCCCTCTCTTTCAAGTGTGTTCCTCCGCAGACTTCGTTTCAAGGGCTATGTAGCCTTACGCCTTGGCCCTAGCCCTTAATCAAAATGAAAATTGGGACACTACTTCCCCTCACATGAACGCGCAAAACCGAGGGGAAGGGGTAAGAGTAAGGGGTAAGACAGAGAAATGAGACGCAGCCTAAATATACCCAGTGATATGCTTATTTATTAATTGGTTGTAAAATACTTTTGTTATAAAATCATATTTGTTTTATTTGCATTATCCACTCACAAAATAATGTGGAGGCAATTTAGGGGAGGGGTGTGCGCGATATTTATTACGTATGATAGTGTAATTGTTGTATTAACGATATACAAGACGACTTTATCGAGGATGTCACTGACTTAGCAAAAAAACATACAATAACACAACTTGAGATTCCAAAAGCAAAAAAAGTCCCTTTTTTTTAATATGTAACATAATATAGTTCTGTAATATCACTCATGCGTGGGTTGTAGACTCTGGGGCACCATGCAAGATCTCACCTCGTGGGGCATCAATGATCATGAGGAAGGTGAGGAATCAGCCCAAAACTACACGGCAGGACCTGGTCAATGACCTGAAGAGAGCTGGGTCCACAGTCTCAAAGAAAACCATTAGTAACACACTACGCCGTCATGGATTAAAATCCTGCAGCGCACGCAAGGTCCCCCTGCTCAAGCCAGCGCATGTCCAGGCCCGTCTGTAGTTTGCCAATGACCATCTGGATGATCCAGAGGAGGAATGGGAGAAGGTCATGTGGTCTGATGAGACAAAAATAGAGCTTTTTGGTCTAAACTCCACTCGCCGTGTTTGGAGGAAGAAGAAGGATGAGTGCAACCCCAAGAACACCATCCCAACCGAGAAGCATGGAGGTGGAAACATCATTCTTTAGGGATGCTTTTCTGCAAAGGGGACAGGATGACTGCACCGTATTGAGGGGAGGATGGATGGGGCCGTGTATCGCCAGATCTTGGCCAACAACCTCCTTCCCTCAGTAAGAGCATTGAAGATGGGTCGTGGCTGGGTCTTCCAGCATGACAACGACCCGAAACACACAGCCAGGGCAACTAAGGAGTGGCTCCGTAAGAAGCATCTCAAGGTCCTGGAGTGGCATAATACAGTGCATAATAAACACCAAAATAAGGTGATATTTTGTCTGGTAAACTTTATCATACCAGACATGTTGACCAGCAGCAAGTTACGGGTGTGTTTTCTTTGCTCTTTAATATTTTCTACAGTATAAAGATATGAATTAATGTAGTGATTAAATCTTATTTTTCAATAGCAAAACATATCCAAGCTGTCATTCTGACACAATGACAATTCTATTAATTCATTCTAACAGGGCATTTATTTTGAAGTGAAGCACTTCTGGTTTGGATCTAATGAATACAAGTTTTAGTTGTAAGAATACAATTGTAGAGCGCCATAACTGGAATTATTAATAGAAAGAATTGACTTGTAGAGCTCTCTAATTTAAGTGAAAAGGCCATTACGACGAGTAACGCTGGGAAGATTGTAAACTGAAGCGGCCCAGACTCAGTGGACGAGCTCAAGTGTTTGAGCTCAGTGTAAACGCACCATACATTCACTGCACTTTTACAAAACAACAAGACTTTCACAGATCTCAGATCAGGACCGACCGCTGGGTTTATGGAGAGTCTGCGTGAAGTTTGCTGGTAGTTGCAGAACAAAGTTGGATGGATTGTTGTCTTTACTGAAACCCTCCACAGCTTTAGACTGAACGACCTTCGACTCCCAGAGCTGAAACACAGCCACACACACACACACACCTCTATCTCTGCGCACAGTGATAATCTCTGCCAGAAATCAGTTCAACTGGCAAGCTTGCTTAATGCATCTTATTTCTCTTGTGTTTGCTGATAGTGACTGACCTGTCTGAGGTTGTCCAGCACTCCTTCATCCACTCCTTCATCACAGAATAACTCTCTGAGACTGTCCATCACATCCTCGATGACGGACAGATACAGCTTCGGCTGAAACATCAATCACATTCAAACATCTCATCCTATACTTTCACACTAACTCATAATATTCAGTTTGAGTCCACCTTAGTAGAGTCAGGATCGAGTCCAACTAAACAATACTGTATTTCATCATATATGTGGAAACAGCTTGTTGAATGTAAAAGGGCTTGACCTATACATCTATAACTGAACTGGTAATCGGGGTAAACTGGTGAATGGGAACATCCCAGTGCTACTGAAGCTCTTCTCGTTTCTGGCTGTGTGTTGGGTGGGTTTATTATGACAGAATAGTGTTGTCAAAAGACCCGGTACTTTGGTACCAAGTCGGTACTAAAAAAATTACACTGTTACGGTACCAGCTTTTCTTAAGTACCGGTGGTACCGAAGTACCGGATTAATCCGGTTCTTGATGCGCTGTCCAAAAGGTGCACAGTTGTGTCTGTTACAGTGAAATGCCATATATGTTAGGTATCCTATTTTGACGTTGTTGGTCCCGGTTCGCGGGCAGTTGTAATGGTGTACGCTAAATAAAAAGGCACATGGACTCAGCTCCTGGTTGTTTATTACATATTGCACACATGGTGTCAGAAGTGAACACTAGATCCTGAACATGGCTTTAAACAGCATTCCTGCCCCTGAGGGCATGCGGATGTCAGGGGACATATCCAAAATTTGGGACAATTTCAGAGCGGAATTCAAGGACTATGAACTAGCTACAGGGTTTATTGAGAAGCCAAAAGAGGTGAGAGCGGCTGCACTGCAGCGATTAATGGGTAATGAATGGCGGCATATCTACAGTCATAATATTGTGTTGAGCGAGGAACAAACGAAGGACCCGAAAGCCATACTGGATGCGTTGTGGGACTACTTTAAGCCTGCGAAAAATGTCATCTACGAAAGGTACATGTTCGGTTGTTGCAAGCAGGAGGTGGACGAGCCTATAGACGAGGCTGCGGGAACGAGCATCAACCTGTGAATACAGGGAACTCAAAGACGAAATGATTTGTGATGGACTTGTCCTGGGCATTGACAATGAGAACACCAGGCGGTGCTTGTTGCGTGAACGTCAGCTGACTTTGTCCCAGTCTATCGAAATATGCCGACTGGCAGAAGCAACGGAACGTGTAAAAGCTATCGACAACACAGTCGGTGACACTGTGAATATGGCACAAGCACAAAGGCTGAAACGCAGGGATGGTGAAGTGAAAAACGAGCAAACGCTCAGAACTGTGAACTGCAAGTATTGTGAGGGTGGTCACAAGAAAGGCAGAGATCAGTGCCCCGCATATGGAAAGACTTGTCGATCATGTGGTGTATTGAATCATTTCACTAAGGTTTGTAGAGCCCGTCAGAGAGCCGACAGGTCCGGCAGAGTGAAGGTAATGATGGATGATGGTCAGGATGAGCAAGGGCCCTACAGCGAGGGTCAACTCTTCGCTGCTGAGGAATGCATTGACACAGTAGTCCCCAGGTCCAAGATGGTTCGTTAACCTGACGCTTAATAAAAGAAAGCAGGCCTGTCAGCTAGATACGGGAGCAACTTGTAACGTTATGAGCCGTATAACCAAAGAGAAACTGGATCCAGAAAGCCCACTGCATCCGAGCACAACAAGACTCAAATTGTATTCTGGTGCCACAATGCTTTCCTTGGGGCGATTTCACACAGAATGCACCGTAAAGAGCACCAAACACAAGCTAGTTTTTGAAGTGGTCGAAGCCGATCAAGAGCCATTACACATGTGAGCGGCTAGGACACATGAAATCTACCATCCCAGAAGAGCTTCATAGACTGATTGTGTACTCCGACATGCCTTTCACAAAGCAACAGTTAACTGACAATTTCAAGGACGTGTTTAATGACCCAGTCGAGTCAGTCCCAGGAGAGGTCCTCCTGGGACCGCATTGCACAGGTGTCGCCTGTGCAATGCGCGCCACGGGACGTGCCAGTGGCCTTGAAAGCCAGAGTAAAATACCAGTTGGATAAGTACATGAGAGACACACACATTACAAATGTCACGGAACCTACACCAGGGATCAGTATCATGGTAGTCATAGCCAAGCAAGACAAAGTAAGAATATGCCTAGACCCAAAACACCTGAATCAAGCACTGCAAAGATCGCACTACCACATGCCAACACTGGAAGACGTTCTGTATAAGCTATCCAAAGCACATCTGTTCACGCTGGTGGACGTTCGCGATGCCTTTCTACACTGCAAACTGGATAATGACAGAAGCTTAATGACAACATTCTGGACTCCATGGAGACGGATGAGATGGTGTAAACTGCCCTTTGGCGTCTCCATAGCACCAGAAATCTATCAGCGTAAGCAACACAAGCTGTTGATGGGACTCCGAGGCATAAAGCCCATAGCGGATGACACACTGGTTGTTGGCTGCGGTGACTCGGACGCAGAGGCCGAGTTAGATCACGACAGAAATCTCCGCGCTCTGATGGAGCGATGCAGAGCTGAGAAACTCTGGCTGAGCGAAAAAAAGGTGCAATTCAAACTCAAAGCAGTGCATTTTCATGGGCACATACTATCAGCAGAAGGATTACGAATTGACCCAGAAAAGACGAAAGCAGTCCTGGCAATGCAGACACTGCAGGATGTAAAAGCAGTTCAGCGTTTCATTGGATTTGTGACGTAGCTGGCTATCTTTCTCCCGCGGCTTTCAGAGGTATGCGAGCCCCTTCTCAGGCTTCTGGACAAAGAAGTAGCGTGGCATTGGCTCCCTAAACACGACGAGGCGGTTCAAGAAATACGCCAGCTAAAACGGTTTGGGCTGCTATCTGCTGCAGCAAGGACAACCTGGGGCTTTCGCCTCTCGGGCGCTTACGAGAACTGAACAAAATTATGCCCAATTTGAGAAGGAATGCTTGAGTATCGTGTTCGCATGTCAGAGGTTTCATCACTACCTGTACGGCAGAGAGACAATCACTGCTGAAACCGACCATAAACCCCTCGTGACAATTTTAAGAAGCCACTTTTGAGTGCTCCCAAACGCCTCCAAAGTATGTTGTTACAGCTTCAAAACTACAACCTCAATGTCGTGTACAAGCCTGGTCCAGAGATGAACATAAGTGATACGCTGAGCAGGGCAGCGCTCAACAAACATGCGTCCAACGAGCCTGGACCACAACAACATACTGTGAGTGCCATGGACAGCGCCGAGGCCTGGCTCTCATTCATAGACCAAGCCCTACACCTCAACATGACAGACATCAGTCTCCGTCAAATTGTAACTGAGACCAGAGCTGACGACGCATTGCAGGAGCTGGCAAAGATCGTGTTAGCTGGCTGGCCTGAGCTCAAAGAAAACGTGTCGCTCTCTGTGCGCGAGTATTGGCCATTCAGAGATGAACTGAACATTCAGAATGTTGTGCCAGTGTCTGGGGAAAGTGAATCCGCAGTCTTATGTGGTGGATGTGGATGGCACATTATACAGGCGCAACTGTGTGGATCTGCGTAGGGCTGAGCGCTCCGCCCAGTTTAATCACCAAGAGGCAGGTATGAAGGAGAGCAGTCAGGGCTCGGCGGCCAGCGACGGTGAAACAGCAATCAGAGAGGGCGATATATGGTAGGTATCCTGTTGTGACGTTGTTGGTCCCGGTTCGCGGGCAGTTGTAATGGCATATGCTAAGTAAAGAGGCACATGGACTCAGCTCCGGGTTGTTTATTACATATTGCAAACAGCATCCTCTTCATAAAAACATGCCGACCAGTGGCGCTACTAATGCGGTGGCTCTGAATCCACTCGTTGACAAGAAAGGACGAAAGAGCCATGGAAATATTTTGGATTAGGCTAATGTCACGTTGCTATAAGGGGCCGTTCACATAGTGCATTTTTTGCGCGCGCAAATTCGCTATTTCAAATGTAGGCGCGCGGCATGTGCGCTCATAATAGAAGCAGCGCGGCGCGCTCGTTTTTCCAGGCGTGCCTCTGTTCATGGTTGCACAGCAACGACAGACGCCACGTGAGAGCAAGCGCTTGTGGAAAGGAGAAAGCGGTGAGAACTGTGCTCTCCATGATGACGAGGAAGTATCAGCAAAGAATGAATTTATTTTTAGCCCTTGCATTAGCTTTACTAATAGATATATTTATGGAGATAAATAAAATAAAAAGCTGCCCTGTACAACTATGATCAGCTGTTCGGCCAAGCTTTCGATGTTGTTACGGAAAGGCCGAAGCTGATCGGTTGATTTTTGTCACATGACCTGTTGAGATGAGAAGTTGACACGTTTTCATCTCGCCGCGGCATAGCCTACATTTGAATTATACAGTAGAGATCAAAATTAGAGAACAATTAAGAAACACTTGATTATTTTCAGAAATATTGTTAATCTTCATTGCTTGAAATTTGAAGGATTATTAGCTGTGGGTATACCATTGTTCTACTAGCATTTTATTACAAAATAATCAAGGTAGTTCACCAAAAACCTTTATTTTGTGGAAAACACTGCGATCAAAATTAGAGAACAATAACCATTGCAGCACAAAAGGAAGCATTACAACTCAAATTTGAGGCTTACAGCAGTCACAATTTAGTAGGAAGTGTAGAGGCCCTTGCTTTGAATAACCTGAGCACATCTGCGGCCACAGGACATCACTAGATTCTCACACTGCTCTGGTGTGATCTTGGTCCACTCGTCTTCCAGTCTCTTCCAAAGTTCGGTAACTGTAGTGGGTTTCTTAGCCATAACTTTGTCACCAAGGATTTTCCAAAGATTTTCAATCGGGTTTAGATCAGGACTCTGGGCTGGCCATTTCATTATTTCAATTTTCTGAGTTTCAAGGTACTGCTTCACCCGTTTTGCAGTGTGACAGGGGGCATTGTCTTGCATGAAAATTGCAGGCTGATTGGGAGATGCTTGCAGGGAAGGAACCGCATGTTGCCGAAGGAGGTTCTGATAAACATTTGCATTCACCCTGCCATGCAGCTGTATAATAGGCCCAACTCCTGCTGCAGAAAACATCCCCCAAACCATGACACTTCCTCCTCCACCTCTGACTGACTTCTTTACGCACTTTGGGTTCAATCTTTCCCCAGTTTGACGCCGAACATAATGTTTCCCATCGGACCCAAATAAATTAAACTTACTTTCATCACTAAAGTGAACTTTTGACCAGTTCTCCTCTGTCCACACAACATGCTCCTCCGCAAAGGTTAGTCTAGCCTTTTGATTCTTTCTGCTGATGAGAGGCTTGGTCACTGCAGAGTGAGCTTTCAGTCCGAATCCTCTTAAACGACGAGACACTGTGTGCCGAGACAGAACCTTACCATGTTCAGCTATGAACTGCCGAGCAATTCCAGCTGCAGTGTTGAACCGATTCCCCATTGAAAGTCTCCGCATCGTCCTGTCCTCTCGTGCATTTGTCTTACGTGGACGACCAGCCTTTTTGGGGGACTTGAATGAACGAGTATCTTTGTAAAGCTTCAATATTCTAGAAATCACAGATTTTGAACGACCAATTTCTGTTGCAATAGCTGAAAGGGTCATCCCTTTGGCCTTCATCTGGACAACCTGGTGTCGTAGGGTTTCAGTCACCTTAGAGCGGCTTGCCATCTTGCAAAGTCAGTTAAAATTGGAAAGTTTGCTGCCAGTTAAATAAGGTGTGCCAGATAATTAAGGAAATTAGCACCAGGTGCCACATTATCACCAATAACTTGGAGGTATCTAAAAGAGTTCTCTAATTTTGACCAGAGTTATTTTTTAATAGTCTCCTTTAAGTTTTATATACTGTAGTTCAAAATACATTTAATTTATGAAATATGCAAAAAAACCTGCTCTTTTGCTCTTGTTTGTTTAACTTTAACTACGACTAAGCAGTGACCTTGAAATTTAGGAAATAGTATGTTGTTCTTTAATTTTGATCTCTACTGTAGATTTTGCACACGCAAAAAATGCGGTTGTATCGGGGCAGTTTTACAAGCACAGTATCAGCCTGACACCCAAATACTGGTATATAAATATCAGTATCGGTGCATCACTATTTATGTCATTAATATCAGTCCGTCAGAAAAGCAGTTCTCGGCTTATTCTTGTCTGGATAACTCTTAGCAGGTTTAAAAAGCCCTTTTAAAATTAAATATGAATGCATGAACGTTTTGGATTAAATAAAAGTACAGTCAAGTCAAATAAAACACGATATACACTTTATTATATGTTATTGTTTTCTAATTGACCCATGTAAACTACCGCTTCAAATGTGTTAGAAACATTATTTTTCTTTGAAACTAGAAGCTGCCACCATGTTTTTTTTTTTTTTTTTATAATTAAATTTCAACAGAAATAACTAATTCTAGCCTAACTAATACAAGTAAAAGTTCTCAAGCTTACTGAACACAGGTAAACAGTCTAACAGTCTATTACAGGCAAAAGGACAAATAAATATATTAATCCAAAATACAAATGAAATAAACCGTTCTTCATGTAGGTCTATATAGTATAGGCTACTATGAAAACTACAGACATTTAATAAAGTAATAAATGTAACAAATGAAACTGCATAATCTTCACTGTATGCATTAAATATGAATTATTATTATTAACATTACCCAGATAAGAGCGTGGAGTCATTCTCTCTTTTGTTAGCCTGGGTGCCAGCCTGAACCCCGCCCACAACATTTTTTGGTCGGGAAGTTCGGTCTGAACTCGATCCGTTGAGGAGTAATTATGCTCGGCTCCCAGAAGGCCGAGCCAATCAAATTGCCAGGGCGGGCTTTAATCGATGATGGACAGATGATCTGCAGTTACGTAATGACCCACGTCACCAAAGAGCGCTTGGGTTGAATTGGTTTTCAACAAAGACGACTGCAGCAGGAGAACTGAGATGTTTAGATTCTGCTATCGCGTTTGTTATAAAAGAAATCGACAGCGCATTAATCAAGTCGCGTTGCAACCGTGTTATAAAGTTGAGACAGGGCCGACAAATGCAAGAAGATTTATTTGCTTTATTGTCGAGGTCTAATCCTAAACGGAGAACTTGTTCGTATATACATACACCTTTTGTATTTCTCTCAAAAAAGCTATTCGTGCTTGTAAGTACTCCGTGAATTCTTCAATTCTTTTTACAACAACGGCAAAGATCGTTTAACACTCATTACTTTGCTACTTCTTCCAGCGTGTGTGCAGTTGAGCTCTGTTGACAGCTATGCATCGCTCAACATACGTCACTTACTGCGTTGCTCTGATTGGTTGTAGGTCTATCCAGAGGTTTTTTTTTCCTGATTCGTTTAAGACACGCCTCATAATCAAAGCCCTATGGAGCAGTATCAGACTCCCATTCTGCCTAGAATATGAGTATGACGAAGTCAGGTTACTCTTTTGTTTGATATCATGAATGACAGGTTTATTAGGCAGCTGTCACTTTAAGAGATAATGCACAGATCCAATAAACTGACAAGTCTGAGTTTACCTCACTTAAGACACTAACAGCATTTACATAAACACTCACTAAGTCAAGTCAAGTCAAGTCAAGTTTATTTATATAGCGCTTTTCACAACACAGGTTGTATCAAAGCAGCTTCACAGTAATAAATTAGAACAATACATCAATGTTTGTTTCTAGTGGAACGTCTACGTTTGGTAATGCTGATCAATAGTATCGTTGATTGATTAATTAAATTAAATATCCCCAAATATCCCCAACTGAGCAAGCCAAAGGCAACAGTGGCAAGGAACCGAAAAACTCCATCAGGTGACCTAATGGAGAAAAAAAAACCTTGGGAGAACCCAGGCTCAGTCGGGGGCCAGTTCTCCTCTGGCGTTTATGAACTAGAGGTCGGATTTAACTGTAGGATTAAAAGTATTATATGAATGCCTGGCTGAAGAGATGCGTCTTTAATCTAGTTTTAAACTGGGAGAGCGAGTCTGAGCAACGAACAGTATCCGGAAGACTATTCCAGAGTTTTGGTGCTAAATGTGAAAATGCTCTCCCTCCTTTGGTGGACCTAGATATCCTAGGTATGACCAAAAGCCTCGAATTTAGTGACCTTAAAGAGCGCGATGGATTATAGGGCGATAGAAGATCCGTTAAATAGACTGGAGCGAAGCCGTTTAGGGCTTTATAAGTCAGTAGCAATACCTTGTAATTAATACGGGACTTTATAGGTTACCAATGTAGGGATGATAAAATCGGTGTTATATGGTCATATTTTCTTGATCTAGTTAGAACTCTAGCGGCGGCATTTTGGACTAACTGTAGCTTGTTTATTGAGGATGCAGGACAACCGGCTAATAACGCATTACAGTAATCTAGTCTGGAGGTCATGAATGCATGAACTAACTTTTCTGCATCAGAAACAGATAGCATATTACGTAGCTTAGCAATGTTTCTAAGGTGGAAAAAAGCCGTTTTTGTAACACATGAAATATGATTTTCAAAATACAGGTTGCAGTCTAGTATAACACCCAGGTCTTTTACTGTAGAGGATAAAGTAACAGGACATCCTACTATGGTAAAGTTGTATTGTGAGAGGTTTTGTGGGTGGTTTTTTGAACCGATAAGTATTACCTCTGTCTTGTCTGGATTCAATAAAAGGAAATTGCGCGTCATCCAATCTTTTATATCTTTAACACACTCTGTCAATTTGGATAATTTAGCGTTTTCATCCGGCCGTGATGAAATATATATTTGAGTGTCATCAGCATAACAATGGAAACTAATTCCATGTTTCCTTATAATATTTCCAAGTGGCAGCATATATATTGAGAATAATAGAGGGCCTAACACAGATCCCTGCGGCACTCCATAGTTTACTGGAGTTATGATAGATTTTTCTCCATTTAAATAAACAAAATGGTAACGGTCAGATAAATACGATCTAAACCAGCTTAATGCTTGTCCTTGAACACCAGTATAATTTTGTAGTCGATCTAAGAGTATTGTATGATCTATAGTATCGAACGCAGCACTAAGATCAAGTAAAACTAATATTGAGATACAGCCTTGGTCAGAAGCTAAAAGTAAATCATTTGTGATTTTAACGAGCGCAGTTTCAGTGCTATGATGCGGCCTGAACCCAGACTGAAACTTTTCATAGGTGTCATTTTCTTGTAAGAAAGAGCCCAGTTGAGCGGACACAACTTTTTCTAGTATTTTAGACATAAAAGGTAGATTTGAAATGGGTCTATAATTTACTAGATTATTCGGATCTAATTGTGGTTTCTTAATGAGAGGTTTTATAACTGCCAGTTTAAATGTTTTTGGAACATAACCTAAAGATAAACACGAGTTAATAATATTGAAGAGAGGCTCTTCCACTATAGGTAACACTTCTTTCAATAGTTTAGTTGGTATAGGATCTAATAAACATGTTGTTGTTTTAGATGAAGTAAAAAGTTTATTTAACTCTTTTTGTTCTATAGTTGTAAAGCACTGTAATTGTTCTTGCGGGGTGATAATTGAGGCTGAATTATAAGGCGCGATTGAGGATTGAACGTTTACAATTGTGGTTCTGATGTTTTCTATTTTCTCAGTGAAGAACTTCATGAAATCATAACTACTAAACTGTAATGGAATATTTTGTTCAGGAGACATCTGTTTATTTGTTAGTCTCGCCACGGTGTTAAATAAGAACTTAGGATTGTTATGGTTGTTTTCTATTAGTTTGCGTAGGTGCTCAGCCCTGGCCGCTTTTAGGGCCTTTTTATAACGTGACATACTGTCTTTCCATGCGATTCTAAAGACCTCTAAGTTGGTTTGTTTCCATTTACGCTCTAAATTACGGGTTTCTCTCTTTAGAACACGCGTAGTATTGTTGTACCATGGTGCTTTACATTTCTCTCTGACCTTTTTTAATCTAATGGGTGCAACAATATCCAATGATCCAGAGAGAATGGTGCTCATAGTGCTAGTTAATTCCTCAAGTTCATCTATTTGTTTGGGTTCACTGATCAGCTGAGACAGATCCGATAAGCTGTTTGAAAAATTATCTATGGTGGATGGAAGGATTGTTCTGCCTAATCGATAACGCGGCGCAGCATGATATATTACAGGAGTACGTAATATGCAAGTTACCATGTAATGGTCAGTGACATCATCACTTTGTGGAATGATATCTATATCGGTTGGATCGGTTCCATGTGATATAATTAAATCGAGTGTATGATTAAATCGATGAGTCGGTCCGGTAATGTTTTGCTTGACCCCAAAGGAGTTTAATAAATCTGTAAACGCAGCCCCTAACGCATCATTTTGATTATCTACATGGATATTAAAGTCTCCAACAATTAATGCTTTATCGAAGTTAACTAATAGGTCTGAGAGAAAATCTGCAAACTCTTTTAGGAAATCAGCGTAAGGCCCAGGCGGTCTATATACGGTAGCCAAGGCTAGAGATAATAGGGATGTTTTTCGAACATCTAAGAGCGTAACATTTAGTACAAGTACTTCAAATGAAATAAATTTATAACCCGTTTTCTGAATAACATTGAGAAAATCTCTATAGATTGTTGCAACACCGCCGCCACGACCATTCAGACGGGGCTCGTGCTTATAGGAGTATCCTGATGGAGTAGACTCATTTAGACCGAAATAATCATTTGGTTTAAGCCAGGTTTCAGTAAGGCAAAGTACATCGAAGCTATTATCTGTGACTATTTAATTTACAAAAACTGCCTTAGGTGTGAGTGATCTAATGTTTAGAAGACCTAGCTTTAAAAATTGTTTTTGATTACCAATAGCAACATTTTCTGGTTTAATAACAATTAGATTTTTTCTAGATCCTGCAGTAGATTTATGATTTGATCTCACTAAACGAGGAATAGACACAGTTTCTATGCAATGTTCTACACTATTTATATCAGTTAAATTGGTGCAGCAGAGACTATGATTTGGACTTTTGGTTACTAGTCAAAAGGTATTTAACATTTTGGAGATGTTATCTGACAGAAGATCCGATCCGAATCTGCTTGGGTGTAAGCCATCAGCACGGTAAAGCCTAGGACGCTCCCAAAACAGATTCCAATTATTTACAAAGAACAGTTTCTGCTCATTGCACCATGACATTAACCATTCATTAAGCGCGAATAATCTACTAAACTTTTCATGACCTAGTCGGTACGTGGGAAGCGGTCCTGACACAATAATCGTTATATCAGGCGATGTGCTGCGTACCGTATCGATCAGATTCCTGAAGTCTTTCTTCAGAACCTCCGTCTGGCGCAGTCTGATGTCGTTCACTCCCGCGTGCAGGACAACAGTTCCGACGCGCTCGTTCAGAATCTCGGGAACGTGAGCAGCGATTTCAGAAACACGAGCACCAGGAAAGCAGTGACTATGCACCTTACTTTTATTTAACGTAACGTGTACGTGTCGAACGATGGAATCGCCGATGATCACAGCATCGCGTTCTGTTTCGCGAAGAGGGGAGAAGCGGTTTTGTGTGGATATCTCGAAAACCGGGAGGGTCGGAGAGAGTCTTGGTCTAGACCTGACTCGCGACTTCCGCTGCGGAAAAATCCAGGCTTCGTGATGGCATGTTGGAGCCGGAGTGAACGAGACCATGGCTGATCGCGACCTCGACGTTCGGGACCGATGTTGAGGAACGCACGGAGTAGACGAGGTCGGAGTCAGTGGGTTAGTAACATTAATCTCTGATTTGTGTGCCTCGGCACGTGATGTTTCAAGAGCTAACCGCCGGTCTATCAGCTCGGCTTTTCTTACTAAAAGGTCGTGGATCTGTATCTCAACAGCTTCCAGCTCAGACTGCACCGCGTGCAGCTCAAATGTGTCCTCACCTGCACCAAAAGGTAGGCTACTTACATTTGATATATTCGCCATTTTAGCAGATGGACAGTAAGTTAAGTTAGCAACGACGCTACCAGTGGTGCTATCAATATTAATACTAATTTATGGCTTAAGTCTTGGATATAATCCGTCTTTTCAGTGGTACGGGTGTAGAGTAGACGCACGATAGGCGAAAAAATGTTTGTTTGTAAGTGAGTGCGGAGAAGACGCGTTCAGCCGTGATCCACGGACGTAACCTATAAGAGTATCCAGCGTTGGATCACTAGGCTTGAGACGCGTCTGCTCAACAATCCGCGTTATAACTATGAGGTGAGGAAATGTAGAAAATGTTCGTTGTAAGTGAGTTTAAAGAGAAATCAAGAATTATAAATCAATCGATGGAGCTCCAAAGACAACAACGCGCTCAGACGCGACTAAGACAGGCATTTTGACATAAGAGTGTAGAAGCACAATAAGACACGAAAGAGACATTAATCCAGCATTTGCGCTCTGACTGATCGCTTTCTGTGAGCGCTTGTGTCGCACAGAAACTCTCTCAGCTTATACCATAGACTGTAAAAAAATATGGACGTAGTGTCCGTGACGTCACCCGTAGGTTTCTGAAGAGCATTTTTGAAGCCTAAAGTGGGCGGAGCCGGCCGTCGCCATCTTGGCCTTGCATCACTCCCGGATAACAGAAAATGGGCAAAGAGGCGGGCGTGAGTGGAGCTGAGGAGCCTGGCTATGTGAAATCACCTAGCTCGACGTGATCGAGTTAGCTCAGGCTGGGAGGTAATGCTATAACGCTATGCTACTGACAGTACCAAGTCTGCGACTGCACAGGGCCTCGCGCTAAAGTGACAGTTGATGATGTAAAGCCAATTAAAAGTTCCTGTTTTTACTTATAATCAGGGCTTGACATTAACACCCGCCAACCCGCCAAATGCGGGTGGATTTTGCTCGTGGCGGGTAACGCAGTCACTCCAACTAGCCACTTCGGTGTGTTGAATAATTGTAGTCTTTTCAAAAGGCATCTGAAATAAGTGTGACACTACGACACTACAACTCCCATAGGGCTGTCAACGAATATTCTAAAATCAAATATATATTCTAATAGTTTTAAAAAACAGAATTTCGAAGGTGAAAAATCTGAAAATTAATATTCGAATGTGGAAAAACGCCCGCGGTAGCAGAGGCGCGGCTGTCTGCTTTGCGAGCATGTTTGCGAGTGGGCGTGCTGCCTGAGGGATCAGGTCATTTTATTTAACGTTAAACAGAAACATTACTAAAGTGTAGGCTACTGTACTGACTGAATAGATATTGCATGAATAAGGTAGGTTAGATACAGCAGTTTCATGCACTGCAGGCTTCCACTGGTTTGATTATTTACCGTTTCATGTCAAGGAAAAGTTCCATGTTTACCACAGCACAGCTCGCTCGGAGCGTTCAATGTCGGTTCTATATAGCCTACTGTAAAATTTCAATTAATGTTAATAATATTTGTTTCAATCACTGAATGAAGCCTGCTATATAAGAGTCGATCGCGACTTTAAATTGCTTGCACGAAACTCTTGATCAGCACTCAACATTTGCTTATTGTTGTTTTTCATTTAAACTGTTATGCACAGAGCGCGTGACACCTCAGTCGCGCCGCAAGACCTCCAGACGCGCGTAAACGCGTCTTTACACTCACGCCAGACGCTCCATCCGCGATTGGTGTGAACGCAGCATGAGGGTGAGGGCGAGAGAGAGAAAGAGTGCCTGCGAGTGAGCGAGCGAGAGTGAGTGAGGTCTGCGGTCTTGGCCATTAGTTGATTTACTTGTTTTCGTGTAGATAATACGTTGTCAAATATGTTTAAACTTAAATAAACTACCTATACAAGTAGTTATGTCTCTTTGTATTAATTTGTCCTGTTATTGACGTAATGCGCGTCACTGACAAAATGCGCAACCAGATGTTCGAATAGTTCGAATATAAGCTATGTGTTTTTTTTAGAGGGAATATTCTAAGGTAATTTTTGAGCAATTTTGACAGCCCTAATGAGTATTGTCGCTAGTGACCGACAACACAGAATCGAAGAGACAGCTAGCTGCCCTGCTGGAGTTAAAGGAGAACTCCGGTGAATTTTAACATTGAGCTCATTTTTTTGTAAATTTGGAGTGCTGTCAATACAGAGAAAACAATGACAAAAATCGGTATTGCCTACACCGAGTTATTCTATTTTTAAAATTTGCACCCTGTTGACTTCAATTGATTTGGGTGTGTACAGTGGTTTTACATTTAAAAGGGTTGTAAATCTAGTTCAAGTAAATTTTAGCACGCCATAGTCAACTTTTATCAGGTAATTTCACAACAACAAAAATGTGGCTAGTAAAAATGCTGTGTGGCTAGTAACTTTGGAAAACCACTAGCCACATTGGCTAGTGAGCAAAAAAGTTAATGTCAAGCCCTGCTTATAATAGTTAAAAGACATGGCTACAAGTGAGACTGTGTATCGTGATTCTGTACTATTCTGCTATTTGAAAATGTATTATGCAGTAACTTAATATTACTCTGAGAGAGTGTGTGACAGTGATTTATGTGCATAACGTTACATGTCAGTCACTCTTTTTTATAGTCTATGGTCCGTCAGCGCGGCATCGCTCGTCAAGTTTGTCGAGAGCCTTTTCAGTCCATTTTAAAACCTGATTTTAGCCGCCTCTCAAATGGGTTAAACCATAGATATATTGCCTATGAAGTTCAAGTAAATGCGCTAGAAAATCCGCGCTCATTCATGGATGTGCATTTATAGCATGGACGGAGAAAGCGCCGACGCCTGCATGATTTCATCTGACGGTACATAAGCATATTATAATCCATCTGTTCCATGAGAGCAGAACGAATGAGCCTTTATTGACGTTTATTAAATCTGAAAACTCCAAAAAGCAACGAAATTGTCAGACATCCATTAGTGCATGTTCACAGAGGAAAACAACTGAAATACAGCGCTGGTTGTTCTCTCGAACGATACTCGACGACAACGACGGAATCCTAAGCCGTGGGCGAAGTAATGGGTGTATTAAATTGTATGAAATAATCCCGAAAAAAAGCACAAAACACGGCAGAGATGGCAAGTTCAGCAGCAACATTTGCTGAGGTGAAGTGACGGCTACCCAGCAAACACATTTACGTTGTGGCAACGTCTCTGGCACGTTGCATTTCTGCTATGGCAACGTCGCTGTCTACGTGCTCGCAACATTGTAACAACGTAGAAATGTAAGACGTGACAGGGCTGTAGCAACGTTGTTGCGCGACATTCAGCAACTGAGAGACGACGTTCTGACAATATTTTTATATGGTGCATTTTGTTAGATAATTATATAGCCTACTTTTTATCGATTATTGCTTATCTATATTATTATTTAATGGGGCTATCAACACCTGCAAGTGTAGCCTACACTTTGAAGAGTAAGGTTTCGTTAATTCAACTTTATTAAAACTGCATATAATCAAATTGCACTTCCAAAAGTCATACATTTGTGAAAAAATAAATAAACGAATATACAAATTTATTTTAAGTATAAAAAATAAAACATAAAAAGCAAAGGCAGATCAGAACATTTAATGAACAAAACCGGGTCTGAATGGCAGACAGTAGCGAAAGCCGGTGTCACCGGGGAAACAAACATCCACAAATCCAGAGGAGAAAATAAACGAATGAGACTAAATAGCGGAAAAATGAAACGAAAAACTAAACAGTGCGAGCGATGCTACATTAATCACATTAGAAATTAAAGTTGTAGGTTGGGTTTGATTGCTGAGGTAACTTAGGATAAACGCAATACTCACGTATCCTTGCTCGATGATGAATGAGAACACAATGAGCCGAGCCCAACAACAGGTGGTTGGGATTTAAAAGTCTGATTTTCCCGCTTCAGGGCAGTGACGAGTACATTATGTAGTCCAGTGGTTGTCCTGACACCCTAGGCACAACCTTAAGCAATGGCCCTGAACGGTGGTTAAATGTCAACATTGTGACAACGCTGTAACAACCTTCACCACACAACGTATTTATAGCAACCTTTTGGCCATGTTGTTAAAACGTTGTTAGAAGGTTGGCTACGTTGTGCCAACGTTCTGTGTTTGCTGGGTAGTAACAACAGACAAACGGCTAGCATTGACATCAGCGGCAATCCACCTGTCACTCAAGTGGCCACACCCTTAATTATGCAGAACTTTAAATATTAATCAACTAAACGGATGAGTTATAAAATAATTCACCCCCCTCACAGTTGTTATGAAGGGCAAAATTAGCTGTATGGACCAAAGCCACAGAGAGAACCAGGCTGTAAACATGTGTTTTTCTGCTGTAAAGTTGGTAATTTTAACATGGGGGAGATACAGATTTGACTCACTTGTGCAGCCAGCCTCAAGCGGCCAGTCGATGAATTGCAGTTTAACTCACTTCCGTGTTGGTTTCAAGAGAGAGGTGGGGAGGTTGCCGCTTGGCTTATACCTAAACAGGCAAGACTTAAAAACACATGCGAATGATTGAATTCCGTGACAATGCAGTTTTGACCCGATCTGGCCAATAATTCCATCAACCAGGGCCGGCCCGCGGGCGATCTTTTTTCTCCCAGGGTGGTAGGGGAAGACTCATGAATATTAATTAGGAAAGTCATCCCTGATTGGCCCGACGACCTACCCCTAACCCCACCCCTAAACCTACCCGCCACTGGGGGTCTGACGATCTACTCCTAGCCCCGCCCTAAACCTACCCGTCACTGGGGTTAAGACCAATCAGGGATGACTTTCCTAATTAATATTCATGAGTCTTCCCCTACCTTCCTGGGAAAAAAGGCAAATGCTAGGGGCGCCACTCATCCATAGGGGCGCCAGAATGAGTGAACGAGTGATTTTTTTTTTTAATAATACTATTTTAAAACCATTAATTCGAAGTACTACCAAATAAAGCAAAAAAAAAGTCCGGCTCATCAATCGTCCCCCGCCCATCGAGTGCTTGAAGTGCGTCAGAAACAGAGCGCGCGCGCGATCAGTTGTTGGTAATTTGTTGTGTAGCGTGCGCGACGCCGCATCCAATGTAGACAGCACTGCTTTTGTTAACACACAGCTCGCAGAAACGGCCCTGGCAGCAGCTCGCGCCAGTTCTAGACACGGTGAAAGTTTCCTGATTGTGACGGATGGCCGAATTTACATGACACATTATAAATGAGCATTATAGTCTGCGATAGATACAGTGCCAAAAAGAAGAGAAGAGGATAAAAGGGGATAAAGACAGAGGTAAAGTGATGTAATGAATGAACAATTTATTGCATAGGAGTAAGATACTATAATTTCATGGCAGTTATTTTTACCTTAAACTTAATGTTAGCAGTTGTTCTGAGTTCTGAGTCCCAAGAAAGACTGTGTGATTTTGTAACAATCATGTCAGTTTTAAGTTTAAAATTTTTATAATTTATTATACTTTAAATGATCATTTATTTCTGTGATGCAAAGCTGAATTTTCAGGATCATTACTCCAGTCTTCAGTGTCACATGTGACATCCGGTCTATCACATGATCCTTCAGAAATCATTCTAATATTCTGATGTATTACGAGTAGGGCTGTCAATCGATTAAAATTTTTAATCGCGATTAATCGCATGGTTGTCATGAGTTAACTCGCGATTAATCGCATTTAATCGCACATTTTTTATTTGTTCTAAATATACCTTAAATTAATACTTTTCAAGTTTGTAATACTCTAATCAACGTGGGCATTGATAAATATAGATGCTTTATGCAAATGTATGTTTATTATTGAAACCATAGTCAATATAGCATGAAGACGAGACATGTTTCAAAGGTCATAGATGTTTTTCAAAGAACTTGTTCATGTCTATTAGACACATGTAGAAAGAAAAAAAGAAATACCAGGTTCCCATTACTTCTCTTTCTTTGCACTGAGCAATTTACTAACACAAACATGTTTAGATTTTTGCATGCGGGTAAGCTCTTCTGAAAATACTAAATGTACATTTAGCATTTATTATTACATTGTAGTTTGTCTCTCTCTGTGCCCATTTTGATGAAGCTAAATTCTCAATACATTCTCAATAAAACGTATATTTTACTGTTTCTGTTGTCAAACAACGGAATGAATTTGAAATGGTGACTGAAACGCGACCCATTAAGACATAACCAGCTCTCCCTTCCAAGACGTTAATCTGCACAAAAATTCTGATAATCGAGCCGTCGTCTGGTGAAATCAAATACACATAAGCTAAAGACAATATCCGTGCTCTGATTTCGGATATATTTGTAAAATTAGAGAAGCAACATAATATCTGTGTTTAACTGAATTAAAGCGCTGCTCCTCCGCGTGAGACGCAGAGAGAGAGAGAGAGAGAGAGAGCGAGAGAGAGAGAGAGGCGCGCGCGCGTGCTGGGAGAGCAGTACCGGCGGTACCGGTATATTCTCAGAAACTAAATAAGGTTTGGGCGCTTTGTTGAAGGGAAAAAAATCGCTAAAGGGGTCTGCAATGTGGCTAAGTTGCCAACACTGTGTATCTGCATTTCTCCAACTAGGTTTTGGGCCACGGGTCAAACAGAAAATACGCGCTGCGTTAATCGTCCGTTAAAAAAATTAGTGCCGTTAATATGATTTTGCGTTAACGCGATATTAACGCGCTAAATTTGACAGCCCTAATTATGAGTGTTGGAAACAGTTCTGCTGCCTGATATATTTGATGAATAAAATGTTAAAAAGAACTGCATTTATTAAAAATAAATAAAAAATATTTTCTAATTATATAAATCATCTTTACGATCACTTTTTATCAATTTAACACATCCTTGCTGAATAAAAGTATTGATTTATTTCAAAAAAAGAAAGAACAAAATTACTGACCTCAAATTACTGACCAGTAGTGGATATTGTTGTTACAAAAGATTTATATTTTTAAAACATTTTCTTCTTCTTCTTCTTTTTTTTTTACTTTTTATTCATCAAAGTATCCTAAAAAGTATCACAGGTTATGAAAAAAATATTAGGCAGCAGAACTGTTTCCGACTTTGATAATGAATCATCATATTAGAATGATTTCTGAAGGATCATGTGATAGACCGGATGTCACATGTGACACTGAAGACTGGAGTAATGATCCTGAAAATTCAGCTTTGCATCACAGAAATAAATGATCATTTAAAGTATAATAAATTGAAAAAAAAATATTTTAAATTGTAATAATATATCACAATATTATTATTTTTTCTGTACTTTTGATCAAATAAATGCAGGCTTGATGAGCAGAAGAAATTTCTTCCAAAAACATTAAAAATAGTAATGTTCCCAAACTTTTGGCCTGTACTGTATATGGCATTTTTAAAATGTATTTGCCAAATTAGTAATGATATTTATTTACAGGTTTATTCAAAATAGCAAAGTTCACATTAAATCTGTATTGTAAAACGTGTTATAAAAGATAATGGGGACTTGACTTGAATGCTATGTAATGCTCTTGGTATTTGTGTTTAGGCTGTAATGTGTGTGTGTGTGTGTGTGTGTGTGTGTGTGTGTGTGTGTGTGTGTGTGTGTGTATGTATGCATATATATATATATTATCACCACACCAGGTAAAATCTTGCCTAGGGGCAGCAAATTGGTCAGGGCCGGCCCTGCCGTCAACTGTCCCGATATTTCACAGAATCGCTGGACCCGGAACATTTTTCGAGTCCCAAATGATCGAGTCCGAGTTCCGAGTACCCAACTCTACTAACATTACAACCCCAAGTTTTGTTAATGATTTTTTATACTATAGCCTAAAATAAGGAAATAGTAAATAAAGTGTTTCTCACCAGAATGTTGGCGTTAGAAAGCATGTCGCCTTCACTCGTTGGTTAGTATTGGCACTGGCACTGGCACTGGCGCACGCACACACACACACACACACACACACACACTCACCACTGGTCGCCAATTAAGAGTTTATGAACCCCGAATATTTTTAGTAAAGCCCCGCATATTTTGTTACCTTGTCTTTCTCATTGAGCACAAAACAATTAATCAGAAAAACAAATGTGAAAAATATTACAGCTGCCGCGATTACCCAATCATAAAAAGTGCATATTACAGTTTTATTTATGTTTCCCTTTGCATTAAAGGTACTAACAACGTGCTTTTGCAGCGTTGAGCATTGTAGCCAATCACAGACATGTCTGATGAACGCATCGGCCAATCAGAGCCTTTTAAATGAGTCGCCGTGCTGAAGATGTGTTTTGCGCGAGCTCACCGAGTTCTACACTTTCGCAAGATTCCGTACCCTCTGATTGCGAGCTACACGTGGTGATGTGATCAGCCATTATGGGGTTAATTCCCAAATATGGCGTTTCCGCGAGTATAAAAGGAGATGCGACGGAGCTACTGGACATCTGGGCGAGCGTTTATTCCGTTTCCGGGAAGTGACGTCATTTTCGGGGCGCCGGTTTCGGTTCAGGAGTGCGGCAGAGGAGATTAGCAGACACGAGAGGCAAACAGATTTCGCTACGAGTTTTTATTAGCACGTTGAGTGCATTGAGCACCGCGAGTCATTTACCACAGGTATGTGATATTCTCTTATGCCTAAGCTAACGATTAAAGTGGGAGGATCATCTCCTTAACTTAATGTTATATTTTAACAGCGATACAAGCGTGGAGGTGTTGCAGCAGTCTTGGCAGCCTTTGAAGGCTCGGCAGACGCTGTCGGCTCACGCTACTTACTGACTGTTTATCTACGTGTGACACTAAACGACCCTGAAGTGGATGGGATGGCGTTTCATGTATAAATGTGACTGTTTCCATCCGGTCGTGGACTGTATTCAAGCTGATCGAAGCACGCGTCGAACGTACAGCCTGCTAGGACACTTCTAAAATTGATCCTTAATGTGACAGTACTCCTCGACTGTTGAACTGAGGCTGGGGGAAGTAATTGCACACTGACAAATTCTGTCACCCTTGTATTTATACAGTATATATATGTGTGTGTGTAATTCGAATTCTGCATTCATTATTGTGTGATGAACTGATTTACTGTTTGTGACATTGTCGTCCATTTCTCTGTCAGGAAGTGTGTGGAGTGGTCTAGAATCTCCCGCTATCGTGCTGAGCACGGTCATTATAGAGAAACTGGCCTGTTTGGCCGTGCGTGTGATTTGTATATGCTTCTTTGACAACCTTGATGTGAGTGCATGTTTCGTGTATCGTTTTTTTTGTATTGAATATTCTTTGTCTTTTTCCTTCAGAATCTGGGGCCATCCGTGGTTCCTGAAGTCTTCTGGGTGTGGTGGTGGTTTGATTGACAGTCTGCAGTGTTCACAGTGAGTGTAGTGTTGTGAGAGAGCACGAGTGGTTGCAGTGTTGATCTGATAGCCAGGACAAATTCCCCAGGTTCTGAAGTGGTGTGTGTGTGTAATGTGTGACGTGTCTGGTTTTAAGATTCTTTATTAAAAAGTGTGTTTACAGGGTTTCCGCGGAGTCATAAAAAGTCATAAAACGTCTTAAATTTAATAATAAGAATTTTAGGCCATAAAAAGTCATAAAAACGTCCGGATTTTCCATACAAGGTCATAAATTTAATTTAGCCACGTCATAAATTGATATGCTCATTCATTCGTTGGTTCTACCATTGCCTTTTCCTCTTGAAAATGCGCTGGCGGCATAATGTTAAATGCACAGGTTAAATGCGCCAAAAGCGGAACGCTCATTTGAAACGCGCGCCACACGGACCATTTACCCGCTCGGCTCCAAGTCCAAACGGCAGCGCAGCGCGAGCTCAATAGAGCAGACGCGTTTACTCTGATCGGTCTCGGTCACAAGATCCAGTGAGAAGAGCTTGAATTCAGCGAGGAACACAAGTGTCTCAGTGATTTAAACCAGTTTAAAGGCAGATGAAACCGCGCTGACCAACAGGAGAAACTCTGCACAACGATACAGTCAGAAGGCTTTTCCGTCTACAATCTCCAATCATTTATCATGGATATACTGTAACGTTAGCCTACAGTAGTAAAATTAACTGCACCATGTGGGATATACATATTGAATTTTATTATATTATTAGTGCTGATAATGTATTAAAGGACTAATGGAATATTTACAGTATTTAATAATGTATTTAGGCTACTGTTTTTCATACATTTCCTGAAGATACGTGCCATCAAAGTTAGGCAACACAAACCTGTTTCAAGACTTGACCCCTATAGCACATGCAGAAACTAAGTAATTATTTTCCCAATAAAGATATTTATTTTGTTAAGGACAAATGTTTGAATGTCCTACCTCAGATTTGTGAAATGTTCACCTGTTTTAGCAAGTGTTTGTCATTATATTTTCTGACAGTAAAGAGTAAAGTTAGTTTAAAACCACAATTAATGCTCTGGTTTCTACAACTTTCACTTAGAAGCAACAGTCTGCCTTTAAACTTGAAAGAAATAAAGATTTGACATTTATCGTGATAATTATCGCTATTGACTAATATAAAACAATTATCGTGATAATTGTTTTTGGCCATATTGCCCAGCCCTAACTGAAATCTCCTGGTCTATCAAAATGGGAAAGTGTACATTTAACGAGCCATGGCTCAAAGATGGTGTGTTTAGTTTGCTCAAGCCCGTTGCAAATAATCAGTATCAAGCATATTGCACACTGCAAGAAGGCGTTGGAGCTGTCTTTAGGCATTTAAATAATACATCTTGTTACTTTCAATGAAAGTCAATTAAAAAAAATGTTGAAAGGAATTTTAATGAATTTTTCGTAATTCGTGTAGGTCATAAATTTCAATCATAATGGTCATAAAAAGGTCTTAAAAAGTCTTAAATTTGACTGACCAAACCCTGCAGAAACCCTGGTTTAGTAAATTATGCTTTTCTAATAAACTGTTTGTACTTTCACCATTGTCTGGTATCTGACTCGGCCATTGCGTATCTGTGTGCTTTATATACTCAAACTATTTCTGGGTTCCCGGATTACATCTGGGTGGCGTAGTCGGAATTCACCTAAAGTCCTAAATTGCCACATACAGAAGGGGCCTACCCTACACCAAAGAACTTTATAACACAATACTTGCTTGCTGGGCTGTTAATAAATGTATACTTGTTTAGGTATTTTGCCTCCCGAGTCTTTCTGGTAGAAATTAATCAACACTGAACTTAAGTTAGACAATGACACTATTTTCTTCTAGAGCTGCTGTACAGACTAACTTTGTTGCAGTATTTTCCTGTTAACTCTGTAAAGCTGCTTTGAAACAATCTGTATTGTAAATAAGCATTTTAGAAATAAAGGCGACTTGAAATAATGTCAGATAAATACCTTCACTAAGTTTAGTGTTTTGTTCTTCCCTTATATTTTAAAATATTAAAAAAATATACAAATATTTTCCTCATAATTTGATGGTTGAAGCAAACTTGTAGGGTCATTAAACCTCTGCACATCACTTTTGGCCACTACTGTGTGTGTGGTCAGTGCCACAATATTGCTGTGGACTGAAGGGCCCCGAGTCATCACCGGTGCGCTGCTGCATTTTCCAGTCACCAAAAATATAATTATTACTTTCATTTTCAATTTCCTTTTATTGATGTAAAATTTCTTAAAGGTAAGTTACAAAAAGAATACCTTGATGCTTAAACTTTTTTTATCATTTGATCAACTCCGTCATCATTTAACT
>NC_138241.1:227500-255000 GCF_964197995.2 Scardinius erythrophthalmus
CCCCTCGAGTGTAGTGGTGTTCCCCTCGAGTGTAGAGGTGTTCCCCTCGAGTGTAGAGGTGTTCCCCTCGAGTGTAGTGGTGTTCCCCGCGAGTGTAGAGGTGTTCCCCTCGAGTGTAGTGGTGTTCCCCTCGAGTGTAGAGGTGTTAGGTGTTCCCCTCGAGTGTAGAGGTGTTCCCCGCGAGTGTAGAGGTGTTCCCCGCGAGTGTAGAGGTGTTCCCCGCGAGTGAAGAGGTGTTCCCCGCGAGTGTAGTGGTGTTCCCCGCGAGTTTAGTGGTGTTCCCCTCGAGTGTAGAGGTGTTCCCCGCGAGTGTAGAGGTGTTCCCCGCGAGTGTAGAGGTGTTCCCCGCGAGTGTAGAGGTGTTCCCCGCGAGTGTAGAGGTGTTCCCCGCGAGTGTAGAGGTGTTCCCCGCGAGTGTAGAGGTGTTCCCCGCGAGTGTAGTGGTGTTCCCCGCGAGTGTAGAGGTGTTCCCCGCGAGTGTAGTGGTGTTCCCCGCGAGTGTAGTGGTGTTCCCCGCGAGTGTAGAGGTGTTCCCCGCGAGTGAGGAGGTGTTCCCCGCGAGTGAGGAGGTGTTCCCCGCGAGTGAGGAGGTGTTCCCCGCGAGTGTGGAGGTGTTCCCCGCGAGTGAGGAGGTGTTCCCCGCGAGTGAGGAGGTGTTCCCCGCGAGTGAGGAGGTGTTCCCCGCGAGTGTAGAGGTGTTCCCCGCGAGTGAAGAGGTGTTCCCCGCGAGTGTGGAGGTGTTCCCCGCGAGTGTGGAGGTGTTCCCCGCGAGTGTGGAGGTGTTCCCCGCGAGTGTGGAGGTGTTCCCCGCGAGTGAAGAGGTGTTCCCCGCGAGTGAAGAGGTGTTCCCCGCGAGTGAAGAGGTGTTCCCCTCGAGTGTAGAGGTGTTCCCCGCGAGTGTAGAGGTGTTCCCCTCGAGTGTAGTGGTGTTCCCCGCGAGTGTAGTGGTGTTCCCCGCGAGTGTATTGGTGTTCCCCATGAGTGTAGAGGTGTTCCCCAGGAATGTAGAGGTGTTCCCCGCGAGTGTAGTGGTGTTCCCCGCGAGTGTAGAGGTGTTCCCCGCGAGTGTAGTGGTGTTCCCCGCGAGTGTAGTGGTGTTCCCCGCGAGTGTAGAGGTGTTCCCCGCGAGTGTGGAGGTGTTCCCCGCGAGTGTGGAGGTGTTCCCCGCGAGTGTGGAGGTGTTCCCCGCGAGTGTGGAGGTGTTCCCCGCTAGTGAGGAGGTGTTCCCCGCAAGTGAAGAGGTGTTCCCCGCGAGTGAAGAGGTGTTCCCCGCGAGTGTAGAGGTGTTCCCCGCGAGTGAAGAGGTGTTCCCCTCGAGTGTAGTGGTGTTCCCCGCGAGTGTAGTGGTGTTCCCCGCGAGTGTAGTGGTGTTCCCCTCGAGTGTAGTGGTGTTCCCCGCGAGTGTAGAGGTGTTCCCCTCGAGTGTAGTGGTGTTCCCCGCGAGTGTAGTGGTGTTCCCCGCGAGTGTAGTGGTGTTCCCCGCGAGTGTAGTGGTGTTCCCCGCGAGTGTAGTGGTGTTCCCCGCGAGTGTAGTGGTGTTCCCCGCGAGTGTAGTGGTGTTCCCCGCGAGTGTAGTGGTGTTCCCCGCGAGTGTAGAGGTGTTCCCCGCGAGTGTATTGGTGTTCCCCTCGAGTGTAGTGGTGTTCCCCTCGAGTGTAGTGGTGTTCCCCGCGAGTGTAGTGGTGTTCCCCGCGAGTGTAATGGTGTTCCCCGCGAGTGTAGTGGTGTTCCCCGCGAGTGTAGAGGTGTTCCCCGCGAGTGAAGAGGTGTTCCCCGCGAGTGAACAGGTGTTCCCCACGAGTGTATTGGTGTTCCCCGCGAGTGTATTGGTGTTCCCCGCGAGTGTAGTGGTGTTCCCCGCGAGTGTAGAGGTGTTCCCCGCGAGTGTAGAGATGTTCCCCGCGAGTGTAGTGGTGTTCCCCGCGAGTGTAGTGGTGTTCCCCGCGAGTGTAGAGGTGTTCCCCGCGAGTGTAGAGGTGTTCCCCGCGAGTGTAGAGGTGTTCCCCGCGAGTGTAGAGGTGTTCCCCGCGAGTGTAGTGGTGTTCCCCGCGAGTGTAGTGGTGTTCCCCGCGAGTGTAGAGGTGTTCCCCGCGAGTGTAGAGGTGTTCCCCGCGAGTGTAGTGGTGTTCCCCGCGAGTGTAGAGGTGTTCCCCGCGAGTGTAGAGGTGTTCCCCGCGAGTGTAGAGGTGTTCCCCGCGAGTGTAGTGGTGTTCCCCTCGAGTGTAGAGGTGTTAGGTGTTCCCCTCGAGTGTAGAGGTGTTCCCCGCGAGTGTAGTGGTGTTCCCCTCGAGTGTAGAGGTGTTAGGTGTTCCCCTCGAGTGTAGAGGTGTTCCCCGCGAGTGTAGAGGTGTTCCCCGCGAGTGTAGGTGTTCCCGGCGAGTGTAGAGGTGTTCCCCGCGAGTGTAGTGGTGTTCCCCGCGAGTGTAGAGGTGTTCCCCGCGAGTGTAGAGGTGTTCCCCGCGAGTGTAGTGGTGTTCCCCGCGAGTGTAGAGGTGTTCCCCGCGAGTGTAGTGGTGTTCCCCGCGAGTGTAGAGGTGTTCCCCGCGAGTGTAGTGGTGTTCCCCGCGAGTGAAGAGGTGTTCCCCGCGAGTGTAGAGGTGTTCCCCGCGAGTGTAGAGGTGTTCCCCGCGAGTGTAGAGGTGTTCCCCGCGAGTGTAGTGGTGTTCCCCGGGAGTGTAGAGGTGTTCCCCGCGAGTTTAGTGGTGTTCCCCGCGAGTGTAGACAGCGTGGACATATCCAAGATGGCGGCGCACACAGTTGCAGCGGCTCAGTGCTTTCCCTGTTTGTACTTTTTACGAATGTGTGTGTATAGTGTTCTGTATCCAGTCTTTTTATTGTACAAACAACACTTACAGCCGACATGATCTATGGAAGTTTGGCATTTGTAGCAAACAGAGCATTTCCACTGATTTTCACCGCTCACACAACATTCCTCCGGATATTGCGAGGTGCCCTGGTTCTCCGTGGATTATCATCCCAGCGGGCAGGCGGAGAAGGCGGCGCAAAGAGAGGAAACAAAAGCGGGGCTGCAGGGCCGGTGCGCTAACAAGGCTACGAAGGAAGCCACACAAACCACCGCTTCCCAGCATCTTCCTCTCCAATGCAAGATCACTTGTTAATAAAATGGATGAACTGAGGCTTCAGGTTGCAACAAATAATGCCATCAAGAACAGTTGCATCCTGTTGATCACGGAAACCTGGCTCCACTCACTCATCCCGGACTTAGCTATCCAGCTAGCAGGCTACACAGCACAGCGCCAGGACAGGACAAGTAACTCTGGTAAGAGCAGAGGAGGGGGGCTGTGTGTGTATGTCAACAACTGCTGGTGTACTAACACAGTGATATTGGACAGACATTGCCCCCCAGATTTGGAGTATGTGACTATCAAATGTCGTCCAATTTATCTCCCTAGGGAGTTTACTGTTGTCCTGATTACTGCTGTTTATATTCCGCCCGATGCTAACGCTAACTCAGCTCTCATACTTTTAAGTGGCAGCGTTAGCAATCAGCAGAGTAGGTATCCTGATGCAGTGTGCATTGTTGCGGGGGATTTCAACCACGCAGAATTAAAAGCAGTGCTCCCAAAATTCCATCAGCACGTAAAGTGTGCAACAAGAGGAGCTAATACATTGGACAAAGTCTACTCAAACATCAAGCGGGGCTACAAGGTCAATCCATTACCACACCTGGCCCAGTCTGACCACCTGTCACTGCTGTCAGTCCCGGCATACACCCCCATTAGGAAAACCACTCCTATCATCACAAAGACTATTAAAACATGGCCTGATGGAGCCTCCCAGCAGCTGCAGGACTGCTTTGACAGGACCTGTTGGGACACTTTTGAACACCCAGATCTGGATATGTTTACAGACAGTGTTCTGTGTTATGTTAAATACTGCATAGACATTGTCACAGTAGACAAACACATCCAGGTCTACCCCAACCAGAAGCCCTGGATGTCTAGGGAGGTCCAGCATCTGTTAAAGGCGAGGAACACTGCTTTCAGATCAGGTGACGAGTCTCTCTACAGTGCAGCACGTACTAATCTGAAGAGGGGCATCCGAAAGGCCAAGTCTGACTACAGGAGGAGGATCGAGGACCACTTGGACAGCAACAACAGCAGGCAGGTGTGGCAGGGAATCCAGCACATCACCAATTATAGGACCAACCCCGGGGCTGTGGAAGGGGATGCCTCACTGGCGGAGGAGTTAAACCACTTCTTTGCCCGTTTTGAGGTTCAGCCACCAGAGGCAGCCACACCACATCCAGTAGCTCACAGCGACACTGTCCTCATGGTAAAAGAGCATGAGGTGAGGCGTACGCTGCGGGCAGTCAACCCGCGGAAGGCAGCCGGCCCTGATGGCATCTGCGGACGCGTATTAAAGGACTGTGCGGACCAGCTGGTGGGGGTCTTTACTAAGATCTTCAACCAGTCACTCTCCCAGCTCACTGTCCCATCCTGCCTGAAGTCCTCCATCATTGTCCCCCTGGCCAAAAAAACAAATATAACCACTCTCAACGACTACCGGCCAGTAGCACCCACCCCTGTGGTGATGAAGTGCTTTGAGAAACTGGTCCGTAGTCACATCATGTCTTTTTATCCTCCTACCTTTGACCCACACCAGTTTGCTTACAGGGCGAACAGATCGACTGAGGATGCCGTGGCTACAGCCCTCCATGCTGCACTGTCCCACCTGGAGCAGCCGGGGAGCTATGCCCGGTTACTTTTCATAGACTTTAGCTCTGCTTTTAATACTATCCTCCCCCACAGACTGGTGTCCAAACTGTCCAACAGTGGAATACCACACTCCACCTGCCTATGGATTAAGGACTTTCTGTCAGACCGCACTCAGAGGGTAAGAATGGGCCCCCATACATCCACGGCCCTCAGCCTCAGCACTGGCTCCCCGCAGGGCTGTGTGCTGAGTCCCCTTCTCTATACCCTCTACACCCACGACTGCACCCCTGCTCATCAGAGTAACACCTTTGTCAAATTTGCTGATGATACCACAGTAGTGGGGCTCATCACAAGGGGGGATGAGTCCAATTACAGAGACGAGGTGGAGAAATTGGTGGGGTGGTGCAAAGTTAACAACTTGCTCCTCAATACATTAAAGACCAAGGAACTCATTGTGGACTTCAGGAGGAAGAAAACGGTAATCCAGCCACTGTTCATAGGCGGAACCTGTGTAGAGAGGGTTTCTGACTTCCGCTTCCTGGGAGTCAACATCATGGAGGACCTGACCTGTGCCGTCCACACCACTGAGCTAGTGAAGAAGACCCAGCAGAGACTCTACTTTCTAAGAGTTCTCAGGAAGAACAACATCCCCAAAAAACTGCTGGTGTCCTTCTATCGCTGCTCAATTGAGAGCATCCTGTCATACTGTCTCTGTGTGTGGTTTCCAAGCTGCACTGTGGCACAGAGGATAAAGCTCCAGGGTGTCATAAAGGCAGCACAGAAAATCACTGGTTGCCCCCTCCCCTCTATGGAAGAACTTCACAGCTCCTGCTGCATCAAAAAGGCCAAAACCATCATACAGGGCTCATCACACCCCGGTCACACAATGTTCAGACTATTGCCGTCAGGCAGGAGATATAGGTCCATGAAAACAAGAACAAATAGACTACAAAACAGCTTTTATCCAACAGCCATAAGTGCATTAAATAATGCTGCTAAATTAGTCCCCACCACTGATCTGTGTCAAAAGGGCCATGTGCCCTGTTTGTAAATGTGGATGTCTGTATGAGTGTGTCTCCTATGTGTTTTTAGTATTAATGTAGTAGTAGTATTTTTGTATTTTTAGATGTTTGGCACTTGACAAGGACTGTACTTAATTTCGTTGTACCAGTTACAATGACAAATAAATATTCTATCTATCTATCTATCTAGAGGTGTTCCCCGCGAGTGTAGTGGTGTTCCCCGCGAGTGAAGAGGTGTTCCCCGCGAGTGTAGTGGTGTTCCCCGCGAGTGTAGAGGTGTTCCCCGCGAGTGTAGAGGTGTTCCCCGCGAGTGTAGTGGTGTTCCCCGCGAGTGTAGTGGTGTTCCCCGCGAGTGTAGAGGTGTTCCCCGCGAGTGTAGTGGTGTTCCCCGCGAGTGTAGAGGTGTTCCCCGCGAGTGTAGTGGTGTTCCCCGCGAGTGAAGAGGTGTTCCCCGCGAGTGAAGAGGTGTTCCCCGCGAGTGTAGAGGTGTTCCCCGCGAGTGTAGAGGTGTTCCCCGCGAGTGTAGAGGTGTTCCCCGCGAGTGTAGAGGTGTTCCCCGCGAGTGTAGTGGTGTTCCCCGCGAGTGTAGAGGTGTTCCCCGCGAGTGTAGTGGTGTTCCCCGCGAGTGAAGAGGTGTTCCCCGCGAGTGTAGTGGTGTTCCCCGCGAGTGTAGAGGTGTTCCCCGCGAGTGTAGAGGTGTTCCCCGCGAGTGTAGAGGTGTTCCCCGCGAGTGTAGAGGTGTTCCCCGCGAGTGTAGTGGTGTTCCCCGCGAGTGTAGTGGTGTTCCCCGCGAGTGTAGAGGTGTTCCCCGCGAGTGTAGAGGTGTTCCCCGCGAGTGTAGTGGTGTTCCCCGCGAGTGTAGTGGTGTTCCCCGCGAGTGTAGTGGTGTTCCCCGCGAGTGTAGAGGTGTTCCCCGCGAGTGAAGAGGTGTTCCCCGCGAGTGTAGTGGTGTTCCCCGCGAGTGTAGAGGTGTTCCCCGCGAGTGTAGAGGTGTTCCCCGCGAGTGTAGTGGTGTTCCCCGCGAGTGTAGTGGTGTTCCCCGCGAGTGTAGTGGTGTTCCCCGCGAGTGAAGAGGTGTTCCCCGCGAGTGTAGTGGTGTTCCCCGCGAGTGTAGAGGTGTTCCCCGCGAGTGTAGAGGTGTTCCCCGCGAGTGTAGAGGTGTTCCCCGCGAGTGTAGAGGTGTTCCCCGCGAGTGTAGTGGTGTTCCCCGCGAGTGTAGAGGTGTTCCCCGCGAGTGTAGAGGTGTTCCCCGCGAGTGTAGAGGTGTTCCCCGCGAGTGTAGAGGTGTTCCCCGCGAGTGTAGAGGTGTTCCCCGCGAGTGTAGAGGTGTTCCCCGCGAGTGTAGTGGTGTTCCCCGCGAGTGTAGTGGTGTTCCCCGCGAGTGTAGTGGTGTTCCCCGCGAGTGTAGAGGTGTTCCCCGCGAGTGTAGAGGTGTTCCCCGCGAGTGTAGAGGTGTTCCCCGCGAGTGTAGAGGTGTTCCCCGCGAGTGTAGAGGTGTTCCCCGCGAGTGTAGAGGTGTTCCCCGCGAGTGTAGAGGTGTTCCCCGCGAGTGTAGAGGTGTTCCCCGCGAGTGTAGAGGTGTTCCCCGCGAGTGAAGAGGTGTTCCCCGCGAGTGTAGTGGTGTTCCCCGCGAGTGTAGTGGTGTTCCCCGCGAGTGTAGAGGTGTTCCCCGCGAGTGTAGAGGTGTTCCCCGCGAGTGAAGAGGTGTTCCCCGCGAGTGTAGTGGTGTTCCCCGCGAGTGTAGAGGTGTTCCCCGCGAGTGAAGAGGTGTTCCCCGCGAGTGTAGAGGTGTTCCCCGCGAGTGAAGAGGTGTTCCCCGCGAGTGTAGTGGTGTTCCCCGCGAGTGTAGAGGTGTTCCCCGCGAGTGAAGAGGTGTTCCCCGCGAGTGTAGAGGTGTTCCCCGCGAGTGTAGAGGTGTTCCCCGCGAGTGAAGAGGTGTTCCCCGCGAGTGTAGAGGTGTTCCCCGCGAGTGAAGAGGTGTTCCCCGCGAGTGTAGTGGTGTTCCCCGCGAGTGTAGAGGTGTTCCCCGCGAGTGTAGTGGTGTTCCCCGCGAGTGTAGAGGTGTTCCCCGCGAGTGTAGAGGTGTTCCGTTCCCCGCGAGTGTAGAGGTGTTCCCCGCGAGTGAAGAGGTGTTCCCCGCGAGTGTAGTGGTGTTCCCCGCGAGTGTAGAGGTGTTCCCCGCGAGTGTAGAGGTGTTCCCCGCGAGTGTAGTGGTGTTCCCCGCGAGTGTAGTGGTGTTCCCCGCGAGTGTAGAGGTGTTCCCCGCGAGTGTAGAGGTGTTCCCCGCGAGTGTAGAGGTGTTCCCCGCGAGTGTAGAGGTGTTCCGTTCCCCGCGAGTGTAGAGGTGTTCCCCTCGAGTGAAGAGGTGTTCCCCGCGAGTGTAGTGGTGTTCCCCGCGAGTGAAGAGGTGTTCCCCGCGAGTGTAGAGGTGTTCCCCGCGAGTGTAGAGGTGTTCCCCGCGAGTGTAGAGGTGTTCCCCGCGAGTGTAGAGGTGTTCCCCGCGAGTGTAGAGGTGTTCCCCGCGAGTGAAGAGGTGTTCCCCGCGAGTGTAGAGGTGTTCCGTTCCCCGCGAGTGTAGAGGTGTTCCCCGCGAGTGAAGAGGTGTTCCGTTCCCCGCGAGTGTAGAGGTGTTCCCCGCGAGTGTAGAGGTGTTCCCCGCGAGTGTAGAGGTGTTCCGTTCCCCGCGAGTGTAGAGGTGTTCCCCGCGAGTGAAGAGGTGTTCCCCGCGAGTGTAGTGGTGTTCCCCGCGAGTGAAGAGGTGTTCCCCGCGAGTGTAGAGGTGTTCCCCGCGAGTGTAGAGGTGTTCCCCGCGAGTGTAGAGGTGTTCCGTTCCCCGCGAGTGTAGAGGTGTTCCCCGCGAGTGAAGAGGTGTTCCCCGCGAGTGTAGTGGTGTTCCCCGCGAGTGAAGAGGTGTTCCCCGCGAGTGTAGAGGTGTTCCCCGCGAGTGTAGAGGTGTTCCCCGCGAGTTAAGAGGTGTTCCCCGCGAGTGTAGAGGTGTTCCCCTCGAGTGTAGAGGTGTTCCCCGCGAGTGTAGAGGTGTTCCCCGCGAGTGTAGAGGTGTTCCCCTCGAGTGTAGAGGTGTTCCCCGCGAGTGTAGAGGTGTTCCCCGCGAGTGTAGAGGTGTTCCCCGCGAGTGTAGAGGTGTTCCCCGCGAGTGTAGAGGTGTTCCCCGCGAGTGTAGAGGTGTTCCCCGCGAGTGAAGAGGTGTTCCCCGCGAGTGTAGAGGTGTTCCCCGCGAGTGTAGAGGTGTTCCCCGCGAGTGAAGAGGTGTTCCGTTCCCCGCGAGTGTAGAGGTGTTCCCTGTGACATTACCTGGCAGTGATAGTAGGCTCTGCTGCTCAGGTGTTTCTGAGGCTGGACGTCACACTCGATGCCCAGTGATCTCACTCGGGTCTGAGACGCCACCACACCTGCCACCTCACACTCCACACTGACCCATGGCATCCATCCCTCTGGAAGCTCCTGATCCGAGGACAACTCCAGCTTACACGCCAGTGACTGAGGCTGGTCCACAGCTGACACACACACACACACACAAACACACAACCTGTGAGTTTACATCTCATTACACGCCAGTGACTGAGGCTGGTCCACAGCTGACACACACATCACACACACATCATTACGCGCCAGAGACTGAGGCTGGTCCACAGCCTGTTTCACATCTCATTACTGACACACAATAATCCCGTTCCATTACTGAGTGAACATGAGGCTCAGCTGAAGCGACCAGAACTGTGTCAAGAACTGCCTCAGAAAACTAAATATTCATGAAATCTCTAGAGATATCAAATATCACGAGCAGATCCCACTAGAACGTTTTTTTGTGAGTTCAGCAGTGATTCTAGATCCACATCAGTTTTATATCGGTACAAGCAGAATCTGTAGTTCTTACCTACAGACTTCATATTTAAATACCTGGGGGTACAAACGACAACCTCATCTGGAAAATCAACTGCAGCAGCCTTGTAAAAAAGGCTCATCAACGGCTGAACTTTCTGAGGAGTCTTAAACAGGCTGGCCTGGGAAGTGATGTCACAGCCCTGACATCTTTTTATAAGTGTGTGGTGGAGAGTATCCTCACCTCAGGTGTTACAGTGTGGTATGGGAACTGCTCTGTTTCAGATAGGAAGGGCCTGCAGCGTGTGGTTAAGGCGGCAGAGAAGATTATTGGTTGCAATCTCCCGGTGGTCAGTGACACATACTTCGGCAGATGCAGGAGTAGGACTTCCAGCATTGTGAAGGACTCCTTCCACCCTGCCCTCAGGTCGGAGGCTGCGCAGCATCAGAACTAGGACGACCAGGTTAAAGACCCTAACCCTTTCCAGAAGCTGTTAGACTATTAAACTCTTGCACACACCAGAACCGATAAACTGAACTTTTTGTCTTGAGGTATGTTGCACTTTTATTGCTATGCTGCCAATTTTTCAAATTTTAGTGTGTATATGTTCGGGTACGATTGTGTATTTGTATTTATTTATTTATGAGCTGCTGATCTTAACCGGGCCTCAGTACTAATTTTGTTCCAGATCATGTACCATGTTTTTGGAATGCCAATAAAATCCTTGAATCCTTGAATATTTGTTTTATGAAATGATGATAAGGTAAGCATAATTAAAAAAAGCTGTTTTTTTACATCAATCCAGAAAAAAATAGTCTTTCAAACTGTTTTTGAGTGAACCAGAAAAATTATCACATTGTGCCAATAAAGTCACATACTGCTATTTAAAGGCATATATTCTTTAAGTTTTATTAATAAGGGCAAGTTTGTCTAAGCTCGAGTCATTGTACGGTGAACAACACTAAACCCAATTACATCTATTGACTGCAAAAGTACATTTATTTAACCTAACTTTATTAAAAACTTTTTTTGTATGTGTGCTCATAATTTTAGTTTTGTATTTTATTATTAACATTCAGCTATTGAAGATACTTTTTGAGCTCTCCGGATCAATCCTAAACCTCTCTGATGAATTTCAGACGTTCAGCCAAGGGTTAGGTGAATCCCGTCTGAAAGAGACCCTGTGCTCTTCATCCGGCTCAATATGGGTCAGATATGTGCGAAAGCTAAGACAATCTCACAGGTTTAAACCTGTTCAGTCTGACTTTATCAAAAGAGGATTGCACCTCCTGCAAATTACCCACCGGAGAACAAAAATAAAATAAATGAATATAAAATATCAAGCCAAACAGGTACACAATGTATACAATTTATATAAAAAAATAAGTGTAGCTTTAAAAAGGGGAATGTTTTATTGCAAATATGCATTTTATTAAATAGAAAAAGAACAGCATTTTGTTTTTCACTTAGGCTAATTGAAGTATATTAGCACGTTTTGTAGTATTATATTTTTTTGTTAATTTAAAATGTTTTATGCTCAATTACTTTGGTAGCCGATTATGTCTTCCCCAAAAGTACGAGTGGATTTGGAGAAGCAGGCTGGGGGGGAGTTTAATTTTTTTGTTGTTGTCTGTAACTATTTGGTAGACGTGACATAGCCTACAAACAAGGTCTCGCAAAGACTGCAATACAATATTTGTTCCTCCATCACGTCTCGGTGAATACAGTGAATGCATGCTGAAATTATTTTTGCGTGGCTACATACAAGTTTAAGCATATGTGATGCATTGCCGCGTGAGAGAGACGAGGGTGCGTGTGTGAAGGGGTTCTTTCTTTAGGCTATACGTTTACTTCTTAAAAACATCAAAGCTAAACATCATATCTAGTCAAACCGCATCACGACATCACTACAAATACAGTGTGGGATTAAATTCAGCGAACATCATAGGCTTCGGCACGGGCGAAAATATTGGCGCTGGGTCAAAAAAAATGCGGGGGACAGAATCGTTACCTTGATTCAGCGACGCTGAAAGGAAGCGATCCCAAACTTTAGACATTCTCTGCCGTTTATGGACATCTACTCTCTGCCATCGCGCCAAATAAATTCAAAATGTATCACGCGCTATGGTGTGCTTCCTGAACACTGAACAACGGTCCGTGTGAAATCAGATCCCTGCGCGTATAGTGCGCGTCATAGGAATTTAACGAGGCTTCGAGGCAGAGTTTTTGCCTCGAGGAATTTTTGTAATCGAGTAAATCGAGTAACTCGATGAATCATTGCAGCCCTACTCAAAACCTTCCCCTCACTGTACTGTGTATATAATCTATATATTTAATTTCATTTATATCCACCATTGACACAAACAGGAGTAATGTTCTGTTTTCTTACCCACATTCTTGGGCGGGAGCCGGTCGATTCTCCACACAAGGGCTCGATGCACGTTCTCATATTTGACGGCTCCAACGGACACGTGCATCACCGACGGAGACTCCGCCACATGAGCCGAGCCCAGACACGCGTTTCTGTTCATCCGAGCCTTGAGGGATTTCTGTCGCAGCAGAGACATGCTGTTCGGCACCTTCACCCAATCCCCCGGGAAAGGCACTCGGACCACAACGTTTTCACACACCGTCTCTGAGCCTCCTGTGGGATGAGGGAAACTCATCAGGACATTGAGGAAGATCTGGAGCTGCATACAGGCTCCCTGCACCGTCAGCAGGGCTTTAGCGGAGAGCGGTGGATCCTCGTAGCGTAGCGAGGCCGTCCTGAAGCGCACCAGCTCCACTCGACACCCGTCAGGGGGACTGAACCTCATCACACGCTTCTCCTCAAACTCTGCCTCTCTCACACACCCATGGAGACTGTAGTCTGTGATCTCCATCCACACCTCCTCATCTGAGCCGTACGCAGGAGCTCGTCTGAGGAGCCCGAGGTCATTCAGTGCTAGGAAACACTCCACCGCTCCGTTCAGGAACGCTAGACAGTGGATCTGAGTGATGGCCGAGCACTCGAGAGTAGCCCCGTCCTGATCTCGCCTCATCCAGACCCGGTCCGAGATCTGCAACGACAGCTCCTGCTCCTCGTAGTGTTTGTGCTGTAGATGAGGCACTGGCAGGCGCATTAGCTCTTCTTCTATTGAGGCTAGCAAGTCCTCCAAGTCTCCGTATTCCGTGGTGCCGAACTTCAACAGTTGCTCCACTTCCGGTTCGTGGGTCACCTCGAGCTTGGGGTGGTAACGCTTTCTCTCGGCGTAGGACACGTGCTCCAGCTTGACTGTGGCGATACTGCGTGGCTCGCCGTATCTCTCCATCTTCAGGGCCGAGAGGCGGGTGTAGGCGTGCAGCTGGAGCTCTCGGAAGGGCTTCTCCAGGCCCTGCTCGTAGAAGAGCTGAAGCAGGGCCCCGGGACACAGCCGCAGGTACACCGGACCCCACTGACGCGACGACATGCGGTTCTTCTTCTCTGGGATCCGCAGCATCAGGGACCAGCCGTGCCTCCGCTGACTGAGGAACAACCCCTGTGGGACGAAGGAGGACAGACTTCTCTTCATCACTTCATCTTTCCCAGCGCCTGTGGGTCGACTCTCTCGGTCCACCTTCACATCATCTCCATCCAGCTGCTTCTCCTCGGTCCTCAGCTGCTCCAGTTTATGGCAGATGTAGGAGTAGGAGTACTGAAGGTGGTCTTGGGCCGGCTCGTCACCATCCTTGGTGCGGATGAAGAACCGGGGCAAACTGGGTCCAGAGTCTGAGTCCGATGACGAGGTCCAGGACACTCGTTTGTGTTCCTCTTCTTCCTCCCAGAAGGGGTTGAAATGGCCAGGCTCATCTTGGGATGCTTTGAGGGAAACAGAGCCTTCAGTGATTCCCATGGAGTCTCTTTGGGAGCAGCCGGTCAGATAGCGGGAGAAGCCCGGCGCTGTGGGAGTCGCTCCCACCGGAGTGCACATTGGAGTATTGCTCGGCACCTGGGAACTCCCGTTAAGCCCAAAATCATATGAAGGGGATTCTATGGCAGAGCTGAAGCTCCAGGATTCACTCCCCAAAGATGGCAAAACCAGTTTCAGCCCGTTGGGCCGAGGTATTGACCCGGAGCTCGATGCAGGAGAGCGCAGGGACTTTGGGGGTGAGGAGAAGGTTGTGGCTTCATCATCAAATGTAACCCAGTTGGCTGGGTGATTGGTGGAGCACATCACTTTACTCTTCTTTATTCTACAGTCTTCTGCAGAAATACAAAGAGACAGACACAAATAAGGTACTTACAAATTTGAAAGAGATTCAAGCCAGCTCGACTGGTCAGCTAATGTAGTCATTGTTCCGAATATGTTGTTTCGTCCTGAACAATTCAATTCAATTAAATTCAATCACATTTATTTGTAAAGCACTTTTCACAATACACATCATTTCAAAGCAGCTTTACAGTAATGCACGAGTCCACATTACAATTTAGAGTGATCTGTTCTCAGAGGAAACTGTCAAAGTTATGCATTTCAGAGATGTATATACAAAATCACAGTTAGCTGAAAATGTAATAATTTAAGGTAGAAACAATGAGCTCACTGAAGTAATTAGGGCTGGACCCGAATATTCGAATAATCGTTCGGTGGGTTGGTATTCGATTTGAAAATTTGACATTCAAATATTCGCGAAACGGTTCTCATTCGTGCTTGAATAAGGCCGGCGACACACTCGCTGCGTGGCGTGTCCGTTTTTATTTCGGCTCCCATGTTAACAGGTTGGAGTTTGCACACTGCCTGCGTGAGACACGTGTGCATGCTAGAAATAGAACCGACGCCTAAGTGTTCCAGCAATGGGAGTATTAGAGCGCAGAACAGCGGAGTGTGTGTGGACAGGAGTGCAGAACAGCGGAGTGTGTGTGGACAGAAGTGCAGAACAGCGGAGTGTGTGAGGACAGAAGTGCAGAACAGCGGAGTGTGTGTGGACAGAAGAGCAGAACAGCGGAGTGTGTGTGGACAGAAGTGCAGAACAGCGGAGTGTGTGTGGACAGAAGAGCAGAACAGCGGAGTGTGTGTGGACAGAAGCGCAGAACAGCGGAGTGTGTGTGGACAGAAGCGCAGAACAGCGGAGTGTGTGTGGACAGAAGCGCAGAACAGCGGAGTGTGTGTGGACAGAAGCGCAGAACAGCAGAGTGTGTATGGACAGAAGCGCAGAACAGCGGAGTGTGTGTGGACAGAAGAGCAGAACAGCGGAGTGTGTGTGGACAGAAGAGCAGAACAGCGGAGTGTGTGTGGACAGGAGTGCAGAACAGCGGAGTGTGTGTGGACAGAAGAGCAGAACAGCGGAGTGTGTGTGGACAGAAGCGCAGAACAGCAGAGTGTGTATGGACAGAAGCGCAGAACAGCGGAGTGTGTGTGGACAGAAGTGCAGAACAGCAGAGTGTGTGTGGACAGAAGTGCAGAACAGCAGAGTGTGTGTGGACAGAAGAGCAGAACAGCGGAGTGTGTGTGGACAGAAGAGCAGAACAGCGGAGTGTGTGTGGACAGAAGAGCAGAACAGCGGAGTGTGTGTGGACAGAAGCGCAGAACAGCGGAGTGTGTGTGGACAGAAGCGCAGAACAGCGGAGTGTGTGTGGACAGAAGCGCAGAACAGCAGAGTGTGTGTGGACAGAAGTGCAGAACAGCGGAGTGTGTGTGGACAGAAGCGCAGAACAGCGGAGTGTGTGAGGACAGAAGTGCAGAACAGCAGAGTGTGTGTGGACAGAAGAGCAGAACAGCGGAGTGTGTGAGGACAGAAGTGCAGAACAGCGGAGTGTGTGTGGACAGAAGTGCAGAACAGCGGAGTGTGTGTGGACAGAAGCGCAGAACAGCGGAGTGTGTGTGGACAGAAGTGCAGAACAGCAGAGTGTGTGTGGACAGAAGAGCAGAACAGCGGAGTGTGTGTGGACAGAAGAGCAGAACAGCGGAGTGTGTGAGGACAGAAGTGCATGGACAGAAGCGCAGAACAGCGGAGTGTGTGAGGACAGAAGTGCAGAACAGCAGAGTGTGTGTGGACAGAAGAGCAGAACAGCGGAGTGTGTGAGGACAGAAGTGCAGAACAGCGGAGTGTGTGAGGACAGAAGTGCAGAACAGCAGAGTGTGTGTGGACAGAAGAGCAGAACAGCGGAGTGTGTGAGGACAGGAGTGCAGAACAGCGGAGTGTGTGTGGACAGAAGTGCAGAACAGCGGAGTGTGTGTGGACAGAAGCGCAGAACAGCGGAGTGTGTGTGGACAGAAGTGCAGAACAGCAGAGTGTGTGTGGACAGAAGAGCAGAACAGCGGAGTGTGTGTGGACAGAAGAGCAGAACAGCGGAGTGTGTGAGGACAGAAGTGCATGGACAGAAGCGCAGAACAGCGGAGTGTGTGTGGACAGAAGCGCAGAACAGCGGAGTGTGTGTGGACAGAAGTGCAGAACAGCAGAGTGTGTGTGGACAGAAGAGCAGAACAGCGGAGTGTGTGTGGACAGAAGAGCAGAACAGCGGAGTGTGTGAGGACAGAAGTGCATGGACAGAAGCGCAGAACAGCGGAGTGTGTGAGGACAGAAGTGCAGAACAGCAGAGTGTGTGTGGACAGAAGAGCAGAACAGCGGAGTGTGTGAGGACAGAAGTGCAGAACAGCGGAGTGTGTGAGGACAGAAGTGCAGAACAGCAGAGTGTGTGTGGACAGAAGAGCAGAACAGCGGAGTGTGTGAGGACAGGAGTGCAGAACAGCGGAGTGTGTGTGGACAGAAGTGCAGAACAGCGGAGTGTGTGTGGACAGAAGCGCAGAACAGCGGAGTGTGTGTGGACAGAAGTGCAGAACAGCAGAGTGTGTGTGGACAGAAGAGCAGAACAGCGGAGTGTGTGTGGACAGAAGAGCAGAACAGCGGAGTGTGTGAGGACAGAAGTGCATGGACAGAAGCGCAGAACAGCGGAGTGTGTGAGGACAGAAGTGCAGAACAGCAGAGTGTGTGTGGACAGAAGAGCAGAACAGCGGAGTGTGTGAGGACAGAAGTGCAGAACAGCGGAGTGTGTGAGGACAGAAGTGCAGAACAGCAGAGTGTGTGTGGACAGAAGAGCAGAACAGCGGAGTGTGTGAGGACAGGAGTGCAGAACAGCGGAGTGTGTGTGGACAGAAGCGCAGAACAGCGGAGTGTGTGTGGACAGAAGTGCAGAACAGCAGAGTGTGTGTGGACAGAAGAGCAGAACAGCGGAGTGTGTGTGGACAGAAGAGCAGAACAGCGGAGTGTGTGAGGACAGAAGTGCAGAACAGCAGAGTGTGTGTGGACAGAAGTGCAGAACAGCAGAGTGTGTGTGGACAGAAGAGCAGAACAGCGGAGTGTGTGTGGACAGAAGAGCAGAACAGCGGAGTGTGTGTGGACAGAAGAGCAGAACAGCGGAGTGTGTGTGGACAGAAGTGCAGAACAGCGGAGTGTGTGTGGTGTGGACAGAAGTGCAGAACAGCGGAGTGTGTGTGGACAGAAGAGCAGAACAGCGGAGTGTGTGAGGACAGAAGTGCAGAACAGCGGAGTGTGTGTGGACAGAAGTGCAGAACAGCAGAGTGTGTGTGGACAGAAGAGCAGAACAGCGGAGTGTGTGTGGACAGAAGAGCAGAACAGCGGAGTGTGTGAGGACAGAAGAGCAGAACAGCGGAGTGTGTGTGGACAGAAGAGCAGAACAGCGGAGTGTGTGAGGACAGAAGTGCAGAACAGCGGAGTGTGTGTGGACAGAAGTGCAGAACAGCGGAGTGTGTGAGGACAGAAGAGCAGAACAGCGGAGTGTGTGTGGACAGAAGAGCAGAACAGCGGAGTGTGTGTGGACAGAAGAGCAGAACAGCGGAGTGTGTGAGGACAGAAGAGCAGAACAGCGGAGTGTGTGTGGACAGAAGAGCAGAACAGCGGAGTGTGTGTGGACAGAAGAGCAGAACAGCGGAGTGTGTGAGGACAGAAGTGCAGAACAGCGGAGTGTGTGTGGACAGAAGTGCAGAACAGCAGAGTGTGTGTGGACAGAAGAGCAGAACAGCGGAGTGTGTGTGGACAGAAGAGCAGAACAGCGGAGTGTGTGAGGACAGAAGAGCAGAACAGCGGAGTGTGTGTGGACAGAAGAGCAGAACAGCGGAGTGTGTGTGGACAGAAGAGCAGAACAGCGGAGTGTGTGAGGACAGAAGTGCAGAACAGCGGAGTGTGTGTGGACAGAAGCGCAGAACAGCGGAGTGTGTGTGGACAGAAGTGCAGAACAGCAGAGTGTGTGTGGACAGAAGAGCAGAACAGCGGAGTGTGTGTGGACAGAAGAGCAGAACAGCGGAGTGTGTGTGGACAGAAGCGCAGAACAGCGGAGTGTGTGTGGACAGAAGCGCAGAACAGCGGAGTGTGTGTGGACAGAAGAGCAGAACAGCGGAGTGTGTGTGGACAGAAGAGCAGAACAGCGGAGTGTGTGTGGACAGAAGAGCAGAACAGCGGAGTGTGTATGGACAGAAGTGCAGAACAGCGGAGTGTGTGTGGACAGAAGCGCAGAACAGCAGAGTGTGTGTGGACAGAAGCGCAGAACAGCGGAGTGTGTGAGGACAGAAGCGCAGAACAGCGGAGTGTGTGAGGACAGAAGTGCATGGACAGAAGCGCAGAACAGCGGAGTGTGTGTGGACAGAAGCGCAGAACAGCGGAGTGTGTGTGGACAGAAGTGCAGAACAGCGGAGTGTGTGTGGACAGAAGAGCAGAACAGCGGAGTGTGTGTGGACAGAAGCGCAGAACAGCGGAGTGTGTGTGGACAGAAGCGCAGAACAGCGGAGTGTGTGTGGACAGAAGAGCAGAACAGCGGAGTGTGTGTGGACAGAAGCGCAGAACAGCGGAGTGTGTGTGGACAGAAGCGCAGAACAGCGGAGTGTGTGTGGACAGAAGAGCAGAACAGCGGAGTGTGTGTGGACAGAAGTGCAGAACAGCGGAGTGTGTGTGGACAGAAGAGCAGAACAGCGGAGTGTGTGTGGACAGAAGCGCAGAACAGCGGAGTGTGTGTGGACAGAAGCGCAGAACAGCGGAGTGTGTGTGGACAGAAGAGCAGAACAGCGGAGTGTGTGTGGACAGAAGCGCAGAACAGCGGAGTGTGTGTGGACAGAAGCGCAGAACAGCGGAGTGTGTGTGGACAGAAGCGCAGAACAGCGGAGTGTGTGTGGACAGAAGAGCAGAACAGCGGAGTGTGTGTGGACAGAAGCGCAGAACAGCGGAGTGTGTGTGGACAGAAGTGCAGAACAGCGGAGTGTGTGTGGACAGAAGTGCAGAACAGCGGAGTGTGTGTGGACAGAAGTGCAGAACAGCGGAGTGTGTGTGGACAGAAGAGCAGAACAGCGGAGTGTGTGTGGACAGAAGTGCAGAACAGCGGAGTGTGTGTGGACAGAAGCGCAGAACAGCGGAGTGTGTGTGGACAGAAGAGCAGAACAGCGGAGTGTGTGTGGACAGAAGCGCAGAACAGCGGAGTGTGTGAGGACAGAAGTGCAGAACAGCGGAGTGTGTGTGGACAGAAGAGCAGAACAGCGGAGTGTGTGTGGACAGAAGTGCAGAACAGCGGAGTGTGTGTGGACAGAAGAGCAGAACAGCGGAGTGTGTGTGGACAGAAGTGCAGAACAGCGGAGTGTGTGTGGACAGAAGTGCAGAACAGCGGAGTGTGTGTGGACAGAAGAGCAGAACAGCGGAGTGTGTGTGGACAGAAGTGCAGAACAGCGGAGTGTGTGTGGACAGAAGTGCAGAACAGCGGAGTGTGTGTGGACAGAAGAGCAGAACAGCGGAGTGTGTGTGGACAGAAGAGCAGAACAGCGGAGTGTGTGTGGACAGAAGCGCAGAACAGCGGAGTGTGTGTGGACAGAAGCGCAGAACAGCGGAGTGTGTGTGGACAGAAGCGCAGAACAGCGGAGTGTGTGTGGACAGAAGAGCAGAACAGCGGAGTGTGTGTGGACAGAAGTGCAGAACAGCGGAGTGTGTGTGGACAGAAGAGCAGAACAGCGGAGTGTGTGTGGACAGAAGAGCAGAACAGCGGAGTGTGTGTGGACAGGAGTGCAGAACAGCGGAGTGTGTGTGGACAGAAGTGCAGAACAGCGGAGTGTGTGTGGACAGAAGAGCAGAACAGCGGAGTGTGTGTGGACAGAAGTGCAGAACAGCGGAGTGTGTGTGGACAGAAGAGCAGAACAGCGGAGTGTGTGTGGACAGAAGCGCAGAACAGCGGAGTGTGTGTGGACAGAAGTGCAGAACAGCGGAGTGTGTGAGGACAGAAGTGCAGAACAGCGGAGTGTGTGAGGACAGAAGCGCAGAACAGCGGAGTGTGTGAGGACAGAAGTGCAGAACAGCGGAGTGTGTGTGGACAGGAGTGCAGAACAGCGGAGTGTGTGTGGACAGAAGTGCAGAACAGCGGAGTGTGTGTGGACAGAAGTGCAGAACAGCGGAGTGTGTGTGGACAGGAGTGCAGAACAGCGGAGTGTGTGTGGACAGAAGTGCAGAACAGCGGAGTGTGTGTGGACCGAAGCGCAGAACAGCGGAGTGTGTGTGGACAGAAGTGCAGAACAGCGGAGTGTGTGTGGACAGAAGTGCAGAACAGCGGAGTGTGTGTGGACAGGAGTGCAGAACAGCGGAGTGTGTGTGGACAGGAGTGCAGAACAGCGGAGTGTGTGTGGACAGAAGAGCAGAACAGCAGAGTGTGTGTGGACAGAAGTGCAGAACAGCGGAGTGTGTGTGGACAGAAGTGCAGAACAGCGGAGTGTGTGTGGACAGAAGTGCAGAACAGCGGAGTGTGTGTGGACAGGAGTGCAGAACAGCGGAGTGTGTGTGGACAGAAGAGCAGAACAGCGGAGTGTGTGTGGACAGAAGAGCAGAACAGCGGAGTGTGTGTGGACAGAAGTGCAGAACAGCGGAGTGTGTGTGGACAGGAGTGCAGAACAGCGGAGTGTGTGTGGACAGGAGTGCAGAACAGCGGAGTGTGTGTGGACAGAAGCGCAGAACAGCGGAGTGTGTGTGGACAGAAGTGCAGAACAGCGGAGTGTGTGTGGACAGAAGAGCAGAACAGCGGAGTGTGTGTGGACAGAAGAGCAGAACAGCGGAGTGTGTGTGGACAGAAGAGCAGAACAGCGGAGTGTGTGTGGACAGAAGTGCAGAACAGCGGAGTGTGTGTGGACAGGAGTGCAGAACAGCGGAGTGTGTGTGGACAGAAGCGCAGAACAGCGGAGTGTGTGTGGACAGAAGTGCAGAACAGCGGAGTGTGTGTGGACAGAAGTGCAGAACAGCGGAGTGTGTGTGGACAGGAGTGCAGAACAGCGGAGTGTGTGTGGACAGAAGCGCAGAACAGCGGAGTGTGTGTGGACCGAAGCGCAGAACAGCGGAGTGTGTATGGACAGGAGTGCAGAACAGCGGAGTGTGTGTGGACAGAAGAGCAGAACAGCGGAGTGTGTGTGGACAGAAGTGCAGAACAGCGGAGTGTGTGTGGACAGGAGTGCAGAACAGCGGAGTGTGTGTGGACAGAAGCGCAGAACAGCGGAGTGTGTGTGGACAGAAGTGCAGAACAGCGGAGTGTGTGTGGACAGAAGTGCAGAACAGCGGAGTGTGTGTGGACAGGAGTGCAGAACAGCGGAGTGTGTGTGGACAGAAGTGCAGAACAGCGGAGTGTGTGTGGACAGAAGTGCAGAACAGTGGAGTGTGTATGGACAGGAGTGCAGAACAGCGGAGTGTGTGTGGACAGAAGTGCAGAACAGCGGAGTGTGTGTGGACAGGAGTGCAGAACAGCGGAGTGTGTGTGGACAGAAGTGCAGAACAGCGGAGTGTGTGTGGACAGAAGAGCAGAACAGCGGAGTGTGTGTGGACAGAAGAGCAGAACAGCGGAGTGTGTGTGGACAGAAGCGCAGAACAGCGGAGTGTGTATGGACAGGAGTGCAGAACAGCGGAGTGTGTGTGGACAGAAGCGCAGAACAGCGGAGTGTGTGTGGACAGAAGAGCAGAACAGCGGAGTGTGTGTGGACAGAAGAGCAGAACAGCGGAGTGTGTGTGGACAGGAGTGCAGAACAGCAGAGTGTGTGTGGACAGAAGTGCCTGAGCTTGTGTTTTGGGTTAAGCTGCGTTGCTTTGACATTGTGGAAAATTGAATAATAGAAACAAAATGTATTAGCCTTTTTACCCCTTATTATCAATCTAAATTAATCTCATTTTTAATTTAACTTAATTTCGTTTTTCTTTATTTAAATCTATCCTTTACTGTGTCAGTAATTTGTTAGTCAGAAAAATATTAGACTACCTTAAAAGTATTGCTTTAACAGACCTGAGTGTGTGTGTGTTTTATATCACTAGTGCAGTGTCTGTTCTCGGAGAATATAAGCCCTGTCCGCGTGAGACGCGCCGCTTCCCGCTCGCGCTGTTCTGTAGTTTACTAAAAGTTTAAATTCTGAATGTGTCGCGTCTCGCGTGTCCATCTATATTGCACCAAATGTGACACTGCACTCCCTTGTGAAGTCGATTGGATGAACGGTTCTCGAAATAATAATAATGCAAACGCACAGACAGACACAGAGATTCCTGCCTTTATTAGAGAGAAGAATATGTTCAGCCCCCTCTCTCCGAAGCTTCGAATATTCGATGTTCATTACGACCGAAGCTTCGAAGCTCAAAAAATGTAGAAGCAATGAATACTTGTTTGTTAACAAATGATTGACATTTAGAAAAATGTAGCATTAGTGCATGTTGATTCAGAGTTTGCTTCATCTAAAGTCTTCGCAAGAGAAGAGTCGCACACACCGGGCACTGAAGGATTCTCGCGTTAATCAATCGAGATGACTTCGAAGACTTAAGGCCAGTTCACACTGCACCGATAGACACCGTAAGAAACCTTGTTGGGTTGTGTTAGATCCATCAGCGTCTGTTAGCGCTGGTCTGTCGGGTCGGGAATGTTGGGCGTCTGATGGTACAGTGTGAATTGGCCTTTAGAAGGTTAAATACAAGCGGCAACCTCCCCGTCTCTCTCTTGAAACCAACACGGAAGTGAGTTAAACTGTAATTCGTTGACTGGCCGCTTGAGGCTGATGTCAAAAGTGAGTCAAATCTGTATCTCCCCCATGTTAAAATGCCAAATTTTACAACAGAAAAACACATGTTTACAGCCTGGTTCTCTCTGTGGCTTTGGTCCATACAGCTAATTTTGCCCTTCATGACAACTGTGAGGGGGGTGAATTTTTTTATAACTCATCCGTTTAGTTGATTAATATATAAAGTTCTGCATAATTAAGGGTGTGGCCACTTGAGTGACAGGTGGGTTGTCGCTGATGTCAATGCTAGCCGTTTGTCTGCTGTTACTAGCCGTCACTTCACCTCAGCAAATGTTAATGAACTTGCCGTATCCCGCTAATCAAGGGCTTCAGGTTTACTGGGATCTTCCAGGCGGGTGAGCTAGACAACGATATGCTTAAAACTGAGAAGTTTTTCCTTTGAGTTTTCCTCGTACAGACTGTCAAAACGATCCCCATTCACACGGATCCATGAAAACGACTAAAAACCCTGTATTCTGCTGCCAGGCAGTAGATGGAGATGAAACACTATAGACTGAACACGTAATACGCATGACGTCATCGTCTTCAGAGATTCGTGTTTTTGTTGTTTACATGTTGTTTGCACTTTAAAATCCGTTTTCAAAAGTTAGCATTTTCAGGCACCCAAAACGCCGTTGTCGTTGTCGTGCCAAAACGTGTAAAAAAGTCTCCTGCTTTTAGTTGAAAACTGTGTTGTGTAAGCAGCCCCTCAGGAGCCGAGTTTGGGACCAGTGTACTAGACAAATGAGGAACATACTGTCCTTTGTTATAGTTATATAGCGCTTTCAGTGTTTCTCCTACTATGTATTAAGCAGCAGCGCTGCAAAATCTTCACATCATCAGTAATATCACGACATTCACTTACACACGTTGTCATAAGGAGTCGTTCACATGCAAATATTTCAAATGTGGGCGTAATACTCATAATAGAAGCGACGCTGCGGCAGACACAACGACAGACGCCACGGGAGAGCGAGCAAGCGCTTGTGGAAAGGAGAAAGCGGTACGAACTTTTCTCCGTTGAAGTCTATGGGGTCGCTGTGTCCATTTTTTTACTGTCTATGGAAAATATGCCGTCCCGCCCCTCCGTGTTCGGCGATCAGGTTTCATTCTCGCGCAGCTTGTTTTGTTTTGGTTTGCGCCGCGCTCTCCGTTCCGTGTGATGGGCCTTTCACACAGGACGCGGTATGCGCGGCGCTGCGCTATAAAACCCATTCATTTCAATGGCTTGCGCCGCGCAAGGACGTTTTGTTGCTGCGTCGACCAAAGCGCAAGCGCAGCGGTGCGCATCATTGGCGTGCTCACGCGCACGCCGCGGTCAAAGTTCAAAATAGTTCAACTTTTGCCGCTGCGCTCAGTGACGATTACAAGCGCAGCCAATAGAATCGGGGGATCCAAACAAGCACAGAAAACAAAATGGATGAACGGTTAGTACTGTGTATATATATAATTTGTTTCTTAGTTTCAGGTTTAATGTTTGAATAAATGTTTTAAAAGCTGACTTCATGATTCTTGTTTTGATTCAGATATAGTATATAAAATCGCGTTGTATCTGAAGGGCAACGCTGAACCCAGCGGCAAGCGCCGCGCATACCGCGTCCTGTGTGAAAGGCCCATGAGTGTGTGTCGGCGCACTGTGCTATCTGCTCAATGTTCCGCTCCGTGTTTGCGCTGCGCGTTCTTCTGCTCCTTAACGGCCCAAACGCCGATCACGCACTGGAAAAGCAAAGTCCGCTCAAATGACGTGAAATTTCTCAGTAGTAGACTTCTGTTTGCAATAGCCCTACTGAGCTGGAATAGCCATGCTGGGCAACAATGGTAAAATTACCTGCTCTGATCACATGCTCTGGTAATAAGAGCTTTGTATGATGACTATACTTTATTTTGATAATTAGTCAAAAATTAAATCTGTTAAATCTGAGTATGTTGCATAGAACTGAATGAAGAATAATATATTGATGTTTTATATTTTAATATAGGGCTATTTTCTGTCCAATTTGTGTGGACATTTTTCTTTTTTTCCCTTTTTTAATTAGTTTCCCGTTTAATTTAATTAGTAATTATTCTTCATTTAAATATTGATGATTACAAGTTTGGGGGAAATGCGATTAATCACAGCATTACATTTGAGCACCTGCCCCTTATGAACTCCCTGGAGGTTAGTGAAGTAAAATAGGCTATGCCAGCTAGTCACATTTTAAACTAATGAAAAGTTTCATTTGGATTTTAATGTTCAAAATGTCTACAGGATAAAATAAATGAAAGTACTGGTTACATGATGATGTATCTAAGTGCTAAAGTGTGTTACAGAAAAAAAGATCAGTAGTGCAGGTGAGGGAGGAAAGGGTTTCATGTTTCCACTATCAGTTTGTACCTTACAGCTGAAAATTAACACAAAAGAAAAACATGAATAATCCTGTCCTAATCCTGTTTGTGACCAGTTCCAGGTGCGTGCTGCAGACCCCCAGACCCCCCGCGACCGGCTTGGTAACAACCTCCGGCACGTAACAGCACCGCTGCTGGAGAAATTTCTAGGGGAAACACTGGCTTTATACAGTAGAGTTTGCATCAAAGCAGCTTTACAGTGATAAACAGGAGTCCTCCTCTGGCTTTACAGTATGAGCACAATGTAAATGTAAATTCATGGTATTCAGTTTTAAATATAAATCTAGTTCAGAGTAATTAAAAACATCTAGTTCCACACCACTGAAGTATGGCATGAAGAAAGGGGAAAGAGAAAAAAAAGATTGCACAATCGTCCAGTAGGTGGCGCTGTACATTAAGATTATAAACCAGCATTAAACACCAGGAGACAGTAGAAGTATGGTGCACGTTCTCTGCTGGGAATGTGTTTCACTGGAACAGATCAGCAAGGTCTGGGTTAATCGACAGAGAGTTCAGGGTTTAAGTGATGTAAGTTAACCTGCTCTCTGGAACTGAACTTCAGGAGGATGACGATGTGCTCAATGAGAAACAGCCAAAGGGCTCAGTCTGCTCAGTATGGACTCTGTAAATGGGATGAGGAGGTGTAGGTGGGACAGAAATACTGAAGTCAGCAGCTGAAAAAAGAACGCAACACTGAGTCTCACTGAACGGCTCCAGAAGAATCCTGACAGAATTCCTCAGGGACAGAGGGATAAACATCAGCCCTCTGTCCCACAGTTCATTCACAGACATCATGATGAGACTCTCACACGGCCGGTGTCAGACAGATACTGTACTTCTGCGGGTCAGCTCACTAACACTCGTGTAGAGTACACTACACTCTAGTGCACTTCACACTCAGATCATGTTGGACACCTTCTGCACTCAACAGTCAGCTTCCCCACAGCCAGAGATGATGATGATAATAAATACTTACTGAGCATTAAATCATCATATTAGAGTGATTTCTGAAGGGTCATGTGACACTAAAGACTGGAGTAATGATGCTGAACATTCAGCTTTGATCACAGGAATAAATTACACTTTACTGTATATTCACATAGAAAACAGATGATTTACATTTTAAAAATATTTCTCTGTTTCTACTCTATTTCTGGGCAAATAAATGCCAAATTTATCTATCTATCTATCTATATATATATATATATATATACAATAACCCGGGAGGAAATGTCGTGTAGTCCCAGCTGTTTGTTGTAGTCCTTAAAAAGCAATTTCTTTAAAGCAAATCTCTCCCTTTGCTTTGAGTGTCGTAACTTTGCAGATGTCGTTTATGCTCAAACAGAAACATTACACACTAACTAAAGTTAGAAAAGTCAAATCATAATTAACCACCCCTTTAATCTAATCCCTTTTTCCAATAGTATAATCCTGCAATACCATTTCTAGACCCTTGTGTTTATGTGACAACGCCACCTATGAAACGGATAGGCCTACAGAAGATAACTACTTCAGATGGAACAATTAGCCTTTTTTCCCCCAAGAATTTAAAGCCAGAATAGGGCTCATAATCATATACTGAAACAAATTAGGCTCAATATTTCAAGAGGGTTACCAATGGTTATGTTTTGGGTTAGGAGAATATGTTAGTTACATTTAAATAATTAACAGTTTTTTCTGAATATTAATAAACCAATACAGGACTGAATAAGTGCTATAAAATAATATAAACAATGATAAAAACTAGGTTCCTAGAAATGCGGGAGTGAAACTGATCAGGATTCTCACTTTTCCTGTTTCTATACTTCAGTTCAGAGACCAGAACCCCAGTGGCGATTCTAGGGGGTGGCCTGGGGTGGCCGGGGCCACCCCTGAAAGCTCATTGGCCACCCCTGTGGCCACCCCAGATCTGATAGGTAGTTGGTCAAGTTCGTCAACCCAAGAAATGAGAAATGTTGCCAATCAATGATGACAGCTGATCAACTGATTTAGGGCCAGTTTAAATTTTTTAACTAACACAGTAACGGTCAAACTGAGACTTTGAGAGCTGATTTCTGCTCAGCGGACGTTTGGCCATGCAGGTCAGGTGACTTATGAGATGAAAGTACGTGCGCTGCACGGTGCACCTGCTGCTGCTAGTCCGTGAAACAAGAGGACGGTGACGGTCACACAGTTGCAACAATACAACAACAATAAAAACGCTGGAATCAGTCTATTGAGAGGTATGGTCGGGATCCAAAGCAGCAGAGTGCGGCTCGGGAATATAGATCTGATGGCCGAGTGCGGGCACGGGCGGTAATGCACTCGTGTGTGTGCTGGTTGCGGGGGAGAGTAAAACGATTCGCGGGACTCCCGCAAAATAGAATTATCTATAAACTGAACATCTAAAAACAAATAAATTGTCATTCATCTGTTGCACAAAAGCAACAAGAACAACTAAAACAAAATAGAAACGATTTACAGGCCAGAGTCTCTATGTATAACATGTTTGCATTTGCAACAATGTAGCCAATCACAGACATATGTGTTGATTTCTTGAACGCAGTGGCCAATC
>NC_138241.1:260000-340000 GCF_964197995.2 Scardinius erythrophthalmus
TGAATTAGATTAAGTACACTTTCTGCTTGAACTTACATTGTTTTTCCGTCCATGTTACATACGTTAAATTTGACATCAACTCAACTTTGATCAAAGTTTACTAGTTTACCATTGCCAGATTTATCCTGCCTTTCACACAGCTGTACCCCAGGTTTTCTCAGGATGTTAACCTGAGGACAATGGCTTTCTCCATGAAGATTGATTTTTGCAGGCTGTTGTCCTTGCAGTTAGCCCTAAACTGTGGAATCGCCCATCACTGTTTCCTAAAGAGCTGCTTTATGGATGAAATGAACTCTTTGCATAAGAGTCTGAACATCACTGAGTCTGAAAATCACTGAGTCTGATCATCACCGAGTCTGAACAACACCGAGTCTGAACATCACTGACTCTGAAAATCACTGAGTCTGATCATCACTGAGTCTGAACATCACTGAGTCTGAAAATCACTGAGTCTGATCATCACAGAGTCTGAACAACACTGAGTCTGAAAATCACTGAGTCTGATCATCACCGAGTCTGAACAACACAGAGTCTGAAAATCACTGAGTCTGAACATCACTGAGTCTGAACATCACTGAGTCTGAAAATCACTGAGTCTGATCATCACCGAGTCTGAACAACACCGAGTCTGAACAACATCGAGTCTGAACAACACCGAGTCTGAACAACACCGAGTCTGAACAACACCGAGTCTGAACAACACCGAGTCTGAACAACACCGAGTCTGATCAACACCGAGTCTGAACAACACCGAGTCTGAACAACACCGAGTCTGAACAACACCGAGTCTGAACAACACCGAGTCTGAACAACATCGAGTCTGAACAACACTGAGTCTGACCAACACTGAGTCTGATCAACACCGAGTCTGAACATCACTGAGTCTGATCATCACTGAGTCTGATCATCACTGAGTCTGAACAACACCGAGTCTGAACAACACCGAGTCTGAACAACACCGAGTCTGAACAACACCGAGTCTGAACAACATCGAGTCTGAACAACACCGAGTCTGAACAACACCGAGTCTGAACAACACCGAGTCTGAACAACACCGAGTCTGAACAACATCGAGTCTGAACAACACCGAGTCTGAACAACACCGAGTCTGAACAACACCGAGTCTGAACAACACCGAGTCTGAACAACACCGAGTCTGAACAACACCGAGTCTGAACAACATCGAGTCTGAACAACACCGAGTCTGAACAACACCGAGTCTGAACAACACCGAGTCTGAACAACACCGAGTCTGAACAACACCGAGTCTGAACAACACCGAGTCTGAACAACATCGAGTCTGAACAACACTGAGTCTGACCAACACTGAGTCTGATCAACACCGAGTCTGATCAACACCGAGTCTGAACAACACCGAGTCTGAACAACACCGAGTCTGATCAACACAGAGTCTGATCAACACCGAGTCTGATCAACACCGAGTCTGATCAACACCGAGTCTGATCAACACAGAGTCTGATCAACACAGAGTCTGATCAACACAGAGTCTGATCAACACTGAGTCTGATAAACACTGAGTCTGATCAACACTGAGTCTGATCAACACAGAGTCTGATAAACACTGAGTCTGATCAACACTGAGTCTGAACAACACAGAGTCTGATCAACACTGAGTCTGATCATTGAGTCTGAACATCACTGAGTCTGAAAATCACTGAGTCTGATCAACACTGAGTCTGATCATCACTGAGTCTGAACAACACCGAGTCTGAACAACATCGAGTCTGAACAACACCGAGTCTGAACAACACCGAGTCTGAACAACACCGAGTCTGAACAACACCGAGTCTGAACAACACCGAGTCTGAACAACACCGAGTCTGAACAACACCGAGTCTGAACAACACCGAGTCTGAACAACACCGAGTCTGAACAACACCGAGTCTGAACAACACCGAGTCTGATCAACACCGAGTCTGAACAACACCGAGTCTGAACAACATCGAGTCTGAACAACACCGAGTCTGAACAACACCGAGTCTGAACAACACCGAGTCTGAACAACACCGAGTCTGAACAACACCGAGTCTGAACAACATCGAGTCTGAACAACACTGAGTCTGAACAACACTGAGTCTGATCAACACCGAGTCTGAACAACACAGAGTCTGAACATCACTGAGTCTGATCATCACTGAGTCTGATCATCACTGAGTCTGAACAACACCGAGTCTGAACAACACCGAGTCTGAACAACACCGAGTCTGAACAACACCGAGTCTGAACAACATCGAGTCTGAACAACACCGAGTCTGAACAACACCGAGTCTGAACAACACCGAGTCTGAACAACACCGAGTCTGAACAACATCGAGTCTGAACACCGAGTCTGAACAACACCGAGTCTGAACAACACCGAGTCTGAACAACACCGAGTCTGAACAACATCGAGTCTGAACAACACCGAGTCTGAACAACACCGAGTCTGAACAACACCGAGTCTGAACAACACCGAGTCTGAACAACATCGAGTCTGAACAACACTGAGTCTGACCAACACTGAGTCTGATCAACACCGAGTCTGATCAACACCGAGTCTGAACAACACCGAGTCTGAACAACACCGAGTCTGATCAACACAGAGTCTGATCAACACCGAGTCTGATCAACACCGAGTCTGATCAACACCGAGTCTGATCAACACAGAGTCTGATCAACACAGAGTCTGATCAACACAGAGTCTGATCAACACAGAGTCTGATCAACACAGAGTCTGATCAACACTGAGTCTGATCAACACTGAGTCTGAACAACACTGAGTCTGATAAACACTGACTCTGATCAACACTGAGTCTGATCAACACAGAGTCTGATAAACACTGAGTCTGATCAACACTGAGTCTGAACAACACAGAGTCTGATCAACACTGAGTCTGATCATTGAGTCTGAACATCACTGAGTCTGAAAATCACTGAGTCTGATCAACACTGAGTCTGATCATCACTGAGTCTGAACACAGAGTCTGATCAACACCGAGTCTGAACAACACTGAGTCTGATCATTGAGTCTGAACATCACTGAGTCTGAACAACACAGACTCTGATCAACACTGAGTCTGATCAACAGTGAGTCTGATCAACAGTGAGTCTGATCAACACAGAGTCTGATCAACAGTGAGTCTGATCATCACTGAGTCTGATCAACACCGAGTCTGATCAACAGTGAGTCTGATCATCACTGAGTCTGAACAACACAGAGTCTGATCAACACTGAGTCTGATCAACAGTGAGTCTGATCAACAGTGAGTCTGATCAACACAGAGTCTGATCAACACCGAGTCTGATCAACACCGAGTCTGATTAACACCGAGTCTGAACAACACAGAGTCTGATCATCACTGAGTCTGATCAACACCGAGTCTGAACAACACAGAGTCTGATCATCACTGAGTCTGATCATCACTGAGTCTGAACATCACTGAGTCTGATCATCACTGAGTCTGATCATTGAGTCTGAACATCACTGAGTCTGATCATCACTGAGTCTGAACAACACAGAGTCTGATCAACACTGAGTCTGATCATCGAGTCTGAACAACACAGAGTCTGATCAACACTGAGTCTGATCAACACCGAGTCTGATCAACACCGAGTCTGATCAACACAGAGTCTGATCAACACAGAGTCTGATCAACACTGAGTCTGAACATCACTGAGTCTGATCATTGAGTCTGAACATCACTGAGTCTGATCATTGAGTCTGAACATCACTGAGTCTGATCATTGAGTCTGAACATCACTGAGTCTGAAAATCACTGAGTCTGATCAACACTGAGTCTGATCATCACTGAGTCTGATCATCACTGAGTCTGAACAACACTGAGTCTGAACACTGAGTCTGATCATCACTGAGTCTGATCATCACTGAGTCTGAACAACACTGAGTCTGATCAACACTGAGTCTGATCATCACTGAGTCTGAACATCACTGAGTCTGATCAACACTGAGTCTGATCAACACTGAGTCTGATCATCACTGAGTCTGATCATCACTGAGTCTGAACAACACTGAGTCTGATCAACACTGAGTCTGATCATCATTGAGTCTGAACATAACTGAGTCTGATCAACACTGAGTCTGATCATCATTGAGTCTGATCAACACTGAGTCTGATCAACACTGAGTCTGATCATCATTGAGTCTGAACATCACTGAGTCTGAAAATCACTGAGTCTGATCAACACTGAGTCTGATCATCACTGAGTCTGATCATCACTGAGTCTGAACAACACCGAGTCTGATCAACACCGAGTCTGATCAACACCGAGTCTGATCAACACTGAGTCTGAACATCACTGAGTCTGATCAACACCGAGTCTGAACAACACAGAGTCTGATCAAAACTGAGTCTGATCATCACTGAGTCTGAACAACACTGAGTCTGATCATTGAGTCTGAACATCACTGAGTCTGAAAATCACTGAGTCTGAACAACACAGAGTCTGATCATCACTGAGTCTGAACAACACTGAGTCTGATCATCACTGAGTCTAAACAACAGAGTCTGATCATCACTGAGTCTGAACACCGAGTCTGAACAACACAGAGTCTGATCATCACTGAGTCTGATCATCACTGAGTCTGAACAACACTGAGTCTGATCATTGAGTCTGAACATCACTGAGTCTGAAAATCACTGAGTCTGAACAACACAGAGTCTGATCATCACTGAGTCTGAACAACACTGAGTCTGATCATCACTGAGTCTGATCATCACTGAGTCTGAACAACACCGAGTCTGATCATCACTGAGTCTGATCATCACTGAGTCTGAACAACACCGAGTCTGAACAACACTGAGTCTGAACAACACAGAGTCTGATCATCACTGAGTCTGATCATCACTGAGTCTGATCATCACTGAGTCTGAACATCACTGAGTCTGAACAACACTGAGTCTGATCATCACTGAGTCTGAACATCACTGAGTCTGAACAACACAGAGTCTGATCAACACTGAGTCTGATCATCACTGAGTCTGATCATCACTGAGTCTGAACAACACTGAGTCTGATCATCATTGAGTCTGATCATCACTGAGTCTGATCATCACTGAGTCTGAACAACACTGAGTCTGATCAACACTGAGTCTGATCATCACTGAATCTGAACAACACTGAGTCTGATCAACACTGAGTCTGATCATCACTGAGTCTGATCAACAGTGAGTCTGATCAACACTGAGTCTGATCATCACTGAGTCTGATCATCATTGAGTCTGAACAACACAGAGTCTGATCAACACTGAGTCTGATCAACACCGAGTCTGATCAACACCGAGTCTGATCAACACCGAGTCTGATCAACACAGAGTCTGATCAACACAGAGTCTGATCATCACTGAGTCTGATCAACACCGAGTCTGAACAACACAGAGTCTGATCATCACTGAGTCTGATCATCACTGAGTCTGAACATCACTGAGTCTGAACAACACTGAGTCTGATCATCACTGAGTCTGAACAACAATGAGTCTGAACAACACAGAGTCTGATCAACACTGAGTCTGATCAACACTGAGTCTGATCATCACTGAGTCTGAACAACACTGAGTCTGATCAACACTGAGTCTGATCATCACTGAGTCTGAACAACACTGAGTCTGAACAACACAGAGTCTGATCAACACTGAGTCTGAACATCACTGAGTCTGATCATTGAGTCTGAACATCACTGAGTCTGAACATCACTGAGTCTGATCAACACCGAGTCTGAACAACAGAGTCTGATCATCACTGAGTCTGAACAACACCGAGTCTGAACAACACAGAGTCTGATCATCACTGAGTCTGATCATCACTGAGTCTGAACACTGAGTCTGATCATTGAGTCTGAACATCACTGAGTCTGAAAATCACTGAGTCTGAACAACACAGAGTCTGATCATCACTGAGTCTGAACAACACTGAGTCTGATCATCACTGAGTCTGATCATCACTGAGTCTGAACAACACCGAGTCTGATCATCACTGAGTCTGATCATCACTGAGTCTGAACAACACCGAGTCTGAACAACACAGAGTCTGAACAACACAGAGTCTGATCATCACTGAGTCTGATCATCACTGAGTCTGAACATCACTGAGTCTGAACAACACTGAGTCTGATCATCACTGAGTCTGAACATCACTGAGTCTGAACAACACTGAGTCTGATCAACACTGAGTCTGATCATCACTGAGTCTGATCATCACTGAGTCTGAAAAACACTGAGTCTGATCATCACTGAGTCTGATCATCACTGAGTCTGATCATCACTGAGTCTGAACAACACTGAGTCTGATCAACACTGAGTCTGATCATCACTGAATCTGAACAACACAGGGTCTGATCAACACGGAGTCTGATCATCACTGAGTCTGATCAACAGTGAGTCTGATCAACACTGAGTCTGATCATCACTGAGTCTGATCATCATTGAGTCTGAACAACACAGAGTCTGATCAACACTGAGTCTGATCAACACCGAGTCAGATCAACACCGAGTCTGATCAACACAGAGTCTGATCAACACAGAGTCTGATCATCACTGAGTCTGATCAACACCGAGTCTGAACAACACAGAGTCTGATCATCACTGAGTCTGATCATCACTGAGTCTGAACATCACTGAGTCTGAACAACACTGAGTCTGATCATCACTGAGTCTGAACAACACTGAGTCTGAACAACACAGAGTCTGATCAACACTGAGTCTGATCAACACTGAGTCTGATCATCACTGAGTCTGAACAACACTGAGTCTGATCAACACTGAGTCTGATCATCACTGAGTCTGAACAACACTGAGTCTGAACAACAGAGTCTGATCAACACTGAGTCGATCATCACTGAGTCTGAACAACACTGAGTCTGAACAACACTGAGTCTGAACAACACAGAGTCTGAACATCACTGAGTCTGATCATTGAGTCTGAACATCACTGAGTCTGAAAATCACTGAGTCTGATCAACACTGAGTCTGATCATCACTGAGTCTGATCATCACTGAGTCTGAACAACACCGAGTCTGATCAACACAGAGTCTGATCAACACCGAGTCTGATCAACACCGAGTCTGATCAACACCGAGTCTGATCAACACTGAGTCTGAACATCACTGAGTCTGATCAACACCGAGTCTGAACAACACAGAGTCTGATCAACACTGAGTCTGATCATCACTGAGTCTGATCAACACCGAGTCTGAACAACAGAGTCTGATCATCACTGAGTCTGAACAACACCGAGTCTGAACAACACAGAGTCTGATCATCACTGAGTCTGATCATCACTGAGTCTGAACAACACCGAGTCTGATCATCAATGAGTCTGATCATCACTGAGTCTGATCATCACTGAGTCTGAACAACACCGAGTCTGAACAACACAGAGTCTGAACAACACAGAGTCTGATCATCACTGAGTCTGATCATCACAGAGTCTGAACATCACAGAGTCTGAACATCACTGAGTCTGAACAACACTGAGTCTGATCAACACTGAGTCTGATCATCACTGAGTCTGAACAACACTGAGTCTGATCATCACTGAGTCTGATCATCACTGAGTCTGAACAACACTGAGTCTGATCATCATTGAGTCTGATCATCACTGAGTCTGATCATCACTGAGTCTGAACAACACTGAGTCTGATCAACACTGAGTCTGATCATCACTGAATCTGAACAACACTGAGTCTGATCAACACTGAGTCTGATCATCACTGAGTCTGATCAACAGTGAGTCTGATCAACACTGAGTCTGATCATCACTGAGTCTGATCATCATTGAGTCTGAACAACACAGAGTCTGATCAACACTGAGTCTGATCAACACCGAGTCTGATCAACACCGAGTCTGATCAACACCGAGTCTGATCAACACAGAGTCTGATCATCACTGAGTCTGATCAACACCGAGTCTGAACAACACAGAGTCTGATCATCACTGAGTCTGATCATCACTGAGTCTGAACATCACTGAGTCTGAACAACACTGAGTCTGATCATCACTGAGTCTGAACAACAATGAGTCTGAACAACACAGAGTCTGATCAACACTGAGTCTGATCAACACTGAGTCTGATCATCACTGAGTCTGAACAACACTGAGTCTGATCAACACTGAGTCTGATCATCACTGAGTCTGAACAACACTGAGTCTGAACAACACAGAGTCTGATCAACACTGAGTCTGAACATCACTGAGTCTGATCATTGAGTCTGAACATCACTGAGTCTGAACATCACTGAGTCTGATCAACACCGAGTCTGAACAACAGAGTCTGATCATCACTGAGTCTGAACAACACCGAGTCTGAACAACACAGAGTCTGATCATCACTGAGTCTGATCATCACTGAGTCTGAACACTGAGTCTGATCATTGAGTCTGAACATCACTGAGTCTGAAAATCACTGAGTCTGAACAACACAGAGTCTGATCATCACTGAGTCTGAACAACACTGAGTCTGATCATCACTGAGTCTGATCATCACTGAGTCTGAACAACACCGAGTCTGATCATCACTGAGTCTGATCATCACTGAGTCTGAACAACACCGAGTCTGAACAACACCGAGTCTGAACAACACAGAGTCTGATCATCACTGAGTCTGATCATCACTGAGTCTGAACATCACTGAGTCTGAACAACACTGAGTCTGATCATCACTGAGTCTGAACATCACTGAGTCTGAACAACACTGAGTCTGATCAACACTGAGTCTGATCATCACTGAGTCTGATCATCACTGAGTCTGAAAAACACTGAGTCTGATCATCACTGAGTCTGATCATCACTGAGTCTGATCATCACTGAGTCTGATCATCACTGAGTCTGAACAACACTGAGTCTGATCAACACTGAGTCTGATCATCACTGAATCTGAACAACACAGGGTCTGATCAACACGGAGTCTGATCATCACTGAGTCTGATCAACAGTGAGTCTGATCAACACTGAGTCTGATCATCACTGAGTCTGAACAACACCGAGTCTGATCATCACTGAGTCTGATCATCACTGAGTCTGAACAACACCGAGTCTGAACAACACCGAGTCTGAACAACACAGAGTCTGATCATCACTGAGTCTGATCATCACTGAGTCTGAACATCACTGAGTCTGAACAACACTGAGTCTGATCATCACTGAGTCTGAACATCACTGAGTCTGATCATCACAGAGTCTGAACATCACAGAGTCTGAACATCACTGAGTCTGAACAACACTGAGTCTGATCAACACTGAGTCTGATCATCACTGAGTCTGAACAACACTGAGTCTGATCATCACTGAGTCTGATCATCACTGAGTCTGAACAACACTGAGTCTGATCATCATTGAGTCTGATCATCACTGAGTCTGATCATCACTGAGTCTGAACAACACTGAGTCTGATCAACACTGAGTCTGATCATCACTGAATCTGAACAACACTGAGTCTGATCAACACTGAGTCTGATCATCACTGAGTCTGATCAACAGTGAGTCTGATCAACACTGAGTCTGATCATCACTGAGTCTGATCATCATTGAGTCTGAACAACACAGAGTCTGATCAACACTGAGTCTGATCAACACCGAGTCTGATCAACACCGAGTCTGATCAACACCGAGTCTGATCAACACAGAGTCTGATCATCACTGAGTCTGATCAACACCGAGTCTGAACAACACAGAGTCTGATCATCACTGAGTCTGATCATCACTGAGTCTGAACATCACTGAGTCTGAACAACACTGAGTCTGATCATCACTGAGTCTGAACAACAATGAGTCTGAACAACACAGAGTCTGATCAACACTGAGTCTGATCAACACTGAGTCTGATCATCACTGAGTCTGAACAACACTGAGTCTGATCAACACTGAGTCTGATCATCACTGAGTCTGAACAACACTGAGTCTGAACAACACAGAGTCTGATCAACACTGAGTCTGAACATCACTGAGTCTGATCATTGAGTCTGAACATCACTGAGTCTGAACATCACTGAGTCTGATCAACACCGAGTCTGAACAACAGAGTCTGATCATCACTGAGTCTGAACAACACCGAGTCTGAACAACACAGAGTCTGATCATCACTGAGTCTGATCATCACTGAGTCTGAACACTGAGTCTGATCATTGAGTCTGAACATCACTGAGTCTGAAAATCACTGAGTCTGAACAACACAGAGTCTGATCATCACTGAGTCTGAACAACACTGAGTCTGATCATCACTGAGTCTGATCATCACTGAGTCTGAACAACACCGAGTCTGATCATCACTGAGTCTGATCATCACTGAGTCTGAACAACACCGAGTCTGAACAACACCGAGTCTGAACAACACAGAGTCTGATCATCACTGAGTCTGATCATCACTGAGTCTGAACATCACTGAGTCTGAACAACACTGAGTCTGATCATCACTGAGTCTGAACATCACTGAGTCTGAACAACACTGAGTCTGATCAACACTGAGTCTGATCATCACTGAGTCTGATCATCACTGAGTCTGAAAAACACTGAGTCTGATCATCACTGAGTCTGATCATCACTGAGTCTGATCATCACTGAGTCTGATCATCACTGAGTCTGAACAACACTGAGTCTGATCAACACTGAGTCTGATCATCACTGAATCTGAACAACACAGGGTCTGATCAACACGGAGTCTGATCATCACTGAGTCTGATCAACAGTGAGTCTGATCAACACTGAGTCTGATCATCACTGAGTCTGATCATCATTGAGTCTGAACAACACAGAGTCTGATCAACACTGAGTCTGATCAACACCGAGTCAGATCAACACCGAGTCTGATCAACACAGAGTCTGATCATCACTGAGTCTGATCAACACCGAGTCTGAACAACACAGAGTCTGATCATCACTGAGTCTGATCATCACTGAGTCTGAACATCACTGAGTCTGAACAACACTGAGTCTGATCATCACTGAGTCTGAACAACACTGAGTCTGAACAACACAGAGTCTGATCAACACTGAGTCTGATCAACACTGAGTCTGATCATCACTGAGTCTGAACAACACTGAGTCTGATCAACACTGAGTCTGATCATCACTGAGTCTGAACAACACTGAGTCTGAACAACAGAGTCTGATCAACACTGAGTCGATCATCACTGAGTCTGAACAACACTGAGTCTGAACAACACTGAGTCTGAACAACACAGAGTCTGAACATCACTGAGTCTGATCATTGAGTCTGAACATCACTGAGTCTGAAAATCACTGAGTCTGATCAACACTGAGTCTGATCATCACTGAGTCTGATCATCACTGAGTCTGAACAACACCGAGTCTGATCAACACAGAGTCTGATCAACACCGAGTCTGATCAACACCGAGTCTGATCAACACCGAGTCTGATCAACACTGAGTCTGAACATCACTGAGTCTGATCAACACCGAGTCTGAACAACACAGAGTCTGATCAACACTGAGTCTGATCATCACTGAGTCTGATCAACACCGAGTCTGAACAACAGAGTCTGATCATCACTGAGTCTGAACAACACCGAGTCTGAACAACACAGAGTCTGATCATCACTGAGTCTGATCATCACTGAGTCTGAACAACACCGAGTCTGATCATCAATGAGTCTGATCATCACTGAGTCTGATCATCACTGAGTCTGAACAACACCGAGTCTGAACAACACAGAGTCTGAACAACACAGAGTCTGATCATCACTGAGTCTGATCATCACAGAGTCTGAACATCACAGAGTCTGAACATCACTGAGTCTGAACAACACTGAGTCTGATCAACACTGAGTCTGATCATCACTGAGTCTGATCATCACTGAGTCTGATCATCACAGAGTCTGAACAACACTGAGTCTGATCATCACTGAGTCTGATCATCACTGAGTCTGAACAACACTGAGTCTGATCATCACTGAGTCTGATCATCACTGAGTCTGATCATCACTGAGTCTGAACAACACTGAGTCTGATCAACACTGAGTCTGATCATCACTGAATCTGAACAACACTGAGTCTGATCAACACTGAGTCTGATCATCACTGAGTCTGATCAACACTGAGTCTGATCAACACTTACTCAACACTGTGTTCATTATCACTTTGTAACAAACATCTGAAGCATGAGGAGTCTGACCTTGGAGGCTAGCTTGAGCGTGTCAATCTCGTCGCGCTGCTTGCTGAGCGTGTCGTTCATGCTGCACAGGTGGTCGCTCATCATGCTCAGCTGATCTTCATAGCTCCTCTTCGTGGTGCTGAGCTCATCCTGATCAACACACCAAAAGAGACACGTCACCAAAACCACAGACTTCAGAAGGACTGACTTAGCCAAGCATGTCTGCTAGTACCTGTAGGCGAGTGATGTTCTGATTAGCCAGCTTCAGTTCCTCAGTCAAAGTCTCACGTGATTTTTCTGCAATGGTGAGACGTTTGGCAACAGCTCGGCACTGAGAGAGAAAACAATGACATGCAATGTAATGTAATTTCTGAGTTTTTCTGATATTTTTCCAGATATTTAAGCATTTTCCCATTATTGGTATCGGTTTTGTAATATCAGATTCACCGTTTTGAGAATTGCACGCAAGACCGCCATTAAACCACAGCGTCTGACGGGAGACGAGTCAACAACGGCGTTCAAATGTAAAATAACTCGCATCCCTTAATTATAAACTTTATTTAATATAACAGGCAATAATGCACAAATGAGATAAGCACACATATGATATGTTACATAAATGCTTATGTAATTTAAACTTGGCGCTAAAAAAATAGAGACGAACTCAGGGAGTAACGTAATCCACCAAGTCCTGTCTCAATAAAGACGTAACTTTACATGAATTAAATAAAAAGAATGCATGTTTGAAATAAAAGTGCTGAATTTGATTTTCTCTATGTTTCCTGCTCATCATTAGTCTCGTGAAGTCACGTTCATAGTGCCGTTCACTCACCGGGTCGATGTTTCAGCATGGCCACCGTATGCAGCTTTTAACACAACCCACTTTTTTAAAAACTCCTTAAATTATATGGGCGTTGAGGACTGAGAGCGTTGAGGACTGAGCGTGTTGAGGACTGTGGTGTGTTGAGTACTGTGGTGTGTTGAGTACTGTGAGTGTTGAGTACTGTGGTGTGTTGAGTAATGTAGTGTGTTGAGTACTGTAGTGTGTTGAGTGCTGAGCGTGTTGAGTACTGAGCGTGTTGAGTATTGAGCGTGTTGAGTACTGTAGTGTGTTGAGTACTGAGCGTGTTGAGTACTGTAGTGTGTTGAGTACTGAGAGTGTTGAGTACTGAGAGTGTTGAGTACTGAGTGTGTTGAGTACTGTTGTGTGTTGAGTACTGTAGTGTGTTGAGCACTGTAGGGTGTTGAGTGCTTTAGTGCGTTGAGCACTGAGAGTGTTGAGTACTGTGGTGTGTTTAGTAATGTAGTGTGTTGAGTACTGTAGTGTGTCGAGTACTGTAGTGTGTTGAATACTGAGCGTGTTGAGTATTGAGCGTGTTGAGTACTGTAGTGTGTTGAGTACTGAGAGTGTTGAGTACTGAGCGTGTTGAGTACTGTAGTGTGTTGAGTACTGAGAGTGTTGAGTACTGAGCGTGTTGAGTACTGTAGTGTGTTGAGTATTGAGCGTGTTGAGTACTGTAGTGTGTTGAGTACTGTAGTGTGTTGAGTACTGAGCGTGTTGAGTACTGAGCGTGTTGAGTATTGGGGTGTACTGGGGTGCGTTGAGTACTGGGGTGTGTTGAGTACTGGGGTGTGTTGAGTACTGGGGTGTACTGGGGTGTGTTGAGTACTGAGGTGCGTTGAGTATTGGGGTGTACTGGGGTGTGTTGAGTACTGGGGTGCGTTGAGTACTGGGTGTACTGGGGTGTGTTGAGTACTGTGGTGTGTTGAGTACTGGGGTGTGTTGAGTACTGGGGTGTGTTGAGTACTGGGGTGTACTGGGGTGCGTTGAGTACTGGGGTGCGTTGAGTACTGGGTGTACTGGGGTGTGTTGAGTACTGGGGTGTGTTGAGTACTGGGGTGTGTTGAGTATTGGGGTATACTGGGGTGCGTTGAGTACTGGGGTGTGTTGAGTACTGGGGTGTGTTGAGTACTGGGGTGTGTTGAGTACTGGGGTGTGTTGAGTATTGGGGTATACTGGGGTGTGTTGAGTACTGGGGTGCACTGAGTACTGGGGTGCACTGAGTACTGGGGTGCACTGAGTACTGGGGTGCACTGAGTACTGGGGTGCACTGAGTACTGGGGTGCACTGAGTACTGGGGTGCACTGAGTACTGTGGTGTGTTGAGTACTGGGGTGCGTTGAGTACTGGGGTGTGTTGAGTACTGGGGTGCACTGAGTACTGGGGTGCATTGAGTAATGTGGTGTGTTGAGTACTGACCTCAGCGTGGAAGTGGACGGCTTTGCTGTCACAGATCTGCAGTTGAGAAGTCAGATCTGAAACGCGGCTCATGTAATGAGTTTTGATCAGATGCTCACGAGATTCCTGATCTGCAGCCTATGGCACACAAACAACATCATCATCATCATCAACAACATGACATGAGCGGCTTCATTTAGCACCATGGTTTTAAATAGGCTGGAGAGATGATCCTGATATAGAATATGATGTATGAATCTGAATATGCAGATATGGTTATTTAAGAAAGTAAAACATAAATACATACACTTTCGCTGCAGGACGTGATGGTTAAAATGCCGACCTGATAATAGAGACAGATGATAAAAATATTACAGCTGCAACAAAACGTCAATAATATTTTTAGTTTTACACCCAATAATATATTTTTATCCAATATATATATATATAAATATATATATATATATATATAACAAAAATGTATAAAAACAAAATTCAGTTTAGAGTTATAATGTACAGTAAAAAAAATTTTTTTAATTAATTGAGACCTACTAATTTTTGAGACCTGCAGCAACAAAGAAATGGTAGACTTGACACTGTATGACAAATACATTTAAAACAATCAGTGTTTCCAGAGCTTTGCAAACATGTGAACCTGCTGATGCAGTTCCTGTGAATCCCTGAGCCGCACGCCTGAACGCTACTCAACTCTCACGCATCATGTCTGTGCATCACACAAGTAAGCCATTTAGCATTTTTAAAATGGTGTTAAAAATCGCATTCCCGAGATTCTGAACAGTGACGAGCGCGTCGGAACTGTGGTCCTGCACACGGGAGTGAACGACATCAGGCTGCGCCAGACGGAGGTTCTGAAGAAAGACTTCAGGAATCTGATCGATACGGTACGCAGCACATCGCCCGAAACAACGATTATTGTGTCAGGACCGCTTCCCACGTACCGACTAGGTCATGAAAAGTTTAGTAGACTATTCGCGCTAAATGAATGGTTAATGTCATGGTGCACTGAGCAGAAACTGCTCTTTGTAAATAATTGGAATCTGTTTTGGGAGCGTCCTAGGCTTTTCCGTGCCGATGGCTTACACCCAAACAGATTCGGAGTGGATCTTCTGTCGGATAACATCTCCAAAATGTTAAATACTGTTAGATGACTAGTTACCAAAAGTCCAAATCATAGTCTCTGCTGCACCAATTTAACTGATATAAATACTAGTGTAGAACATTGCATAGAAACTGTGTCTATTCCTCGTTTAGTGAGATCAAATAATAAATCTACTGCAGGATCTAGGAAAAATCTAATTGTTATTAAAACAGAAAATGTTGCTATTAGTAAACAAAAACAGTTTCTAAAGCTAGGTCTTCTAATCATTAGATCACTCACACCTAAGGCAGTTATTGTAAATGAAATAGTCACAGATGATAGCTTTGATGTACTTTGCCTTACTGAAACCTGGCTTAAACCAAATGATTATTTCGGTCTAAATGAGTCTACTCCAGCAGGATACTCCTATAAGCACGAGCCCCGTCTGAATGGTCGTGGCGGCGGTGTTGCAACAATCTATAGAGATATTCTCAATGTTACTCAGAAAACGGGCTATAAGTTTATTTCTTTTGAAGTACTTGTACTAAATGTTACGCTCTTAGATGTTCGAAAAACATCCCTATTATCTCTAGCCTTGGCTACCGTATATAGACCGCCTGGGCCTTACGCTGATTTCCTAAAAGAGTTTGCAGATTTTCTCTCAGATCTATTGGTCAATGTCGATAAAGCATTAATTGTTGGATATTTTAACATACACGTAGATAATCAAAATGATACGTTAGGGGCTGCGTTTACAGATTTATTAAATTCTTTTGGGGTCAAGCAAAACGTCACCGGACCAACTCATCGTCTTAATCATACACTCGATTTAATTATATCATATGGAACCGATCCAACCGATGTAGATATCATTCCACAAAGTGATGATGTCACTGACCATTATATGGTAACTTGCATATTACGTACTGCTGTAATATATCATGCTGCGCCGCGTTATCGATTAGGCAGAACAATCCTTCCATCCACCATAGATAATTTCTCAAATTGCTTATCTAATCTGTCTCAGCTGCTCAGTGAACCCAAACAAATAGATGAACTTGAGGAATTAACTAGCACTATGAGCACCATTCTCTCTGGAACACTGGATATTGTTGCACCCATTAGATTAAAAAAGGTCAGAGAGAAAATTAAAGCACCATGGTACAACAATACTACGCGTGTTCTAAAGAGAGAAACCCGTATTTTAGAGCATAAATGGAAACAAACTAATTTAGAGGTCTTTAGAATCGCATGGAAAGACAGTATGTCACGTTATAAAAAGGCCCTAAAAGCGGCCAGGGCTGAGCACCTCCGCAAGCTAATAGAAAATAACCAAAATAATCCAAGGTTTTTATTTAACACTGTGGCTAGACTAACAAATAAACAGACATCACCCGAACAAAATATCCCGTTACAGTTTAGTAGTAATGATTTCATGAACTTCTTCACTGAGAAAATAGAAAATATCAGAACCACAATTGTAAACGTTCAATCGCGCCTTATTATTCAGCCTCAATTATCACCCCGCAAGAACAATTACAGTGCTTTACAACTATAGAACAAAAAGTTGTGTCTGCCCAACTAGGCTCTTTCTTGCAAGAAAATGACACCTATGAAAAGTTTCAGTCTGGGTTCAGGCCGCACCATAGCACAGAAACTGCGCTCGTTAAAATCACAAATGATTTACTTTTAGCTTCTGACCAAGGCTGTATTCTCAATACTAGTTTTACTTGATCTTAGTCTTGCGTTCGACACTATAGATCACACAATACTCTTAGATCGACTACAAAATTATACTGGTGTTCAAGGACAAGCATTAAGCTGGTTCAGATCATACTTATCTGACCGCTACCATTTTGTCTATTTAAATGGAGAAAAATCGATCATAACTCCAGTAAACTATGGAGTGCCGCAGGGATCTGTGTTGGGCCCTCTATTATTCTCAATATATATGATGCCACTTGGAAATATTATAAGGAAACATGGAATTAGTTTCCATTGTTATGCTGATGACACTCAAATCTATATTTCATCACGGCCGGATGAAAACGCTGAATTATCCAAATTGACAGAGTGTGTTAAAGATATAAAAGATTGGATGATGCGTAATTTTCTTTTATTAAATCCAGACAAGACAGAGGTAATACTTATCGGTTCAAAAAAACGCCCACAAAACCTCTCACAATACAACTTTAACATCGTAGGATGTCCTGTTACTTCATCCTCTACAGTAAAAGACCTGGGTGTTATATTAGATTGCAACCTGTCTTTTGAAAATCATATTTCATATGTTACAAAAACAGCCTTTTTCCACCTTAGAAACATTGCTAAGCTACGTAATATCCTATGCGGTTTGTGCAGGTGAAGAGACGGGATTTCTCTTCCGTGTCGGCTTCGGAAAACGCGGTCGTGTGTAGCGTTCACTTCAGATCGGAGGATTATCGTCCCGGCGATATGATGGAGTTCAACATGGGATACCGAAGTAAGAACCGGGTGAGACTTAGAGCTGGTGCGGTTCCTTCAGTGCACGCATCTCCGGGTTCTCCCGCCGGATGTAGGCGCGAGCACAACATCAACTGGCAAACGCAATGTAAGCGGAACGAAACTGAGCTACTCGTTATTGTGTTTGTGTGGTGGACCGTTTATTCAAGACCGGGTCAGCAAGTGGACGGTGATTATCTTTCGAACTGTTTTGCTCAAGATTTGGATGTCTAATAATTTTCTGTCTTTAAATAGCTCTTAAACAGAAGTTATGCTCCTTGGCTCTCCTCATCAACTGCGAAAGGCTGGGTCTCTTACTCTATGTGTTGATGGTGTTGTCTTGGTGCAGCGCGAGTCTGATCAAGCAACACTGTAACTGCGAGATCCAGTAAATAAAGCATTTGAATTCGCCAATGAAGTAATAACATCGCTGCGAGATCTAGTGAGAAATATTCACATTTCTCCGTTATTAACGGATCAAACAGCACTGAAACCAGGAATAAACATTGTGCAATGAATGAATGAACTATCCAGTGTCCACAGATCAGCAACATTCACCATGGCTTTACTGTAGTAACACTAAATGCAACCATGGAAGTTTGGCATTTTCCACTAAGGCCCAGTATGCATCCACCTCCCTGCAACACTGACTTTCCTCAGCTATAAACATTGCATTTCCCACACAAGCACCTATGGAACAAAAAATGTATCAGGAATAAATATCTCTCTGTCTCTCGATGAGAATCCGTTAAGTTATATCACGTAACGTTAGTCTGGGCGGATATTAATGAGCATGACAAACGCCTGATCAAAGCTTAGTTTCTGTTATTGTAAGTTCCAATATGTTCTGTGTAACATTAATCCTGGCCTGTCCCTGCTCTCTTGGCAGCCTAGCAGGCTCATAATTGTATGGCTGTGGTCCGTCAACAATTTCCTCAGCGTCTGAAATGTCATTGCGATCCATTTTTTCCTCTTGTTTGAATCGACCGCTCTCCCTCGTGCTACGTCACGCCCATTTTCAGATGCGGAAGTAAAATTTTCTCACAAAAACGACTCCAGAAGCCACTGTAGCGTATTTATAATTTTTTTTTTAAAGAAAATCTAGTTCCTACATTATTTTTCTATACATTGACTTGTTGGGTCTTCTAACCTGCAAGATGCTCTTTAAAGTCACTAATGACTTACTATTAGCCTCCGACTCTGGCTCCATGTCTCTTCTCATTCTCTTTGATCTTAGTTCAGCCTTTGACACTATTGACCATGCACTGTTACTTAATCGTCTTGAAAATGTATTTGGTTTGTCAGAGACAGTTCTTGGCTGGTTCAAGTCCTACTTTACTGACCGATGTCAATTTGTTTTTATGGTCGGCTTTAGGTCCAAAGTTGGTTCTGTTCATACTGGCGTCCCACAGGGGTCAGTATTGGGTCCCTTACTTTTTAGTATGTATATCTATCCACTTGGTCAACTACTAAGATCTCTAGACCTTAACTATCACTTTTATGCTGATGATAGGCTGATAGATTTATTTCCATTCAAGACCGGGTCAGCAAGTGGACGTTGTGTATCTTTCGAACTGTTTTGCTCAAGATTTGGATGTCTAATAATTTTCTGTCTTTAAATAGCTCTTAAACAGAAGTTATGCTCCTTGGCTCTCCTCATCAACTGCGAAAGGCTGGGTCTCTTACTCTATGTGTTGATGGTGTTGTCTTGGAGTTTCAAAGCAAATCAAAAAATCTTGGTGTCATATTTGATGCCACACTGTCATTTGAGCCTTTTGTGCAGAATAGGGTTAAGACATCCTTTTTTATCGCCTCAGAAATATAGCACATTTACGTCCTATGTTGTCCTTCTCAGTTGCTGAGAGGTTGATAAAGTCTTACGTTTTTTCACGTGTTGACTACTGTAATGGGGTATCAAAAACCTCAATTGACAAACTTCAATATCTTCAAAATTCGGCTGCTAGAGTATTGTCTGGGGTCAGGGCTAGGGACCCTATTACCCCTGTCTTGGAGTCTTTGCACTGGCTACCTGTCAGGTACCGTACTGATTTTAAAATCCTTATGTTGACATATAAGGCTTTGCATAATCTGGCTCCTCAGTACTTGACTGATCTATTAATGCCTTACACACCACGTCGTAATCTGCGTTCCTCTCAGAGTGGTCTCTTGGTTGTTCCCAAGACACAGCTTCGTTCTAGAGGTGATAGAGCATTTTCTGCCTATGCTCCTAAGCTTTGGAATTCTCTCCTGGCCGACATTAGGGAAGCAAATACATTAGTTACTTTTAAATCTCTTCTCAAAACTTTCTATTTTAGGATTGCTTTTACTTGATTATTCATTTTTATTTGTTTATTTTTATATTAGTTTAGTATATGTAGTTTTCTCTGTTGTTATGTTTGCCTGTAAAGCGCTTTGAGAAAGCAAATTTTTATTTATATAAAATAAATTTATTATTATTATAATGACGTTACACTCGCCGCTCCCACACCGAGCATAGAGTGAGCCAACAATGGTACAGTCACATCCAATCTATAGTATCTGACAAAAGATGGCCAGCTCGCCGCAGCACATGTGTCTTGAATGACACCCCTGAACAGCGCCCAGGAGGGGCACATTCACCATCCACTGAGAGAGCCACTGACATGAAATAGGTCTCCCCTTGTAACTGTCAGCCCACAAGACAAAAAGCTGACTGCTCCTTCGAAACACACACGTGTGCAGTGTGCAGAGCTCGCACCGGGCACAGACAATGTAACCGCTCTTCCTCTGATGAAGAAAAAGGTGGTGGAAAGAACGCCAACAAATCTACAGATCTGTTTGCTCCTAATGTTTCTCTTAACTTAGGAACGAATGCCGGGTTAGTTTTCAGCGTAACTTTCGAGCCACCCGCTGCAAACTGCATAAAGGAAGAATGTACAGACAAAGCACGTAATTCACTCACTCGCTTTGCTGTAGTGAGAGCCAGTATTAAAACTGTCTTCAAAGAAAGACGCTGTAAATCAATACTCAGTAATGGTTCAAAAGGAGGCTGGGAGAGCGCGTCCAGAACCACCGATAAATCCCAGGGCGGGATCAGGGACTTTGTGACCGGAAGTAACCGTCTCGCCCCCCTCATAAATCGACATATCAAGGGGTGCTGGCTTATCGTTCCCGAATACTGCGCATGCACGCCAGCTCTCTGCTTGCGCAGTGAGTGTGCTCCTCTTCTCTTCGCTTACTGGCGGTGCGGTGGTGCCGCTCAGTGGTGAAGATAGGCATTGCAGTTTCAATGGGGAATTGCAGTTTCAATTGGGGGTGGGGGGGGCGGTCAATGACCACAATAGTCAGGGTAGCCCCTTTTTGACTGCAGTGTGAAATTCACGCGGGCAGGCTGATATGGTCTCGAACACCTCTCCCTCCTTCAAGTCACACTGTTGGCGCATAGCTGTGACAGTAGAGTCAAACATAGCCTTGGGGTCTAAGGGGCGTCCAGAAACTCCACTCTTTCTTTTTCAGAAAGGCCTGAGAGACTGAGCCATAACCCTCTTTCTCCCACTACAGCCAGACCCATACTTCTGCCTCAGCTCTGAAGCGCCCCACGTGATGTGTGGAGATTCAGATCTGCTATCACACAAATCTCCTCCCAGAGCGCGGTTGGGAGAGAGCGCCTGCATTCAGTATGCGGCCCATCTCCTCCAGTAGCTTTGCTGATTTACTGTCTTGTGTAGGGTCTTTTGATACTATTATGTCTTTGATACTATGTATTTTATGATATAACCAACAGTCAATGTAACCCCACCTATATCGTTTCTCCTATCTAATTAATCCTCTTTTAATGACTCACACTTTAGTGTACATTGCCTTCTCATAGAATGCAGTGTTTTTTTTAAATCTAAGTATAAATGGACACAAACAGCAAGGCCCATGTCTAACCACACTTGAGACAGAGTCATAAATCCTCATAAATATAGAGGGTTAGGTCGAGCCAACCCTGAGAGGTGGGACCTTTCTCAGGCTTTAAGTTGCCTCTACATAAGCCCTTCCCTCTCTTGGCCTTCTTGGTACGTTCGGGTTGCTGTCCTGCGTGGCCGCACCAGGCCACACGGCAGCAGGCCTTGGCCCTCAAGCAGCCATGTGCTCATGGAGAGAGAGAGAACTTTCAACCAGAACAGAGGAAAACCAACCAAGCCAGTTCATCACCATTTCTTCATTCAACACAGAAGAAATCTGTAATGAGGTTAGATGTTATGGGAAGAAGGAGATGGGAACCAGCAAACATTCGAACACACAATTTCAAATATCACAATATCACAATAAACAAATACAAAACGAAAGTAAAAGGCAGCTCTCTCAATCTCCACTGTCGTCGATCCTCCTTTTATGCTTCCGTTCCTCCGTGAGAGATACGAGACCAGTGAGTCGCGCTAGTGTTGTCAAAAATATCGATATTTCGATAAATATCGATACTGAAATATCTGAACGGTACCAATACTAATGTCCTGAAGTATCGATACTCCCATACTAGCCGAGCTGTCACTTTCACTTCTCTCCAAAGGCGTGTTGACAAACACCACACGTGACCGCACTCGTCTCATTCGCTCTGGTTAAATAGCAATAGTGAAGTGAATGGAAAGATGGCGAGTGCGGCACCCTCGCAACCGGCTTTGGTTGATAAAGAACACCGCGAGCGGGCATGTCGGAGAATAGCGCGGACACGTGTTAAAAACACACCGCAAGTGGGCATGTAGGAGAATAGCGCGGACACGTGTTAAAAACACACCGCGAGCGGGCATGTCGGAGAATAGCGCGGACACGTGTTAAAAACACACCGCGAGCGGGCATGTCGGAGAATAGCGCGGACACGTGTTAAGAACACACAGCGAGCGGGCATGTCGGAGAATAGCGCGGACACGTGTTAAGAACACACCGCGAGCGGGCATGTCGGAGAATAGCGCGGACACGTGTTAAAAACACACCGCAAGTGGGCATGTCGGAGAATAGCGCGGACACGTGTTAAAAACACACCGAAAGTGGGCATGTCGGAGAATAGCGCGGACACGTGTTAAAAACACACCGCAAGTGGGCATGTCGGAGAATAGCGCGGACACGTGTTAAAAACACACCGCAAGTGGGCATGTCGGAGAATAGCGCGGACACGTGTTAAAAACACACCGCAAGTGGGCATGTCGGAGAATAGCGCGGACACGTGTTAAAAACACACCGCAAGTGGGCATGTCGGAGAATAGCGCGGACACGTGTTAAAAACACACCGAAAGTGGGCATGTCGGAGAATAGCGCGGACACGTGTTAAAAACACACCGCAAGTGGGCATGTCGGAGAATAGCGCGGACACGCGTTAAAAACACACCGCGAGCGGGCATGTCGGAGAATAGCGCGGACACGTGTTAAAAACACACCGCGAGCGGGCATGTCGGAGAATAGCGCGGACACGTGTTAAAAACACACCGCGAGCGGGCATGTCGGAGAATAGCGCGGACACGTGTTAAAAACACACCGCGAGCGGGCATGTCGGAGAATAGCGCGGACACGCGTTAAAAACACACCGCGAGCGGGCATGTCGGAGAATAGCGCGGACACGTGTTAAAAACACACCGCGAGCGGGCATGTCGGAGAATAGCGCGGACACGTGTTAAAAACACACCGCGAGCGGGCATGTCGGAGAATAGCGCGGACACGTGTTAAAAACACACCGCAAGTGGGCATGTCGGAGAATAGCGCGGAAACGTGTTAAAAACACACCGCGAGCGGGCATGTCGGAGAATAGCGCGGACACGTGTTAAAAACACACCGCGAGCGGGCATGTCGGAGAATAGCGCGGAAACGTGTTAAAAACACACCGCAAGTGGGCATGTCGGAGAATAGCGCGGACACGTGTTAAAAACACACCGCGAGCGGGCATGTCGGAGAATAGCGCGGACACGTGTTAAAAACACACCGCAAGTGGGCATGTCGGAGAATAGCGCGGACACGTGTTAAAAACACACCGCGAGCGGGCATGTCGGAGAATAGCGCGGACACGTGTTAAAAACACACCGCAAGTGGGCATGTCGGAGAATAGCGCGGACACGCGTTAAAAACACACCGCGAGCGGGCATGTCGGAGAATAGCGCGGACACGTGTTAAAAACACACCGCAAGTGGGCATGTCGGAGAATAGCGCGGACACGTGTTAAAAACACACCGCTAGCGGGCATGTCGGAGAATAGCGCGGACACATGTTAAAAACACACCGCAAGCGGGCATGTCGGAGAATAGCGCGGACACGTGTTAAAAACACACCGCAAGTGGGCATGTCGGAGAATAGCGCGGACACGAGTTAAAAACACACCGCGAGCGGGCATGTCGGAGAATAGCGCGGACACGTGTTAAAAACACACCGCAAGCGGGCATGTCGGAGAATAGCGCGGACACGTGTTAAAAACACACCGCAAGTGGGCATGTCGGAGAATAGCGCGGACACGTGTTAAAAACACACCGCAAGTGGGCATGTCGGAGAATAGCGCGGACACGTGTTAAAAACACACCGAAAGTGGGCATGTCGGAGAATAGCGCGGACACGTGTTAAAAACACACCGCAAGTGGGCATGTCGGAGAATAGCGCGGACACGTGTTAAAAACACACCGCAAGTGGGCATGTCGGAGAATAGCGCGGACACGTGTTAAAAACACACCGCGAGCGGGCATGTCGGAGAATAGCGCGGACACGTGTTAAAAACACACCGCGAGCGGGCATGTCGGAGAATAGCGCGGACACGTGTTAAAAACACACCGCGAGCGGGCATGTCGGAGAATAGCGCGGACACGCGTTAAAAACACACCGCGAGCGGGCATGTCGGAGAATAGCGCGGACACGTGTTAAAAACACACCGCGAGCGGGCATGTCGGAGAATAGCGCGGAAACGTGTTAAAAACACACCGCAAGTGGGCATGTCGGAGAATAGCGCGGACACGTGTTAAAAACACACCGCGAGCGGGCATGTCGGAGAATAGCGCGGACACGTGTTAAAAACACACCGCAAGTGGGCATGTCGGAGAATAGCGCGGAAACGTGTTAAAAACACACCGCGAGCGGGCATGTCGGAGAATAGCGCGGACACGTGTTAAAAACACACCGCGAGCGGGCATGTCGGAGAATAGCGCGGAAACGTGTTAAAAACACACCGCAAGTGGGCATGTCGGAGAATAGCGCGGACACGTGTTAAAAACACACCGCGAGCGGGCATGTCGGAGAATAGCGCGGACACGTGTTAAAAACACACCGCAAGTGGGCATGTCGGAGAATAGCGCGGACACGTGTTAAAAACACACCGCGAGCGGGCATGTCGGAGAATAGCGCGGACACGTGTTAAAAACACACCGCAAGTGGGCATGTCGGAGAATAGCGCGGACACGCGTTAAAAACACACCGCGAGCGGGCATGTCGGAGAATAGCGCGGACACGTGTTAAAAACACACCGCAAGTGGGCATGTCGGAGAATAGCGCGGACACGTGTTAAAAACACACCGCGAGCGGGCATGTCGGAGAATAGCGCGGACACGTGTTAAAAACACACCGCGAGCGGGCATGTCGGAGAATAGCGCGGACACGTGTTAAAAACACACCGCGAGCGGGCATGTCGGAGAATAGCGCGGACACGTGTTAAAAACACACCGCGAGCGGGCATGTCGGAGAATAGCGCGGACACGTGTTAAAAACACACCGCGAGCGGGCATGTCGGAGAATAGCGCGGACACGCGTTAAAAACACACCGCGAGCGGGCATGTCGGAGAATAGCGCGGACACGTGTTAAAAACACACCGCGAGCGGGCATGTCGGAGAATAGCGCGGACACGTGTTAAAAACACACCGCGAGCGGGCATGTCGGAGAATAGCGCGGACACGTGTTAAAAACACACCGCGAGCGGGCATGTCGGAGAATAGCGCGGACACACGCTACACACCGCGAGCGGGCATTTCGGAGCATTTTAACTTTTCTGAAACATTAACCAAGATGGCCTAGTATTGTTGGTATGAGTGTGTTGTCTCGTTTTTTCACTGTAATTCTTAAAGTTAATATAATCTGACTAAGGAATCTTAGAAGTAAATATTTTAACTGTGGTCAAATGTAAATTAACTTGTGCCTATTTAACTTTATTCAAAAAAATATTGTTTAATTCTGCAATTTGCCTTCATTAGCGATTATCATCAATTTGATTACACAGATATAATTAAACTAAACTGAGCTAGACAATGACATCTCTGAATTCAATAATGAAATGCCTTTAACTGAAAATTGAATGTTTAATCTTATTATTATACATTACTGACACTCTATCCTCCAATTTGATACTGTTAAGTGCTTTGACACAATCTTGTCAAGCACTATATAAATAAAGGTGACTTGACTTCATGTCGATCCAGTGAGCATTGTTTTTGCGTGTGATGTACGCACGTTTGTGTTTAAATCTGTTCATCAAATAACGTTAATGTTTTAACCAGCATTTATGACCGATAAACAATGCATTTGTTACAGTATATTTTAATCTTTCATAACAGTAGTTAGTAAAAATACAACGGCTCATGTTAGCTCTGGTCCAATGAAAAAATATTAACAGATAGAACTCAGGACATTTTTGTAAAATATACCTCATTGTCACGTTCTAGACTTGTTATATTCAGCTTTAAATAAAAAAAATACCTCCTTAATATTGTGCCAGTTTTTTCTCCGTGGTATCGAAAAATGGTATCGAATATCGATATTTTTTAAGGTTTCGTATCGAAGTTAGAAGTTCTAGTATCGTGACAACACTAAGTCGCGCAGGTGTTGCTCATCAGTAATCACGCCACCGGCCTCGCTCCGCTCTCTCACAGCCCTTGGCCTCGTCCTGATCGCCACAAAATCGATTGTGACTCATGGAAAGTTTCACTGCAAAGGCCATGCAAGTATACATTTAATGAGGTGCTCTGAAAATAATTAGCTGATGGTTCTTTTCATAGTTAAATGGATCTTTTCCATAGTTCCATTTCCTGCTCCCAGTTTCATTTTCATTTAATTTAATTTTACCCATGTATGTGTGATTGTGTGTATGTTGTGTGTTTAGATTAGTTATGTTTGTGATTTAGTTAATAAAACTTGTGCACAATATGTATTTGGTTCTGATTATCTACCCTGCAAACAAAGTCTATTTAATGATTTCCAGATTCTGACTAAATGCTCTTTGTAGTTCTGTACAGTAAGAAAGTTATTTCCCAACACCAGAAATTAACATTTCTATTAATCAATTAATAACCAATATAGAGGGTTCACAGGATGAACAGATTAATTGGTTGCAATGTTAATGTAGCTACATCAAGATAATCTAATTAACTGATCCAAATATTCATAATTAATCATAACAAGTTATGAATAATTATTAATATTTTCCTTATGAGCTCATTTGCTACAGGAGGGTCAGCCAACTCCAGCTCTCTCATATCCTCTAGTTACTCGGTGGACGAGATTAATTAGGAGGGAGAATGTCGTCATCCTCTTCAACGTCGTCTAGAAGATGAGGGGATAATTCCTCATCTTCATCATCATCTTCCCCGCTATACCCGCGAGGGCATCTCCAAAGAGAGGGGTCCGGGGACTCCCCGTCCATAATCTCGCCCCCGGTACCCAGCTCAGGAGGCTGTTTAACTGTCTCCTCTCTGGCCTGAGTCTGAGAGGAGAAGCATGGGTCCTTGTTTCCTGCTATTGCAACTCTAAGTCTCCTTCCACGGATCTTTGTAGGAAAACCAGAACAGTTAGGGCAGCCCTCTGGGTTCGATACCGCCGCTTGGGCATGCTTAACACCCAAGCATGATATGCAGAGCGAATGTGAATCTCTCGCCGAAATCCATAGGCCACAGGAGCACATGCGAGGGGAGCATAATTTCCTCTCCTTGTGCTCTCTGCCGTTCTAGCCGTGGCCATCACTCTCCACTCTCTTCGTTCGGTAAACTCTCACCGTGACGTGTAGGTTTACTATCCCGGAGCAGTGTATACAGAGTAATTCTGAAAATAAACTATTTTCTGGTCTCTAATACAAACTGAATCGTATTAGATTAGAAGGTAAGGCTGTTTATTCTCTTAGGGGTGGAAAAACTCGCCTTGACGCGGACGTTTTCCCACACTCACAAGAAAATGCAACCCTAACAGCAATATATAGATTTTCCGCGTTTGCGACGTTACCGGTCGGCTTCGTCTGTATACCGTTAAGCAGTAAATCCAAAATGCGTCAGTGAGTACAGCTTCCACAATCTTCACAGTGAAGAAGATATGTAAATCTAGAATGACGCAGCAGTGGGCTGCAGCGAGGCGGGACTCCCTGATCGCTGTCTCGATTGGTCTGACAGATGTGGTGTAACTGGTGCTTCCACAGTCGGTCACGCCGGAGGCGTTCTCTTAGTGAGATCCCAAATGGATGTTAGAAAGAGAACCTCTGAATGGATTCCTGACTAACTTAAACACCTCTGATTGGACTCTATGTTCATGAGCTCATGTCTAAGCTCAACCTTACACAAACACACACAGGAGCGTCTGAATGCAGTCGCCTATCAGGGAAGTCTCTTTACTACTAGTGCTGAAGAAAACCTGGTATCATTGCATTGTTACAATTTCAATATTGGCTTGGTACAGAGTTTTGACAAACCTACTATACATGGAAACTTGTGGAAAAGAAAAGTGTTGATGTAGTCTTGATTGGTAATCTTGAGTTCTCGATTGGAGACCTTGCTTGGTATCACTGGTGTTCCACTGTCCTGGTTCAAATCATACCTCACTGACAGACAACAGTTTGTTTCAATTGGGAATTTCAGATCTCCAAATTCACCCCTCTCACATGGTGTCCCCCAGGGTTCTGTTCTAGGCCCCCTGCTGTTCATAATCTACATCCTTCCCCTTGGCCAGATAATACAACATTATGGTCTCAATTACCATTGTTATGCGGACGACACTCAGATTTACATTCACACCAAGCCCGCTCACACATTATCATTATCCAATCTGGTTAGCTGTTTAAATGCCATTAACTGGATGACTCAAAATTTTCTCAAACTCAATCAAGATAAGACAGAGGCTATTCTTGTTTCCACCCCTAACATTCTAAAACACTTGAACAGCTGCAGCTATCTATCTCTGGCTATTTCACTACAACTTCTGCTGAAGTTAGAAATCTGGGCGTAATCTTTGATCCTACTCTTTCTTTTGAGTCACATATTACAAATATCACCAGAACATCTTTCTTCCATCTCAAAAGCATCTCCAAACTACGCCCCTCCCTCAACTCATCTGCAGCAGAAACACTTATACATGCATTTATCACATCAAGGCTTGACTACTGCAATGCTCTACTTCACGCCATCCCGGAAAAAACCCTCAATAGGCTGCAGTATGTCCAAAATTCAGCTGCAAGGCTACTCACCCACACCAGGCCCTGGGATCATATTACTCCTATCCTCCAGCAGTTGCATTGGCTTCCTGTCCATTACCGCATTCATTACAAAATCAATTCTCCTTGTTTATAAATCCCTACATAATTTGGCCCCATCCTACCTATCAGATCTCCTCACCCCATACCTGCAATCCCGCACCCTTCGTTCTCCTGATACATGTCTCTTAGCAGTCCCCACATCTCGGCTTCGCTCCATGGGCCTTCAGTGTGGGATGCCCTGCCGCCTGAGATGCGCCAAAGCACAAGTATATTCACTTTTAAAACTAAGTTAAAAACACATCTTTTTAGCTTAGCTTTCCTGTCAGCCCCCTGATTTCGATTTGCACTGTCTTTTTATTTTTGTTTTATTTTATTTTCCCTGTTTTTATCTGTCTTTTTTCCCTACACTTGGTCTTCACCCTGTGCTCAGTGTACTCCAGCATGCCCTTTGAGGGTGTTTATGTGTCCGCTGCATCTTGGCATTTTATGTACCTTGTATGTAATCTATGTCCCAATCTGATTGTACTGTCCGTACTATCAGTGAATTCGATCATGGATGAAGCTGCATTGTGTTTTAGTAGTTCTTTGTATTTCCTTAACTATACCAATTTGTACAGTGTCCTTGGGTACCTTGAAAGGCGCTTTTCTAAATAAAATGTATTATTACTATTATTATTAGTCATGATTCATAATTCTGTTGGATTCCATGATTTCTGATGCATTTACAGTACTGTCCGCAAGGCAATTGTTTGCCTGTAGTTACACACAATCAACACTGCACATTTTCTTCAGTTTAAAACACCTGCTGACTCATGGTTAGGTGTGTCTAGGGAGATGAAGCATGGATTCACTGTTCCAGCATGAGGTCACTCACCAGGCTGGTGTCCTGGACGGGCACTGGACTATCAGGACGGGCAGCACCGGGTCCGTCAGCGGCGCTGTGTGGTTCTGCTGGAGCCCCGGAGAGGATCTGAGCGGCGCTGTGTGGTTCTGCTGGAGCCCCGGCGAGGATCTGAGCCTCCAGCTGAGCGATGCGCTGACTCTCCCTCTGTAAACGCACCTGACCCAGCTGAGCCTCCAGCAGCCAGTGCTCCTTCTCCTGCTCCAGACGACACATCTTCTCCTGACTCTGGACAACCTGATAAACACACACACCGTCAGACAGACGGTTGGACAGACAGAAAGACCGACAGACGGATAGACAGACAGGTTCAGGTACCTGCTGCATGAGTCCCTCTCGACTTTCAGTAGAGCTTGTCAGAACATGTCGGTTTGCTAAAGCATCTCTGTACGGCACCGATTCTGATCTGACCTGAAAACACAAGAAAACACACCAACATTCACAGGACTGAACTGTGCAAATAGGCCTTGTAGCGGTGTTGTAGATTGTCAAATATATTGTGCTGTGATCGATGCTGAGCGTCGAAGAACGCAACAAGCTACAAGAGGCTGTGTGACAGTAAGAGAAAACACTGTAACTATCAGTGAATCTATCAGTCACTGCAAAAACATCATATCATCAAGATCAAGTGCTTAAGAACCTCTCCATTTCCCGACTGGACTACTGCAGTCAGGCATGTGATCAGCTAAAACAGCTGTACCTGAAATGTTACTTATGTAAGGAATAATTGACGACAGGCCGTTGAATTATTAGAAAAATAATGAACAACCGAGGTGGTAATGCGGTCACGACGCGAAGCGGAGTACTGTGGCCGTTCACCTTGGGTGTGCATTATTTTTCTAATAATTCAACGGCCTGAAGTCAATTATTCCGCTTATACTACAGTTACCACACCTCGAAACATTGTTCAGATTATGTATTTCAAGACGTTTGTAAAGTTTTTGTCATTAAAACGCTCTTGTATGTAGGACTAATTTCTTACGCATCTAAACCAATGCCTCCGTTGCTAATTCCAAAACGTCATTTTAGAGTTAGGAGGTTTGAGCCGCTGATAGCAGACTAATGCTGGGACACACGACTAGCTGACACATTCTCTGACTGTTTTCATCGACTGCAGATTATAAACACCGACTCTGAACACGCGCTGAACACGCATTTGGCCATGATCAGTCATACGTATCAAATTACATTCATAACCGGCTTAAAGTGTGTCCCCAGTTATTAATGCAGTTATTAGAGAGAGAGATGTTGCAATAATGAGACAGAAAAGCATGTGCGTCAATATTATTATTTATTTATTAATTCAATTCCTTTTAATTAATTCGAATTCATTCTTTTTTTTCCTATTATTGACAGATGACAGACTAGCCAAATAAATGAAACACAAAGCCCTTTTAACAAGTAGGCCTATCAATAATTATTTATTTGTTATATTATCTGCAATAATAATCTGTGCTGCAGGACTATCCATTTATTTAGCCTATATTCAGTTTAATTTTCTATTGATTAGCCTATAGATAGGACTATATACTTTATTTATTCAAATTAAACTGCATGTTTCCATTGATTGTGAAGCTAGACATTGAAAATTCCAGATCAAGCAAATGTTTTTTTTCTTGTTATGAATTGAATCCTATTTTCCGTTATTACCGTTAACTACGCGCAGTGAAATGGAACTGTAATGCGGTCAAGACCTGCCTGGAACTACTTTAGCTGTGCGTTTCCCTGAAAATAATGCACACCTTAGAACGTTCGTCAACCAATCAGATTCAAGCATTCAACGGCCCTGTAGTATAAGTACTTTTATCTTGTTTTTATATTTTTCTACTTTGTGGGAGCCTCTCTTCCCTCCTCCCCTTCCCAATTCAAAGCTTGACCTGTACTTTAAAGGAAAGTAATAAAGCCTGTGACCTTCCTGATGGCGCTCATGTATGTGGCGGCGCGCCTCTTGTTCTCCATCACACTGTGGGCCTGCAGCGGGTTCAGGACGCCTCCTCGCGGACCGTAGCCAGGGCACGACGCCAGGAAATCCAGGCTGTTGCTAAAGAAGGTGGCCATCTGTGCGAGAGACAGTCCGGCAGGGATCAGACAGTGAACCGGAGGACAGCGAGGCGGTGTGTGTTGTGTATAGGATGAATTTTGTCTCAAATTGATTAATAAATGCATGAGAAAAATCTAGAATTACATGAATTTGCAGCATTTTGTACAAATAAAGACATAGTTGTAAATACAAAACCTCAATTTTGTATTAATGTAGGTCAGAATTTGTGCATGCAACAAGTAAGATTGCATTTTTGGATTAGGTGACATGCATGCAAGGCAAGGCAAGTTTATTTATATAGCACATTTCAAACACAATGGAAATTCAAAGTGCTTTACATAGAAGGAATTAGAATAATCAAAAGAAATAAGATTAATTAAAACTTTTTAGAATAAAAAGGATATAAAATACAGTACAAACAGTCGGATGGAAAGCGGCACAGTGCTCATTCAGTAAATGCACAGCTAAACAGAAGTGTTCTGAGTCTGGATGTGAAAGTGACTACAGTAGGAGCACATCTGATCTCCTCTGGAAGCTGATCCAGCATTATAGCTAAAGCGGACTCGCCATGCTTAGAGTGAACCCTTGGTATTTCTAGCTTTCGCTCTATCCCGCTTGTATTACTGTAATTCCTTATATGCAGGAAGCTCCCAGTTTTCCATTGCAAGGCTTTAAATGGTTCAAAACGCTGCAGCTAGATTTCTAACTGGGGTTCGCAAACATGAACATATTACTCATATTTTAAGGTCTCTTAACTGGTTGCCGGTGCGTCATAGAGTTGATTTTAAAATATTGCTGTTTGCTTTTAAATCCTTAACTGGTATTGCACCCTCTTACCTATCTGAACTTTGAACTTTGAACGTGCCCGGTTGGTGTCTATGGTCCACAAGCAGTTATATTCTGTCCCAGCCACATTCACGATTTAAGTCGAGAGGGGATCGTGCTTTCGCAGTTGTCAATCTCTTATATGGAATAGCCTACCCTTATCCTTGAGATCCCTGTCCTCTTTACATGAGTTTAAATTTAAGCTAAAGTTTTATCTTCTTGACCGGGCATTTCACTAAATCTCAAATATGGTTCTATTACATTATGTGTTGATGGTTTATTTTGCTCCTTCTTTCATGTTTCCTGGACTTTCACCTTGGAAAGCACAGTGGTCAACTTCTGTTGTGTTTATTTGTGCTATATAAATAAATAAAATGAATGAATGAAAATGAAAAAAAATAGCTGATGTGATCCTAATGATCTGAGTGATCTGTTTATATTCATTGAGCATATCTATCCCAGAAAGCCCCACCCAGTCTTCCAGCCTGTCCAGAAGTATGTTGTGATCGACAGTGTCAGATGCAGCACTGAGGTCGAGTAGCACCAGCACTGATAATTTGCCTGAATCAGTATTTAAGCGAATATCGTTTATTAAAGTATCCATTCGAGCATAAGAATTTGTTCAGCTGATTGAAGACAACTTTTTCAATGATTTTGCCTGTGAAAGGAAGATTTGAGATCGGCCTATAGTTGCTTAATATGGTCTTATCCAGATTGCTCTTCTTCAGGAGGGGCTTGACAACAGCAGTTTTCAGGGAGTTTGGAAAACTCCCAGAGAGAAGTGAGACATTTACCACTTCTAGAAGATCTGCTTCTAAACTGTTTAACACACTTTTGAAAAAATGATGTGGGAAGTGTGTCAAGAGCACAGGTTGGTGTTTTACGGTGCTGTATGGTTTCTTCCAAAATTTTGCCATCAATTTCTTTGAAATCAGACAAAAGTAACTACTTTCTGAAGTTGTGGTCTGACTCGTTCATCGTTCAATTCTGAGTCGATCCTATTTGATTCATTTGGATTTTGAGACTTTCATTTTGCCGGTTTAGCCTTGCACGATCCACACACACACACACACACACACACACACACACACACACACACACACACACACACACACACACACACACACACACACACACACACACATACAGCTGTCTGAGAAAACCTGCTACCACTAGATGGCAGTAGCTTCTAAAACAGACAACGGCACCATAATCGAATTTTTTAAAAAGCACCAAATTTAGTACACAGCTTATTAATAAAACATAGCTTACCTTGTAAAAATAAGCAGCAAAATATGAACTTAAAATGTGCAAAGTTTCACATCTAATGTTTATAAAGAAAACACAAACACTAATGCATTAATAATAATAATAATAATAATAATACATTTTATTTAAAAGCGCCTTATCCGGACACCCAAGGACACTGTACAAAGCAGATAAAAACATTAAAACAGTAACCAATAAAATTGGCAAGACAACATTGAGGTAATATGGGTCAGGTGGAATATGACTGTCTGAACAAAAGAGTTTGGATTTGAAGAGGTGAAATGAGTCCATGGTACGAAGGTCTGGAGGGAGGGAATTCCAAAGATGGGGAGCAGAGCGACTAAACGCCCTGCTCCCCATTGTGACAAAGCTGGCAGGTATCGGAGGATCGGAGTGAACGGGTCGGGATGTTTAAATGGAGGAGATCTGAGATGTATGGAGGAGCCATGTTGTGAACTGCTTTGAAAGTAATGAGAAGTATTTTAAAGATGATCCTCTGTTTGATGGGAAGCCAGTGAAGTTGTTGCAAGATGGGAGTGATATGATGAGAAATAGGGGTCCGAGTAATCAAGCGTGCAGCAGAGTTCTGTAGGAGCTGCAACTTCTGGAGCGACTTATTGGGGAGACCAAACAGGAGTGAGTTGCAGTAATCTATCCGAGATGTGACGAGGCTGTGAACCAGGATGGCGGTGGTTTGGGGAGTGAGAGAGGGACGGAGACGGGAGATGTTACGCAGGTGGAAATAGGCGGACCGGGTGATGCTATTAATGTGAGAGTGGAAAGATAATGTGCTGTCGAGGACGACACCCAGACTCTTAACCTGAGAGGAGGGAAGAATAATTGAGTTATCAATGACAATGGAAACTTTATTGGCTCTGGAGAGAGTATGAGGTGTGCCAACCAGGAGGACTTCGGTTTTTGAACTGTTCAGTTTGAGAAAGTTGGATGAGAACCAAGAGTGGATTTCTTGGAGACAGAGGGTGAGAGAGGTTGGTGGGAGTAAAGAGGATGGTTAAGTAGAGAGGTAGAGCTGGGTGTCGTCCGCGTAGCAATGAAATTTAATGTTATGTTTACGGAGGATGTGACCAAGAGGGAGGATGTAGATGATAAAAAGGAGAGGCCCCAATACAGAGCCTTGGGGCACTCCAGCTCAGACGGGGAAGGTAACGGATTTCTGGGATTTGAGTTGTATGAACTGTGTGCGATCAGAAATGTATGAAGTAAACCAGGCTATGGGAGTGTGGGTGATACCAATGGATGATAATCGACTAAGGAGGATAGGATGGGAAATGGTATCAAAAGCTGCTGTGAGGTCCAGAAGAATGAGAATTGAAAGTAACCCAGAATCAGAAGCCATGAGAAGGTCATCTGAAATTTTGAGGAGTGCGGTTTCAGTGCTATGAAGGGGACGGAAGCCAGATTGAAACTGCTCGTAGATGCTGTTGGACATGAGGTGATTATGAAGTTGAGAAGTGACTGTTTTTTCCAGAATTTTGGATATGAAGGGTAAGTTAGATATGGGACGAAGATTGCTGAAATTTGTGGGGTCCAGGCCAGGTTTTGTCAGAATGGGTGTGACCGAGGCAGTTTTGAGTGAAGGGGGAACTGAACCGGAGCTTAGGGAGGAGTGGATAATCTCAGTGATGAGAGGGGCAAGTGAAGAGCAACAGGATTTAACCAGGGTGGAGGGAAGTGGGTCGAGCTGGCATGTGTAGGGTTTAGATTTATGAATAATGTCCGAAATGGCTTGAACGGAGGGAAGATCGAAACTGGAAAAAGTGGTAGTTGGGGATGGATAAGGGGTGTTAAAGTTGCCTCCGGAAGCTGCAGCTCCAGATGAAGTCAGGTGTTTATGGATGTCTGTGATTTTGGAAACAAAGAAGGACATAAGTTTATTGCAGTAGTCCTGGGATTGCATATGGTAGGGAAGAGAGTGAGGAGGTTTTGTAATGGAGGTGAGAAGGGAAAACAGGGTTTTAGAATTGTGATGATTAGAGTGGATTAAATGAGAGTAGTAGGCAGATTTAGCTGAGGAGAGGGAGTCCTTATACAGGTTGACATGGTTCTTGTACATATTGTTGTGAATGGTGAGTCCAGTTCTATTGGCAAGGCGTTCCAGCTGACGGCCCTGAGATTTCAGAAGGCGTAGGGCGGGAGTGAACCAGGGTGCTGAACGGGTGAAGGAGACTGATCTGGATCTTATAGGAGCATGGATGTCCAAGAGAGTGTGAAGATTTTTGTTATAATAAGAAACTAATTCATCGGGTGAACAGCAGGCAGATACACTTGGGAAATTATTGATATCAGATGCAAAGGTGAAAATGTTAATGTCCTTGATATTCCGGAAGGAGATGGTGCAAGGGAGGGTCATTTTAGATAGCGGGAGGGTGATGTTAAAAGTAATGAGCATATTGTCGGAAAAGGCAACAGAGTGAGTTTTACAGGCAAAGGGGATGACACCAGAACAACAGAATAAATCCAGTATGTGCCCCCTACAATGAGTTGGAGAATCAATATATAGATGCAGACCGAGGCTTTCCAGGCAAGATGAAAAGTCTCTGGAAAGCGGAGAACTAATATTGTCCATATGAATATTAAAGTCAACCAGGATGATTAAAGGGGGGGTACAATAGTGTTTCATGTATTCAGAGTTGTTTACAGTGTTAAAGAGATGGATTTTCATGCTAAACATGGGCAAAGTTTAAAAAATATATTTTGGACGAATAACGGAGAATTTCTGTGCCGAAAATCTTACTTCCGGGTTGGTACAAGTTTCGGCTGGGTTTTTTTTACCGTGGATCTAATGACGTAGACCAGAGTGGAACTCCTTATATGAGCATTTCTCCCGGAAAAGCGCGCCCGCGCACACGTCGACCAGAGGAGAGCGAGACCGCGCACATCAACGCGCTTCAACAGGAAATCATCGGCAGCCAGCGCTGCATAGGATTTGTTCAAGAATGTCTCCAAAAAAGTGTTTTTGGATGTGAGGGAAAGCTTACCGTGTTCAGCTTTCCAAAGAACCCAGTGTAACAGGAACAGTGGATGCAGTTTGTTTTTCCGGGGCAGCAACGGAGTGTAGGAAGTGCGGTTGTGTGTTCTGGTCATTTCAGTGACGAATGTTTTATTAACAAGGCCCAGGTCGACGCTGGATTTGCAAATCGTTTGCTATTAAAACGTGGAGCGGTCCCAGTGATAAAAGACCCCATTCATGTAAGTACAACTGGATCAGATTTCTGTCTTTTGCTGGAAATCAGCGCTACCGCTTGACTCTATAGCTCCGCCTCCAGGACCTCGGCTTTTCCCGGAGAGAATCGGAAAGCTGTATTTTTCTTTTATAAATATAATAAAACTAAACACTTTTTGGAGATATTAAAGATGCACTACTACTCTATAGGTACTCAAGATTAACATGAGATTAGGTGAAACTGTGCATGTTATGTACCCTTTAAGTTATGGGATAAGGTTGAAAGATGAGTGAGAAGCTGAGAGAAGTCATTCAGAAAATCTTTGTTATATTTTGGGGGACAGTAAACAGTGAGGCAGAATACTCAAAGGATGAAAATAGAGGAGATACAGGAATCGGCACAACTTTCCAGGTCTCGCGATGAAACAGTGCGAGACCTCCGCCACGTCCAGAAGCACGGGGCTGGCAATTGTAAACAAACCCCGGCAGGGCAGACTCGTTGAGAGGAATAAAATCGTTAGTCAACTGCCAGGTCTCAGTCAAACATAAGAAATCAAGATTATAATCCATAATGACATCTCTGATTAGTGGACCCTTGTTATTGAGAGAGCGAATGTTCAGGAGACCGAAGTTGAAGGTGGCAAAGCTACTTTTACAGGCAGAGTTAGCCACTTTGGGCAGGCTAGCCAGACTACTATGATTAACGTTAGCTCCCCGGCTAGCGTTACGAGAGCGGCGGCGTCTGGTAAACCAAGTTGGTATGGAAGAATAAAAGTTCTTGTAAAAGCGCTTACCGCGCGATCCACGGTGGATGTATCTCCGGTTTGGCTGGAAGATGTCAGAAGGAATGGAGCAACCAGGTGGAGGCTGGAGGACATCGACATGGCGTCGGAGCTTCAGAAGCTCAGCAACAGAGTACTGGAACAAAGCGTCGGCTTGCAGGTGGGCAAGAGACACCAGAAGCCAGCCAAGCACGAACCAGAAAACTGACCGGAGAATCCACGTCATCCTGCACAGGAGAGAGAGAGAGGCTGGGGGGCCGGAGATCCTCAGGTAAGCATCAGCGGTGAAGATGTTAGGACGCAGTCGGGATCACAGAAGAGCGATACTCCAACAGTTACTGGTCATAAGCAGCAACCAATGTTGTCCAGGCGATGTAATGATTCAATTTGATCAGACTGAAACACTGTCTGTCTGAAAATTCGCTGGTATTGTCAAAATTTATGCCAAAGTTCTACCGGTGAGTAGCGGCGACAGTCACGCCAGCGTTCACTCTCCTTCAAAATGTATCCTATTAAGACAGTAGGCTAACATTAAAAGACTAAACTCGGCAAGACTATATATGCCTACCTTATTAATAAAGCATACTTAAAACAGGCAATCAGATTAAATCAGGTTAGGCATTTTTCTCCCATAGAAAACCATTATAAAAACGCTTAATGTGCAATAGCGCGTTGCATCTTCAATAACATGTATAGCCTACTGGGTTTTAATATCACTGTGTTACTGCATTATGCCACATTAAGCATTATTATCTTCATAAATGGCTAAATGGGAGGAAAACTTTATACAGACAAGAGAATATAGAATATGAACGCGATGCACAAAATTTCACGTTAATGGCGTTTTCCTCCCTTAGAGCCTGATGAAAAGAAAAAGCTTAACGTGAAATTTTGTCTTCCAAACTCGATGAAAAGCAGGGAAATGATGAAGTATGATTCTTTATTTTGAGGTGATGAGGGCGTTTACAGGTTTGCGTTCCTTCACGTGGACTATTGCATGTGTATCGCTGGTGCACGCATTGGTGTGGTCACATTAGAGATAATGATCTCGTTGCTTTCATAATGATTACTTAAACAGAGAATATTTATTTTTGAAATGATTTACATAATTTAAAAATAGACATATCTCTCATGTATGTGGCAAGTATTCGCTGAGTCACGTTTCAGAATGAACTTCACACTGAGAGGGACGGCAGAACGTGCATGGTGTTTATTTTACGAAAAGCACAACATTTTGTTTTTACTATGAGTGTACACAAATAAAAGTAGACATTTAACAGTTTTGAATGATGTATAACATTTGCCAGTATCACAAAAAATCGACTGAGTTATTTGAGTCTCTTTCGCACTGATAAGAAAAAAAGCGAGCTGGTCACGCTGGCGCGACCGCAGACCCCAGGGGGTTAAATACAAAATCGAGGTTTAGTATTTACAACTATGTATTTATTTGTAAAAAATGCTGCATATTCATGTAATTCTGGATGTTGCTCACACAAGTTGTAAAGTATTAGTTCTCTTACGAGAGGTTCTCTCGTACTGCGTAATAGCTTACGCTATGGGGAAACACTCTTTTCCTCGAGATACTGAAGCCAAAAAATTATCCTTAATTTTGTATTAATGTAAAAAAAAACAGCACGCAGACATGGGCGAGACAGCTCGCGCGCCCATTGGCTGCTCTGCAGCAACTGCAGCAGCCTATCGAGAGAGGCCCCTCGTGACGACTGATCCAATGAGGGCGCTTCGCGCCCACTGCGTCACGTCCCGCCGAAACGGGTGGGGCCTTGGGCTATAAATATAGCATTCGGGAGGCTGGTTAGCTGATTTTTCATCTCTTCAGCGAAGCTCACGCATTGCTGGATCCGGAGAGATCCATTCCCTGAAGTCGCTGGCCGTGCCGCCTTCTATCGCCGTTCCCGCTGCGCTATCCGGCGCCAATATCCTTTCTCTGGTATGTGTTTTGTGTATGTGTGTGTGCTCGCCACCGCGACACACACTCTCAATTGCACTAAAAGAGCCGGGCGTCTTTTTCAAGACGCCCTTCCCTTTACCTCCCCCAACCCGCAAGGCTCGCCGGTGTGCCCGCTTGCCTTGCCTGCTTCGCTAGAGTCTCTTCCTGATGGACAGCGGCCGCCGTCTGCCGCCGTTCCGTCGTGGATATCGACCAGAAGCCGTGGGATGTTATACCTGCTCTCCCTCTGCCGCGCAACCGCACCGTTCACAGGGGATGTCAGGAGCGGACGGTCACGGGGCTAGCTTTCTCTCTCCCTCTGTTCGAGCCGCGCAAACTGCGCCGTTCACAAGGGAGGCCGGAAGCGGACGGTCAGGGTTAGTTTTTTCTTTACGTTACAAAAAGCTACCCTGCCCCTGCGCCCCATTTCACGCGTCACTCACCGGCGAAAGGAGAAAAGAGTGTTTTTAGTCTCGCCTAGGCCGGACTGACCTCAATTTCTCACACATTTCTCAGTTCCCTGAGTCAGGCAACTGGAAATATCAATATTGCAGCAAACGAGCCTGTTATAATACAAGCACGCCTGCAAACAAACGCCGAAGAAAACATGTTGACGCTCTCTTATATCTTAGGTTTTTCGCACGAGAGACCGGTGTTCAAATCCCGGTCTGACGGCGGATAATTATGCCGTCAATGCTTCGCTCTGTCAGTTCCCTGAAAGGCGACTGCAGATGTGTATTTTGCAGCCAACGAGCGCGTTGTGCAACCCGCTCGCCTGCACCCAAACACCGTTTCTAAGGTTCCCGCGCGTCACTGGCGAAAGGAGAAGAGAGAGTTTTTTGTCCCGCTGCGGCCGGACCGACCTCCATTTCACACGCATTTCTCAGTCCCCTCTGAAGTTCGGGCGACTGGAAATGTCAGCATTGCAGTGAACGAGCCTGTTGTAATACAGCACGCCTGCAAACGAACGCCAGCATGTTGACACTCTCTGATAATACTCGAGGAAGTCCCCATCGAGCCATTCGAGCCTATTCAGTCGATAGACCTGGGCTAACTGATTGATTATGTATCTTCCCCTGTGGCCCAGTGGCAGATTCTTAGTCTTTCGCGCGAGAGACCCGTGTTCGATCCCGGGTTTACCAGCAGTGAAAATTATGCCGTCAATGTTTTCGTTCTGTCAGTTCCCTTGAAGGCGACTGCAGATACGTATTTTGCAGCCAACGAGCACATTGGACAACCCGCTCGCCTGCACCCAAACACTGTTTCTATGGCAACTTCTCGCTCGCTCAGTTCCAGAAAAATGTGACTGTTCCAGTGTGTTCTGGCTGAAAGCGCGAGTACTGCGCAGAGCGTGGACTTCCGGTCTGCTTCGTCTCAAGGTCAATCAGAAATGCGTCACAGCTCTGAAACCTTGGAAAGTAACCGACTGGTACCGATCAGGAGTAAGCCTGGGGACTTCCTCGAGTGTTAGGGTGGTGTCTACGGACGCATCCACCTCGGGATGGGGAACGCTGCTCGAGGGCAGACCGTTCTTTGGCCAGTGGTCAGAACGGGAAAAGCTTCTGCACATAAACTGCCTGGAAATGCTGGTAGTCATCAACGCGCTCAGGTGTTTTTATCCCCAGATAAAAGATCACCAAGTTCTGGTCCGCTCAGACAACATGTCAGTGGTGGCTTATATAAATCGCCAAGGAGGCGTCAGATCCAGAACCCTTCACAGGCTGACGGAACGCCTCCTGAATTGGGCTCAGCACAATTTGCGCTCGCTGAAAGCGGCTTTTGAACATAGGACCAGACAGACTGTCAAGGAACAATGTTCTGGCAGGGGAATGGTCTCTACATCCGCAGACAGTCCAACTGCTGTGGGAAGCAGACCTATTTGCATCTCAAGAAAACGCTCATTGTCCGGAGTTTTTTTCCAAGAGCAGGGATGCACTGGCCCACGACTGGCCCCGCTACCCGCTCTATGCGTTTCCCCCCGTCACGCTCTTACCACAGGTATTAGAGCGAATCAGGGAGAGTGGATGCTCAGTACTACTCGTGGCCCCATTCTGGACGAATCAAGCATGGTTCCCGGTTCTGATGCGGTTGACGAATACCGCCCCATGGCCGATACCAGTTGAGGAGAGATCTCCTCTCGCAGGCCAACGGCACGATCTGGCATCCCTAACCAGAGCTTTGGTCCCTGCATGCGTGGACTATCAACGGGTACCAGTTAAACTCCCAGAGGGAGTGTTAAACACAATCACACAGGCCAGAGCCCCGTCTACAAGGCGGCTCTATGCCTCGAAATGGTCAGTGTTCTCTAACTGGTGTGCAGCTAGTGACATATCACCCTCACACTGTGGAGTGTCGGAGGTTCTTTCCTTCCTACAAGAGCTACTGGATAAGGGCAGAGCCCCATCCACGCTCAAGGTTTATGTGGCGGCCATAGCAGCGTTTGCTGAGCCAACGCTGGGTAGGTCACTGGGAAGAAACGATTTGATCATTCACTTCCTTCGAGGAGCTAAGAGAATGAATCCTCCCAGACCCCCCTCAGTCCCCATTTGGGACCTTTCCACGGTCCTAGAGGCCATGAAAAGCTCCCCATTCGAGCCTATTCAGTCGATAGACCTGAAACATTTGTCTTTCAAAACAGCGTTTCTTCTGGCTCTCGCTTCAGTGAAGCGCATAGGGGACTTGCAGGCGCTCTCAGTGAGCGCGACGTGTATGGAGTTTGGGCCTAACGACTCTAGAGTCATACTCAAACCGAGGCACGGGTACATTCCTAAATCCCTCAACACCGCGTTTAGGGCGCAGATCATTTCCCTGTCAGCCCTACCGGTCTCTGACGAGGAGGGAGACGCAAGCTTCCTTTGCCCAGTCAGGACATTAAGAGCTTATGTGTCTCGCTCAGCTGTCTTTAGACAGACGGAGCAGCTCTTTGTTTTGTGCAGCGAACGTTCTAAGGGACTGGCCGCGTCGAAACAGAGCCTATCCAGGTGGATAGTTGATGCTATAGCACTGGCTTATACATCAAAGGGCTTACAATGCCCGTTAGGTGTCAAAGCGCACTCCACGAGAGGCATGGCCTCGTCATGGGCTTGGTCTAGTGGGATTGCTTTACAAGATAACTGTATGGCGGCAGGCTGGGCCTCCCCGTCTACATTTATAAGGTTCTACAACCTAGAAGTTCCCACTTTGCAGGCCAAGCTGCTCTCGGTCTAATAAACCAGTATTATCTGCCCGTCACTACCGGCTCAAAATACTGAAACCGTTACAGCGTCGTTCACTGAGCGACTAAATTTTCTGTGGGCAGTGTGTAAGTCCCCCTGATATTATATCAGCCCAGGCTGAGTTCACCCTGGCTGTATGGAACACTTGATATAACCTGCTCTTTATAGAGCACTATATTCTAGGGAATGATGCTAATCAGCCTCTCTTTCCGGACTCTCTGTGAGTCCCTGATGATTATGCACTGTATGAGCCCCGGGCACCTACCCGTGGGACTTTAGTGTGGGATCTCAGCACGCACGCCGTTTTGCATTGTGTTCCCCATAGCGTAAGCTATTACGCAGTACGAGAGAACCTCTCGTAAGAGAATGTACTTGGTTACTATCGTAACCTTGGTTCTCTCTAGAAGAGGGAACGAGTACCGCGTATCCTGCCGAGCATGCATCAAACTCTGGTTCGCTTCGGCGATGAAAAACCAGCTAACCAGCCTCCCGAATGCTATATTTATAGCCCAAGGCCCCACCCGTTTCGGCGGGACGTGACGTAGTGGGTGCAAAGCGCCCTCATTGGATCAGTCGTCACAAGGGGCCTCTCTCGATAGGCTGCTGCAGTTGCCGCAGAGCAGCCAATGGGCGCACGAGCTGTCTCGCCCATGTCTGCGTGCTGCCGCAACGCGTTTTACATTAATACAAAATTAAGGATAATTTTTTGGCTTCAGTATCTCGAGGAAAAGAGTGTTTCCCCATAGCGTAAGCTATTACGCAGTACTCGTTCCCTCTTCTAGAGAGAACCGAGGTTACGTTAGTAACCGAGTACGTTTCAATGTAGTAACGCACATTTGTGAATTTGTCAAATAGATGGATAGTTGTGCACACAATAACTAGCACCAGGCCTATTCATTTGTAGTTGTTTGTGTGTGGGTTGGGAAATGCCTGATCCACACATGCACATCTTCTTTGTTGCAAGCGCAAATTATGATACACTAATACAAAAGAAAACATTTGTATTCATAGAAATGTCTCTATTTGTACAAATTGCTGCACATACATTTATTTCAGAATTTTGTAAACGCAAGTTGAAAGGCATTTGGTTGTGGATAGTAAAACATACTTACAACATTTATTAAGTTTATGGATAATTGTGCATTTATTTAATCAATTTGAAACTAAATTCATCCCATAGTTGTGAAGCACGAGAGTGGTGTGTGTGTGAAGAGTGGTGTGTGAAGAGTGAGAGCAGTGTGTTGTGTTGTGACCTTCCCGCAGCTGCTGGTGAGGGCCGCCAGAGACGCCAGCAGACACTCGTTGGTGGTGCGCAGCTTCTGTGTGGCGGTGGGCAGCTCCTGCTCCAGGGAAACCTTCTGACTGTAGTGTGAGGACAGCTCTGAGGAGACAGCAGACTTACACACGAGCCGAGACTCTTATTAGGCGCTCTGATCTCACCTGAACACACACCTGTGGTGACGTCGTGTAGGCTGTGTAAGCTCGCGCTCATCTGGGTGAACACGGCGTTAGCGCTGCTCTGACACATGGCATCTGAGCGAACACCTGCGGCAGAGAACATCACTGACCACTCAAACACGGGCACAACACGGGCACACAACACGCACATGACACGGAGCGACACGACACGGGCCGCCATACACAGAGACACGACACGGACACGGACATGGACACGGACACGACACGACACGGACACAACACGGGTAGCCACACACGGACACAACACGACACAAACACGGACAAGGACACGACACGGGCTGACACTCACACAACACGGACACGGACACGACACGGACACGGGCTGACACGCACACAACACGGACACGGACACGGACGGACACGGGCTGACACGCACACAACACGGACACGACACGGGCTGACACGCACACAACACGGACACGACACGGACACGGGCTGACACGCACACAACACGGACACGACACGGACACGGGCTGACACGCACACAACACGGACACGACACGACACGGACACGGGCTGACACGCATACAACACGGACACGACACGGGCTGACACGCACACAACACGGACACAGAATGACACGACACGGACCGCCACATACGGACACTGACACGGACACTGACACGGACACGGGCTGACACGCACACAACACGGACACGGATACGACACGGGCTGACACGCACACAACACGGACACAGAATGACACGACACGGACCGGCACATACGGACACTGACACGGACACGGGCTGCCACACACGGACACGACACGGGCTGACACGCACACAACACGGACACAGAACAACACGACACGGACACGAACCCACCACATACGGACACTGACACGGACACGACATGACACGGGCTGACACGCACACAACATGGACACGGACACGACACGGACACGGGCTGACACACACACAACACGGACACGGGCTGACACGCACACAACACGGAAACAGAATGACACGACACGGACCGCCACATACGGACACTGACACGGACACGCGCTGCCACACACGGATACGACACGGGCTGACACGCACACAACACGGAAACAGAATGACACGACACGGACCGCCACATACGGACACTGACACGGACACGCGCTGCCACACACGGACACGACACGGGCTGACACGCACACAACACGGACACGACACGGGCTGACACGCACACAACACGGACACAGAACAACACGACACGGACACGAACCCGCCACATACGGACACTGACACGGACACGACATGACACGGGCTGACACGCACACAACACGCACACAACACGGACACAACACAGGCTGACACGCACACAACACGGACACGGATACGACACGGGCTGACACGCACACAACATGGACACAGAATGACACGACACGGACCGCCACATACGGACACGGACACGGGCTGCCACACACGGACACGGACACGACACGGGCTGACACGCACACAACACGGACACGACACGGGCTGACACGCACACAACACGGACACGGACACGACACGACACGGACACGGGCTGACGCGCACACAACACGGACACGGACACGACACGACAAGGACACGGGCTGACACGCACACAACACGGACACGACACGACACGGACACGGGCTGACACGCATACAACACGGACACGACACGGGCTGACACGCACACAACACGGACACAGAATGACACGACACGGACCGCCACATACGGACACTGACACGGACACGGGCTGCCACACACGGACACGACACGGGCTGACACGCACACAACACGGACACGACACGGGCTGACACGCACACAACACGGACACAGAACAACACGACACGGACACGAACCCGCCACATACGGACACTGACACGGACACGACATGACACGGGCTGACACGCACACAACACGCACACAACATGGACACAACACGGGCTGACACGCACACAACACGGACACGGATACGACACGGGCTGACACGCACACAACATGGACACAGAATGACACGACACGGACCGCCACATACGGACACGGGCTGCCACACACGGACACGGACACGACACGGGCTGACACGCACACAACACGGACACGACACGGGCTGACACGCACACAACACGGACACAGAACAACACGACACGGACACGAACCCGCCACATACAGACACTGACACGGACACGACATGACACGGGCTGACACGCACACAACATGGACACGGACACGACACGGACACGGGCTGACACACACACAACACGGACACGACACGGACACTGACACGCACACAACACGGACACAGAACAACACAACACGGACACGAACCCGCCACATACGGACACTGACACGGACACGACATGACACGGGCTGACACGCACACAACACGCACACAACACGGACACAACACGGGCTGACACGCACACAACACGACACGGATACGACACGGGCTGACACGCACACAACACGGACACAGAACAACACGACACGGACACGGGCTGACACACACACAACACGGACACAGAACAACACGACACCGACACGAACCCGCCACATACGGACACTGACACGGACACGACATGACACGGGCTGACACGCACACAACACGGACACAGAACAACACGACACGGACACGAACCCGCCACATACGGACACTGACACGGACACGACATGACACGGGCTGACACGCACACAACACACACACTAGGGCTGCACGATTATGACAAAAATCATAATTGTCGATTATTCCCTTGAAATTGTAATTGCGATTATTAATTACGATTATCACAATTTACATTGAATATATATATAGGCATATTATACTACATGTTTGCTTAAAAATTTGGAACACACACACTGTCCCCCTTTACTTAACATATACATAAATTGTAAGAATATGACTAATAGTAAAGACTACTAAGAAATAAACATTAGGCCTATGCTAAAGCTATTAAATATCAGTCCCAAAATAGCTTTTGTTAATACAATGTTGGTATGAGCCACCACAGTCATTTAAAATATAAAAAATAACACAAAGTGAAAATAAAGTGCCATTTTGGGGTTAATACACTGATCTATATAGAATGTCATTATATAGATCAGTGAGTTAATGTTAAAACGACAGTTACCATGGTGATACACAATACTAACAAGAACTTAATGAAACATGGAAACTGCTCCTGGTGAATAGAATGAAAATCATCCCTGCATGCAAATCCTTCTCAGCTAACACACGACGTAACAGTAACGTGATTTATTGGTATTTTACTTTTGTGACTAACCAATTTACAACGTAACAACGTTGCATGCTCGTAGTTTCCTTTGCACTTTATACACAGCGCGCGCCGCCGCATTTGCGCGTGCAATTGAAGAGTGTGCGCTACGAACACAGTAGCCTATAACGGCTGACATGACAGGAACGTCCGTTTTTCTGAGGTGAAAGACTTTTTATTTCAGCGTACACATACGTCGCTACCTGGTAGTTCCTTCCTATTGTGCTGGGTTTTCTGAAGTAGTTGTGATTTGCCTCTTACAACATGCTCTAAATGCACACAGAGTGGATTTTTTTTTTTTTTTTGTAATCGCGGCTTTGAACGATTACGTAATCGTGGATCCATAATCGTAATCACGATTAGAAATTCGATTAATTGTGCAGCCCTAACGGACAAGACACGGGCTGACACGCACACAACACGGACACAGAATGACACGACACGGACCGCCACATACGGACACTGACACGGACACGGGCTGCCACACACGGACACGACACGGGCTGACACGCACACAACACGGACACTGACACGGACACGACACGGGCTGACACGCACACAACACGGACACTGACACGGACACGACACGGGCTGACACGCACACAACACGGACACTGACACGGACACGACACGGGCTGACACACACACAACACGGACACAGAACAACACGACACGGACACAAACCCGCCACATACGGACACTGACACGGACACAACATGACACGGGCTGACACGCACACAACACGGACACTGACACGGACACGACACGGGCTGACACGCACACAACACGGACACTGACACGACACGGGCTGACACGCACACAACACGGACACTGACACGGACACGACACGGGCTGACACGCACACAACACGGACACAGAAAAACACGACACGGACACGAACCCGCCACATACGGACACTGACACGGACACGACATGACACGCACACAACATGGACACGACACGCACACAACAGATCCACGACCTTTTAGTGAGACAGGCCGAGCTGAGAGACCGGCGTTTGGCTCTTGAAACATCACGCGCCGATGCTCACAAATCAGAGATTAATGTTACTAACCCGCTGACTCCGACCTCGTCTACTCCGTGCGTTACTCGGCATCGGTCCCGAGCGCCAAGGTCGCGATCAGCCATGGTCTCGTTCACTCCGGCTCCAACACGCCACCACGAAGCCTGGATATTTCCGCAGCGGAAGACGCGAGTCAGGTCTAGACCAAGACCCTCTCCGACCCTCCCGGTTTTCGAGTTATCCACACAAAACCGCTTCTCCCCTCTTCGCGAAACAGAACGCGATGCTGTGATCATCGGTGATTCCATTGTTCGGCACGTCCATGCTACATCAGGTAAAAATAAGGTGCACAGTCACTAGTGGTGCAACGGATCATCATTGATCCGTGATCCGTTCGGATCAATATCTTCGGTTCGGCACACACGTGATCCGCGGATTAATTTATGAAAAAAAAAAAAAAGTTGTGCGCATGTTCAGTCCACACACAGCGTGGTCATGGCGAGCGGAGGAACGGAGGAGCTTGAACGCCCCGCGTCATTTAAATCCCCTGTATGGGAGCATTTTGGCTTCCCTGGAACACGCGTCTATTTCGCTTCAAACGCTCGCTTTATCATTATACGCGCGCGGCGCGTCCTATTCGCTTTGGACGCGCGAAAGGATTCAAACTGTTCAAGCATCGAACTAGACGCGAAAATGGTGTGAACCATAGACTGTAAAAAAATATGAACACAGCAAAATGAACAGGCTGCGATGTATGCTGGAATGTGTGTGTGTGTGTGCGCGCGTGTGTGTCAGAGAGAGAGAGAGAGAGAGAGGCACGGGCGCGATCGAACAATCACACACACGCACACATGCTGTTTAAAAGCAAAAATTATCTCATCTTTTGGACATTATATTGCATTGATTTTCATTTCTTGTCCTCAAACAGAGAAATCTGTTTATTTTGAAGTTACACATTCTACATTGATTAAAAAAGAAAATCAAATGTGTTTTTAATGGTAGTATAATTTCATACAGAAAAAAATGATTTATAATTCAGATGAGAATAACGTTAAAGTTCATTAAAATTTTAAGGAAACAAATATATTGATCTGAAATATAGCAAATTAATTTTAAATTCATTCAGGTAGCCTACAATTACCAAACATATCTCAGGGTCTTTTGAATAAAGGGTGACAGTCTTTCATTATCAACTGTTGTTGTGGACTATATACTGGAGAAGTAGCCTATTTGCTCTCCATTTGAGTGAGATGTTTTTATGTGGCTAATTGAGCAAAGTGCTTCTATATATTTTATTATTAGGAGTATTAGTTCAAGAATAAAATAAAAATATCGGATTGATATCGGTATCGGCAAATAGCTGATATGCTGCGGCATCGGTATCGTATAGGAAGTGAAAAAGTGGTATCGGGACATCCGTGGAAACACATCAAGCATGGCCACGCATTTGAAGCGACATCACCCCAGTGTTTTGCTGACAGGAGTGAAAATGAAGGCTGCTCAACGTTGCACAATCAGACCGGGCTAAAGCCATCACAAACGCTATCAGTGTGTTTATAGTCACGCTTCATGGAATGAACCCGTCGCACACCCACTGTTGATTTTATATATTTTAATTTAATATTTTAAAAATGTTAATAAACAAAAAGACAAAACTTGTGTTTATTTGTCTTGTCTTGTCTTTTTTTTTTTTTTTTTTGCTGATCCGAAAAATGATCCGATCCGTGACTCTGATCCGAGAAACGATCCGAACCGTGAGTTTTTTGATCCGTTGCACCCCTAACAGTCACTGCTTTCCTGGTGCTCGTGTTTCTGAAATCACTGCTCGCGTTCCCGAGATTCTGAACGATAACGAGCGCGTCGGAACTTTGGTATTGCACGCGGGAGTGAACGACATCAGGCTGCGCCAGACGGAAGTTCTGAAGAAAGACTTCAGGAATCTGATCGATACGGTACGCAGCACATCGCCTGATATAACGGTCATTGTGTCAGGACCGCTTCCCACGTACCGACTAGGACATGACAAGTTTAGTAGATTATTCGCGCTAAATGAATGGTTAACGTCATGGTGCACTGAGCAGAAACTGCTCTTTGTAAATAATTGGAATCTGTTTTGGGAGCGTCCTAGGCTTTACCGTGCTGATGGCTTACACCCAAACAGATTCGGATCGGATCTTCTGTCAGATAACATCTCCAAAATGTTAAATACCTTTTGACTAGTAACCAAAAGTCCAAATCATAGTCTCTGCTGCACCAAATTAACTGATATAAATAGTGTAGAACATTGCATAGAAACTGTGTCTATTCCTCGTTTAGTGCGATCAAATAATAAATCTACTGCAGGATCTAGGAAAAATCTAATTGTTATTAAAACAGAAAATGTTGCTATTAGTAAACAAAAACAGTTTCTAAAGCTAGGTCTTCTAAACATTAGATCACTCACACCTAAGGCAGTTATTGTAAATGAAATAGTCACAGATAATAGCTTCGATGTACTTTGCCTTACTGAAACCTGGCTTAAACCAAATGATTATTTCGGTCTAAATGAGTCTACTCCATCTGGATACTCCTATAAGCACGAGCCCCGTCTGATTGGTCGTGGCGGCGGTGTTGCAACTATCTATAGAGATATTCTCAATGTTACTCAGAAAACGGGTTATAGGTTTATTTCATTTGAAGTACTTGTACTAAATGTTACGCTCTTAGATGATAGAAAAACATCCCTATTATCTTTAGCCTTGGCTACCGTATATAGACCACCAGGGCCTACGCTGATTTCCTAAAAGAGTTTGCAGATTTTCTCTCAGATCTATTGGTCAATGTCGATAAAATATTAATTGTTGGAGATTTTAACATACACGTAGATAATCAAAATGATACGTTAGAGGCTGCGTTTATAGACTTATTAAACTCCTTTGGGGTCAAGCAAAACGTCACCGGACCAACTCATCGTTTTAATCATACACTCGATTTAATTTTATCACATGGAACCGATCCAACCGATATAGATATCATTCCGCAAAGTGATGATGTAACTGACCATTACATGGTAACTTGCATATTACGTACCCCGGTAATATATCATGCTGCGCCGCGTTATCGATTAGGCAGAACAATCCTTCCATCCACCATAGATAATTTTTCAAATTGCTTATCGGATCTGTCTCAGCTGCTCAGTGAACCCAAACAAACAGATGAACTAGACGAACTAACCAGCACTATGAGCACCATTCTCTCTGGAAAATTGGATATTGTTGCACCTATGAGACTAAAAAAGGTCAGAGAGAAAATTAAAGCACCATGGTACAACAATACTACTCGTGTTCTAAAGAGAGAAACCCGTAATTTAGAGCGTAAATGGAAACAAACTAATTTAGAGGTTTTTAGAATCGCTTGGAAAGACAGTACGTCACGCTAAAAAAAGGCCCTAAAAGCGGCCAGGGCTGAGCACCTCCGCAAACTAATAGAAAATAACCAAAACAATCCTAGGTTCTTATTTAACACCGTGGCTAGACTAACAAATAAACAGACGTTCCTGAACAAAATATTCCGTTACAGTTTAGTAGTAATGATTTCATGAATTTTTTCACTGAGAAAATAGAAAACATCAGATCCACAATTGTAAACGTTCAATCTTCAATCGCGCCTTATAATTCAGCCTCAATTATCACCCCGCAAGAACAATTACAGTGCTTTACAACTATAGAACAAAAAGAGTTAAATAAACTTATCATTTCCTCTAAAACAACAACATGTTTATTAGATCCTATACCAACTAAACTATTGAAAGAAGTGTTACCTGTAGTGGAAGAGCCTCTCCTCAATATTATTAACTCATCTTTATCATTAGGTCATATTCCAAGAACATTTAAATTGGCAGTTATAAAACCTCTCATTAAGAAACCACAATTAGACCCAAACAACCTAGCAAATTATAGACCCATTTCAAATCTTCCTTTTATGTCCAAAATATTAGAAAAAGTTGTGTCTGCCCAACTAGGCTCTTTCTTGCAAGAAAATGACACCTATGAAAAGTTTCAGTCTGGGTTCAGGCCGCATCATAGCACAGAAACTGCGCTCGTTAAAATCACAAATGATTTACTCTTAGCTTCTGACCAAGGCTGTATCTCAATACTAGTTTTACTTGATCTTAGTGCTGCGTTCGATACTATAGATCACACAATACTCTTAGATCGACTACAAAACTATACCGGTGTTCAAGGACAAGCATTAAGCTGGTTCAGATCATACCTATCTGACCGCTACCATTTTGTCTATTTAAACGGAGAAAAATCGATCATAACTCCAGTAAACTATGGAGTGCCGCAAGGATCTGTGTTAGGCCCTCTGTTATTCTTAATATATATGCTGCCACTTGGAAATATTATAAGGAAATATGGAATTAGTTTCCATTGTTATGCTGATGACACTCAACTATATATTTCATCACGGCCAGATGAAAACGCTAAATTATCCAAATTGACAGAGTGTGTTAAAGATATAAAAGATTGGATGACGCACAATTTTCTTTTATTAAATCCAGACAAGACAGAGGTAATACTTATCGGTTAAAAAAAAGCCCACAAAACCTCTTACAATACAACTTTAACATAGTAGGATGTCCTGTTACTTTATCCTCTACAGTAAAAGACCTGGGTGTTATACTAGATTGCAACCTGTCTTTTGAAAATCATATTTCATATGTTACAAAAACAGCATTTTTTCCACCTTAGAAATATTGCTAAGTTACGTAACATGCTATCAGTTTCTGATGCAGAAAAGTTAGTTCATGCATTCATGACCTCGAGACTAGATTACTGTAATGCGTTATTAGCTGGTTGTCCTGCATCCTCAATAAACAAGCTACAGTTAGTTCAAAATGCCGCCGCTAGAGTTCTTACTAGATCAAGAAAATATGATCATATAACACCAATTTTATCATCACTACATTGGTTACTGTGACGTGCCTCTGGGCCCGTATTATTGTAATGAGTGTTGGGGGGGGGGTTTGAGCTAATCATGATGTGAAACACCTGCAGATAATGATAAAAGGTGAGGAGTCACAGACTTCAGCCTTTTTGGTTACCCCTTTGTCATTTGTTGTTTTGAGTTGCTGCTTTATTTATTTATTATTAGTTTGCTTTGTATTAGTTATAGTTTGGGAAGTTTGCAGGCCTGTATTCTTTGGAGTATACATTTTGTTTATTATGTAGCTTGTTCTTTATGTTGATTTTCTGAACGGAATGTTTTCCGTGGTGTTTATTTTGGTTATGTTTGATTAAACAAATCTTTTAAATTCGCTTTCATTCTCGTTGCCTCCCTCATTTGTCGCGGCTCAGAGCCGGCCGTGACAAATATGGGGGCTCGTCCAGCCATTCGTTGTAATCAGGAACACCGGTTGGTTATTTCCTGGTTATTTCCGACTCTGTGAGCGAGCGTACAGCGTGCGCTGTTTAGTTTGTTTGGGAGGCTTCGAGACGAGTAACAGTTGATTGGAGAATAAGCATATGATTTTGGTTATAATTTGAATTTGAAAAACACTTTGTGTAAGTTAATATAGCCTAGTTGCTGTTGCGTATTGATTGGACTGTAGAAGAGACGAATTTGGTAAGTTACAAATTAACTGAATAACTTGATTGTATGTGTACAAATATATGTATTTATCAGTGTTTTTTTTGGGGGTTTTTTTGGTGTTGTTTTGCTTAGTGATTGGTTTTGTTTGTTTGGTAATTTCGTTAGGGGTAGCAGAAAAGTTAAAATATGACTTCCAATATTGAAGAGTTCATTCATAATCCGTCGGAAGATCTTTTAAATGAGTTTTCAAAGGATCAGTTGTTAGCGCTTGCGAGTCATTATGATGTTGTGCTTTCTGTTGCTGATAAACGGTTAAAGGAAAATTTAAAATCGTTCTTGACAGCTGCTTTAATAGAACAGAATGTTCTTGAAGAAAAACAGACAGTGTCTACTGTTCAAACTAGCAGAATGTATTTGACTTATGAGCAACAGAAGGATTTACTTTTGATAGAAATGAAGTCTAAGGAAAAAATCGAACAGCAAAAAATTGAAGCAAGACATGATATTGAAAACAAGAGATTGGAGCTTGAGCGTTATAAATTGGATTTGATAAATGCTGGGAAAATTTCTAGAGGAGCCAGAAGATCTTCTGGTGAGGGTAGTGACCAGGATTTGCTTGATTTTGATGTGGTCACAAATTTAAAACTGGTGCCCAAGTTTGATGAAAGTGAAATTGATTCCTTTTTTTCACTGTTTGAGCGAGTAGCTGGTACTAGAGGTTGGTCTGATTCAGAGCGTGTTTTGCTATTGCAATGCGTTTTCACGGGAAGAGCTCAAGAGGTTTTTTCTTCATTAAGTACGCAGGATGCGGAAACTTATGAATGCGTTAAATCAGCCGTTTTGAAAGCTTATGAATTGGTACCAGAAGCATATAGACAGCGATTTAGAGGTTGGCAAAAATCTGAAAGACAAACGCATGTGGAATTTGTGAGAGAAATTCAAACTCATTTTACCCGCTGGTGTTCTGCTTCTAATGTCGAAACTTTAAGTGACTTGAAAGAGTTAGTATTGTTAGAGCAGTTTAAAAATTCAGTGCCACCCCGTATTGCTACTTATGTAACCGAGGCTAAAGCTCGTACGGCGTATGATGCTGCAGTTCTTGCAGATGAATATGCTTTAATTCACAAAAATCAGTTTGGACAGAAGGCATTTAGAGAAATTAGACGAGAACCGGGTTGGGTTGTACATGATAAGAGTAGAGAAAGTCCGGATATGTTTAGAGGAAGGTCGTTACATTCACCTGGGGAGATTGAATTAGGTGATGTGTGTAATTATTGCCAGGCCAAAGGGCATTGGAAAAATGAATGTCCAATGCTAAAAGCCAAAGCTCAATATTCATCAGGAAATAGAAAGCCCCAAAATGTGCTGTTGGGAGCAAAATCAGTAGGACTAGTAACATCCATTCATCCGTCATCCGAACCAGCCATTGAAAGTGATTGCGAAACCTTGAATTCTAGTTTGTCTCCATTTATCACAGATGGTTGTGTCTCACTAATAGGTTCTAACGAGAAAAAACAAGTAAAAATTCTGAGAGACACAGGTGCGACGGAATCGTTTATTTCTGAGAATGTTCTGTCTTTCTCCAGTGAATCTTATACGGGAAGCAATGTTTTGATTAGAGGAATAGGACTGAATGTAGTATCCGTTCCTTTACATAAAGTGATGATGGTCTCAGATTTGGTTCAGGGAGAGGTAACACTTGGGGTACGTCCCTGTTTACCAGTGGTAGGTGTAGACATTATTCTTGGAAACAATTTAGCTGGAGGTAGAGTGTGGTCTGCTGGTTCCCCAGCTTTGATAGTGTCTCCCTCTGTATTGATTTCAGAGGGGTCAGAGGATGAAAATGCCCAGAGTTTTCCAGAAGTATTTGTATCTTCTGTTGTGACTCGTGCTGGGAGTAAATCTTTATCTGGGACTCAGTCAGATGTTAAGGGAGATTGTAAGACACTGACTAAAATACCATCAGTTTTGACTATCTCACGTAGTGATTTGGTGAGAGAACAACAGGCAGATGTCTCGCTTGTTGACTTGTTTGACAAGCTTCTGTCTCCAGATGTCCTGCAAGATACAGCGTCAGGGTATTATCTGGATGGAGAAATATTAGTCAGAAAGTGGGTGCCCCATGGTAAAGATTTTGTAGGAGACCCGATTGTTCAGATTGTTGTTCCAAAAAATCTCCGTGATCTTGTTTTGATGACCGCTCATGATTCTTCAGGACATTTGGGTGTTAAAAAGACGTATCAATTAATTTTGAAAAGTTTTTTTTGGCCCAAGCTTAAACGAGACGTGTCTGCATACATTAAAACCTGCCCTACTTGTCAGTTGACTGGAAAACCCAATCAGATCTTGAGACCAGCACCGCTTTTTCCTATTCCCGTGGTTAGCCAACCATTTGAACATTTAATTGTGGATTGTGTGGGTCCCTTACCCAAGTCGAAGGCAGGTAGTAAATATTTGCTTACGATAATGTGCCAAACCACTAGGTTTCCAGCTGCATATTCGTTACGCTCAATTACTACAAAGACCGTTTTAAAAGCCTTAACGCAATTCATTGCTCTGTTTGGAATTCCTAAGGTCATACAAACGGACCAAGGATCAAATTTTACTTCGAAAATATTTGCTCAAATCTTAAAGCAGTTGCATGTTAAACATCAGAAAGCTAGCGCATACCACGCTCAAAGTCAGGGGGCGCTAGAACGCTTCCACCAGACACTGAAGTCGTTGCTAAGATCTTATTGCACGCACATGAAGGGTGATTGGGAAGACGGTTTGCCCTGGCTTCTTATGTCTGCCAGGGAAGCGTCACAGGAAAGCACAGGGTTTAGTCCAAATGAGCTTGTGTTTGGACATTCGGTACGTAGTCCAATGTCACTTTTGTCAGAGGATTTGAAGGATGTCAATCCACCGAAGAATTTGTTAAATTATGTAAGTGATTTTCGTAGGAGATTGTATGAATCCTGTGCACAGGCAAAGGCGAATTTGGGGCATTCACAAGATAGAATGAAGCGGTTATTTGACCGTCGGGCAGAGGTTCGAATATTTAAGTCTGGTGACCAGGTACTCGCTTTAGTGCCAGTTGTGGGTTCTCCTTTTCAGGCAAAATTTGTAGGCCCTTATACGGTGTTGCGTCAGGTTTCAGACTTGAATTATTTGATTGAAACTCCTGATAGGAGAAAGAAGGTTCGTGTTTGTCATGTGAATTTACTGAAACCCTATTATGTACGTGATGCTGTTAAAGATGCTACCCAAGGGGATGCTAATTCCACTTTGAGTTCGGAGATTCTAGAAGGATTCCAAGTGAAACCTGTGCTTGTGGTTGGTGCAAGGGTGGAAACATCTTCAAGAGCTGTTCAGGCGGTGCCTGTTTCGGACGATGAGGGTCTAGATCCGGGTGAATCTGTTACACAGGGCTGTTTGGAAAACACAGAGGCACTTAAAAATTTGGCCGTGATGTTGAAGCATCTCCCTGACGTTCATTCCTCTGATGTGACTGCCTTAATAAATGAGTATGTCTCTCTTTTCCCAGATACTCCCACACAGACGAATTTAATCGAACATGATATTGATGTGGGTGACGCAAAACCCGTTCTTCAACACTATTACCGTGTTCCGTTGGAGAAAAAGCGACATCTAGAGGCTGAGGTTGAGTATTTGTTAAAAAATGGGTTAGCGGAGCCTTCTTATTCCAGCTGGGCGTCTCCATGTATTCTGGTTCGAAAAGCTAACGGCTCTTTTAGATTTTGTACAGACTACAGGAAAGTAAATGCACTAACTAAACCTGATTCCTTTCCTTTGCCACGAATTGAAGATTGCATTGACCAGGTTGGGTCTGCCACTTATGTTAGCAAATTTGATCTGCTAAAGGGTTATTGGCAGGTGCCTTTAACAGCTAGAGCCCAAGAGATCTCTGCATTTGTTACTCCGTCAGGCCTATTTTCCTATAAGGTTATGAGTTTTGGCCTGAGAAACGCTCCAGCTACGTTTCAACGATTAATGAATCGAGTTATTTCTGGCCTGGAAGGTTGTGCAGTTTATCTAGACGATGTAGTCGTCTATAGTGACACTTGGTCCGAACATCTTTGTCGGATTAGAGCTTTGTTTGATCGTCTGGCTGCGGCTAACCTTACGGTTAATTTGAGCAAGTGCGAATTTGCTAAGGCCACTGTAATCTATCTGGGCAAGGTCGTAGGTCAGGGCCATGTATGTCCTGTTCGAGCTAAAGTGGCCGCAATCGATCAATTTCCTACTCCTACAACTAAAAAAGAGTTAATGAGGTTTCTTGGGATGGTTGGGTTTTATAGGGGATTCTGTCAGAATTTTTCTACTGTGGCAGCTCCTCTTACCAACCTGCTTCGAGATAAGATCAAATTTGAGTGGACTTCTGTGTGTCAGAGAGCATTTGAGGATGTTAAGTCTCTTCTCACTGTGTCTCCAATTTTGGCAGCACCTAGACTGGATAAACCCTTTAAATTGCAAGTTGACGCTAGTAATGTGGGAGCTGGAGCTGTGTTACTGCAGGCCTCAGAGGATGGTGCCGACCGTGTGGTGGGGTACTTCTCTAGAAAGTTTAATGCTTATCAACTTAACTATTCAGTTATTGAGAAAGAAGCATTAGCTTTGATTTGGGCATTAATCCATTTTGAAGTTTATGTGGGTTCAGGTGTAGGCCCATTGGTGATTTTTACAGATCACAACCCTCTAACATTCCTTCATTCCTTGCAGAATCCAAACCAGCGACTCATGAGATGGTGTATCTTCCTACAAGGGTATCATCTTGATATAAGACACATCAAGGGAACCGAAAACGTGATTGCGGATGCTCTATCAAGAGTATAATGTGTTGCTACAATGTTGTGTCTTCTGTTTTTCTGTTTCTTTCCCCTACCTGTCTCTTCTCCTAGGTGCCGAGGTTGATGAGTAGTAGGGGGAGATGAGTGGATTCTGGAAGATGTGACTTCGGAGTTATTTGGGAGTTATAAATTCTAGTCAAGATTTATTTTTTATTTTTTTTTGGTATGTGTACATCCCAGTTTAGTTAGAGGGGGGTGGGGCTTGTTTTTTTGTTTTGGGTGGTAATCCTGAGTGGGGGTACACTTCAGTGTCCTTCGGCAGTCCTGTTTATGGGATTGTTGAGGATGCTGAGTTTAGTGTTTAAAGCCGCCCCGAGCTCGGCAAGCCACTGAAGACTAGAGAGGCTTTAGGTAGTTTGTGGTGTTAGTTAGGAGGTTGGGATGTACCCTATTGGAATTATGTTTGTGTATATATATTTTTTGTTTTTGTTGGTGTGTGTGGTATAGGGGTTTACCTTTTTAAGGGAGGGTGTGTGACGTGCCTCTGGGCCCGTATTATTGTAATGAGTGTTGGGGGGGGGGTTTGAGCTAATCATGATGTTAAACACCTGCAGATAATGATAAAAGGTGAGGAGTCACAGACTTCAGCCTTTTTGGTTACCCCTTTGTCATTTGTTGTTTTGAGTTGCTGCTTTATTTATTTATTATTAGTTTGCTTTGTATTAGTTATAGTTTGGGAAGTTTGCAGGCCTGTATTCTTTGGAGTATACATTTTGTTTATTATGTAGCTTGTTCTTTATGTTGATTTTCTGAACGGAATGTTTTCAGTGGTGTTTATTTTGGTTATGTTTGATTAAACAAATCTTTTAAATTCGCTTTCATTCTCGTTGCCTCCCTCATTTGTCGCGGCTCAGAGCCGGCCGTGACTATAAAGTTCCGTATTAACTACAAGGTATTGCTACTGACTTATAAAGCCCTAAACGGCTTAGCTCCAGTCTATTTAACGGATCTTCTATCGCCCTATAATCCATCGCGCTCTTTAAGATCACTAAATTCGTGGCTTTTGGTCATACCTAGGATATCCAGATCCACCAAAGGAGGGAAAGCATTTTCACATTTAGCTCCAAAACTCTGGAATAGCCTTCCTGATACTGTTCGTTGCTCAGACTCGCTCTCCCAGTTTAAAACTAGATTAAAGACACATCTCTTCAGCCAGGCATTCATTTAATATTTTAATCTTACAATTAAATCCGGTCTCTACTTCATAAACGCCAGAGGAGAACTGGCCCCCGACTGAGCCTGGGTTCTCCCAAGGTTTTTTTTTCTCCATTAGGTCACCTGATGGAGTTTTTCGGTTCCTTGCCACTGTTGCCTTTGGCTTGCTCAGTTGGGGATACTTAATTTGATTAATCGATTCAACAGTGCTATTGATCTGCATTACCAAACGTGGATGTTTTACACCAGAAACAAACACTGATGTACTATTTTATTTAATACTGTGAAGCTGCTTTGATACAATCTGTATTGTGAAAAGCGCTATATAAATAAATTTGACTTGACTTGACTTGACAACACGGACACTGACATGACACGGGCTGACACGCACACAACACGGAACGACACGACACGGACACGGGCTGACACGCACACAACACGGACACAGAACGACACGACACGGACACGGGCTGACACGCACACAACACGGACACAGAACAACACGACACGGACCGCCACATACGGACACTGACACGGCACGACACGTGACGCGATACTCACTGGGCACGGCTAGAAGAGCCACGTAAGACTTGAGTTTGTGGAAGACGGCCGTCAGCTTCTTCATGTCGTTCTGTAGCTGCTGGTTCCTGGCCGTCAGCGCTGCCGTGCAGAGAGAAGTGTCGCACTCCTCCTCCAGACTGCACACACACACACACACACACACACACACACGTCTGGGTCACTATCAATGTGGGAACTCTCCATAGACGTAATGGTGTTTATACTGTACAGCTGAGGCTCTCGTCACACATCAGGTTCACTGACACCAACACTAGCGCTCATGACCCCCGTGACCCCTGACCTCTTGAGCTGGTAGGGCAGGATCTTCTGCAGGAAGCTGCTGTAGGCGGAGAAGGATCTGGAGAAGTCCTGCAGTTTGGCCAGAGTTTCCTACAGACGTAACACACAACATGTGGATGATGACGTCAGAGACGCATGCGTGAGCCGATGACAGTGATGCTCTGGTGTATCTGTGTGTGTGTGTGTGTGTGTGTGTCTCTCTCACCAGGACAGTGATGGCGTCCTCTGTGATGCTCTGGTGTATCTGTGTGTGTGTGTGTGTGTGTGTGTGTGTGTCTCTCACCAGGACAGTGATGGCGTCCTCTGTGATGCTCTGGTGTATCTGTGTGTGTGTGTGTGTGTGTGTGTGTGTGTGTGTGTGTGTGTGTGTGTGTGTGTGTGTGTGTGTGTGTGTGTGTCTCACCAGGACAGTGATGGCGTCCTCTGTGATGCTCTGGTGTATCTGTGTGTGTGTGTGTGTGTGTGTGTGTGTGTGTGTGTGTGTGTGTGTCTCTCACCAGGACAGTGATGGCGTCCTCTGTGATGCTCTGGTGTATCTGTGTGTGTGTGTGTGTGTGTGTGTGTGTCTCTCACCAGGACAGTGATGGCGTCCTCTGTGATGCTCTGGTGTATCTGTGTGTGTGTGTGTGTGTGTGTGTGTGTGTGTGTGTGTGTGTGTGTGTGTGTGTGTGTGTGTGTGTGTGTCTCTCACCAGGACAGTGATGGCGTCCTCTGTGATGCTCTGGTGTATCTGTGTGTGTGTGTGTGTGTCTCTCACCAGGACAGTGATGGCGTCCTCTGTGATGCTCTGGTGTATCTGTGTGTGTGTGTGTGTGTGTGTGTGTGTGTGTGTGTGTGTGTGTGTGTGTGTGTGTGTGTGTGTGTGTGTGTGTCTCTCACCAGGACAGTGATGGCGTCCTCTGTGATGCTCTGGTGTATCTGCAGTAACTCCTCCTCTAAAGGACGCAGGTACGCCGCGTTCTCATGCAGATACTGAGAGAACTGGAGAGGAGCAGGTCAGATCAGCAACACTTTAATCCCCGGGAGCTTAACTCATTCAATCAAAACCCCAATTTGCATAAAATGAGAACAGATTGAGAATGTTTTTTTCTGTCATGCTGTGGAAAGATCCACATGAAGTTTATGAATGTGTTTGGTTGATTATTAACGGAGCAGAGGTGTGTGTGTTCGTACTGTGGCTCATGAGAGGGCGTGTCCCTCAGATGGCTGGAGCAAGATGGCTGCCTGTTAAAGACTACACACCACCTGTGTGTGTGTGTGTGTGTGTGTGTGTGTGTGTGTGTGTGTGTGTGTGTGTGTGTGTGTGTGTGTGTGTGTGTGTGTGTGTGTGTGTGTGTGTGTGTGTGTGTGTGTGTGTGTGTGTGTTCGTACCCTCTGGTTGATGGGAGAGATGGCCTCGATGGACGAGTCGAGCGGGTAGATGTGGACTCTCTGCTCGGTGTAGGAGTGGAAGTTCAGCAGCGCCGACACCAGATTCTGCAGGAAGCCCAGAGCCTGAGCCGCCACATCACGAGCCTTCAGCTGCACACAGGAAGGCAAGGCAAGTTTATTTATAAAGCACATTTCATACACAATGGCAATTCAAAGTGCTTAGAAGAAATAAAAATAATAAAAAGAAATAAAAATTATTAAAACAGTTTAGAAAAATAAAATTAAATACAGTACAAACAGTCGGACGGAAAGCGGCACAGTGCTCATTCAGTAAATGCACAGCTAAACAGAAGTGTTCTGAGTCTGGATGTGAAAGTGACTACAGTAGGAGCACGTCTGATCTCCTCTGGAAGCTGTTCCAGCATTATAGCTAAAGCGGACTCGCCATGTTTAGAGTGAACCCTTGGTATTTCCAGCTGATATGATCCTAGTGATCTGAGTGATCTGTTGGGTTTATATTCAGAGAGCATATCTGCAATGTATTGAGGTCCTAGGCCAGGGCTATTCAATTAGTTTCATTCGAGGGCCGCATTATCAAAACGAAAAGTTGAGGTGGGCCGGTGGGTTGGTTTGGGGGTTTATCTTATTTATTGAAACATAACAGTTTCAATAAATAAGTTAAAGTAACCCTAAAGACGTGTGGTATTTACTTGGAAATGTGGTACCCAGCAGTATGCAAATATATAAAACCATAATAAATAAAAACTTGATAATTTACAAATGTGTACAACTATTTTCCTTGGAACAAATAAATTATTTATACAAACTTATAGCTGTTGGTGAGAAATAATAATTATTTTATTTATAATTGTTATGCTTAAGGGACTGTTCGTTATTTATTTAAGGGGCCACCAGAGGAGTTTTGAGATCTGTTGTCAAAAAAGACATGACCCTCCCTTCGCCAGCAATAATTTTTTCTATGACCCTCCAAAATGATTGTGAAAAAAGGCATGACCCTCCCCAATAATTTATTGATTAGCCTACTTCTGTACTGGTTTGTGCTTGACAAAGATGTTCAGATAGCCATTGTTTGTTTGTTTTTTAAACCATAAACTCTTGCTTTCTCATCTGGCTGTAACGATCGACCAAACCTACGATTCGGTTCGTATCACGATTTTTTATTTTAGATTTGAAAAAAAATTATGTTTTCGGTGCTGATGCGGTGTGACTCGTTCAAGATGTGGGTGGCGTTGCGAATAAAGCATCTAAAAGCTGTCACAAAGAACCGGCAAAAGTAATGATTATTAATATGTCAAATATAGCTAGACATTTTAATTGTTTTTAATAAAAAAGTGTTTTCTGTGTCGACTGCAAAGATGAAGTTGACGATGCGTCGCGATCTTCTCAGAACGCGCCAGAGAGAAATGCACATTTCATAAGGAGAAAGCAGTCTGTTTTCCTTCGTTTTGAATTGTTCTGTTTAAAAGTAGACATTTCAAGCTTTCTATATATTTCTCAGGTCTGTGAGGCAAGTAGCATACCTTACGCTGAGTTTCGGTTCATTTATGAGACGAGTCCAGTTCACTCGCCCGCGCCTCCGTGTCATGTTTATCTATTTTCTACTATATTTAGACTACTTCTTATTTATTAAATCCAGATGAAACATTGATTAAAATTAAGATAAAATTAATAAAAAAAACGAAATTCACTTTAAAGAAAGGCTTTGTGCTTTCTGTTTGAGGTCTCTGTGAAATTTTTAAAGTCGCCTCAGAGCAGTCATGTCCGTGCGTAATGGAGAACTGTTTTTAACGAATTTATCCTCAACTAGTTTTTGTGGTGTAGGTCTATGTATTTTATGTTAACTTAAATAATAGCCTACTAATAGTGATTTAAAGATGTGGTAGCGCTGCGAAGATCGCGAGTCGTCAACTTCATCTGTCTAGCCGACACTGACAATAACTTTTTTATTAGTAAACAATTAAAATGTCTCCTGCTATATTGAACATATTTGCCTGTTCCTTACAAAATACTGACAGTGGGGTTTTTGACCGTTTTTTTTTTTTGAGCTGCTGCGGACAAATTATTTCGACACACACACACACACACACAATATTGATAAACAGGATTTTTTTGTTGCATTTTTAATACAATAAAATTTTAATTTAATTTATTGTCTAATAAAATTATAAGCCTATTATTTTTAGTTTATTAACAGCAACAACAGCTATATGAAGTTGACGATCGCCATCTCCGTAGTAGTGAACACGCCTAGAGAGAATGCACATCATTACATAACCAGAGAGTAGCCTATTTCTTTTCGTTTTAAATTGTTAAAAAGACATTTCAAGCTTTCTTAAGATATATTTCATGTATGTGAGGCCTATGCTGAGTTTCGTTAAGTTAGGATGAGATGCGCTCCCGTTCACGAGCAGTGCAAGTGACCATGCGGGCGCCTCTATGATTGTGTTGTCTGCTATATTTGGTATTTGGCAATAGGTTGATAAAAAAATATTAGAATTAAGATACAATTTATACAAAACGAAATTCACTTAAAAAAATCGTTTTCTGCAAAACAAAACTTAATTAAGTGGTCAAAATCATGTCTGACCCGCTCCATGTCTCTCGATATTGCGTATAGGCTACTCGTGTGTGCGGTTCACTTTCATAATCAACATAGATGAAAAAATAACATTATTATATTTGAACAAAAATAAAAGTAAATGAGCTTATTTAATGGTAACAACACAGTAGGCCTACAGACTCTGTATTTGTACAAATTGCTGCACATTCATTTTATTCTGAATTTTGCACACACAAGCTGAAAGGCATTTGTTTGTGCATGCATGTAAAACATATCTGCAACATTTATCAAGTTCACTGATAATTAGGCTATGCGTGCATTTATTAATTATTATCTTAATTAATAATGTAACAAGGACGAAGCATGTAAACTGTTTGTTTAGAATTTGGATGATCATCGCAAATAGATCCGAATGAAGAAACGTACAAAACCATAGGCTATAGAAAATGGGTGGGCCCGGACCTAAATGCCCACCCGGGCCCAATGGTAGCGCCGCAGCTGATGGTAGCCCTACATTTTACACATCGTGGAAACAAAATAAGAATGGAAACTAAAATATGCAGTATCGCCCTACAGCGCACATTCTATCAGCAGTTCTAGCGCCTCAGTCCCAATACTGTTAAACTCGACGTACGTTCACATCACATGTTAATGCAGCGGTAGAGTTACACTCACAGGACACTGTGCACTTAACAAAAGTTCATTATTTGCTCGTGCTTTAAAGCTTTGCCGGGTAAACATTTCTTTGGCATTCTGTTCTGACATGATGCACTTTTTCTAAGCACGAACTGAAGTGCGCGCGCACTGTCAAACAGCGCCAAACTGGATTTTTGTTGGGTCAGACCCATCTGATATCGAAGGGGGGCTGATAACGCGAGATCAACATGGAGCTAAATGGGAAAAAACTAGCACCAAACAAGCCACTTTGAAATGTTGCTGTTTTAATGAATATAAAAGTTGGGTGACCCTCCCCCTAGACTAAAAGAAGTTGGATGACCCTCCCCTCAACAAAGAATAAAAAGACATGACCCTCCCCTATTTTCCTCCGGTGGCCCCTTCCATAAATACCGAACGGTCCCTAAATGAAAATATTCTGACAGTGAGACTTGTTAACAGGCTCCCACTGTATAAAAAATGCCTAAACATAAGTTAAAAACTATAAGCACCTTTACAAAGAAACTGACATAATTTCATAACAAGCATTAAATATATATTCCTCTACCCACCTAATAAATCTAATGCAATATAAATCACTATATTTACTATTATTCTATATAATATTATAGTATATATTTACTATATTTATTTATTACTACATAGTATTTAATATAAATATTGCTCATTTCTGCCCAACCATGGTAAATTACTACAGTAAATGTGGTAAATGTTTGTAAGGGTGATTAGGGGATTTAAAGTCTTCTAATTTCGTTCATGCCACAATGTTTCTCCTGCTTTCCTCATCAGTCTTGTTGGGAATGTTGAGGCTGTTTCATCCGATTTAATACTAATTAAATCATCGAGTGATTTGTGGTTTGTAACAGAAATGTTTCTGTCGAACTGAAACGCTTCCACTGGTTGTCGCAACGCTGTTTAATAATAGTGTGTCCGGGACCGGGAGTAAACGCAACTCCGCGCTGGGCCGTGTTTAAACAACTAGTGAAACAACAGAAAACATCGCTATTTGTTGTTACTGTACTGAACGAGAAACCGCTTCAGATGATTCAGTGACGGAGCGGTCCGAATGAATCTGAATAGTTTTAGACCGTTATGCAAGCGCGTTTAGAAAGAATCGAACCAAAAGAATGTTTCATTCACGAATGATTGGTAGCCTATCGCTGGTTCAGTCGACATAAATTCGGGACAAATATAATAACTGCTGAAATATTCACACGTAAAACGTTTCTCAGGTCAATCGGAGCGAAAAGAGGAGGAGGGAGGTCAATTGAATAGCCCTGTCCTAGGCCATTGAATGATTTATATACCAGTAATGTTACTTTAAAATCAATCCTAAATCTAACTGGGAGCCAGTGTAAAGACCTGAGGACTGGTGTGATATGTTCATATTTTCTGGTTCTGCTCAGAACCCTGGCGGCAGCGTTCTGTATGAGCTGCACAAGTCTTATGGTCTTTTTGGGAAGGCCAGTGAGGAGTCCATTACAGTAATCCACCCTGCTGGTGATGAAAGCATGCACAAGTTTCTCTAAGTCTTGTCTGGAAACAAAGCATCTAATTCTTGCAATATTTTTCAGATGATAGTATGCTGATTTAGTTATTGCTTTGACATGACTACTGAAACTAAGGTCTGACTCCAAAGACACACCAAGATTCATTGACTTCATCAATGCATTGGCACAGGGAGTCAATGGGGCTGTAATCGTTAGGCGATAGGGCTAAGTAGAGCTGTGTGTCGTCTGCATAGCTGTGGTAAGCAATTTGGTTCTTTCTCATTATTTGGCTCATTGGGAGCATATACAGGTTGAACAGGAGTGGCGCAAGAATTGAGCCTTGAGGTACTCCGCATGTCATGGATGTCCACTCAGACTTATGGTCTCCTATACTCACATAACCTCTCCCATCTAAGTATGACCTGAACCATTTTAGGACTATCCCAGAAAGCCCCACCCAGTTTTCCAGCCTGTCCAGAAGTATGTTATGATCGACAGTGTCAAATGCAGCACTGAGGTCGAGTAACACCATCACTGATAGTTTGCCTGAATCAGTATTTAAGCGAATATCGTTTATTATCTTTATGAGCGCTGTCTCTGTGCTGTGGTGCGGCCGGAAACCAGATTGAAAATTGTCAAAGGATCCATTCAAGCTCAAGAATTTGTTCAGCTGATTGAAGACAACTTTTTCAATGATCTTGCCTATGAAAGGAAGATTTGAGATCGGCCTATAGTTGCTTGATATGGTCTTATCCAGATTGCTCTTTTTCAGGAGGGGCTTGACAACTGCAGTTTTTAGGGAGTTTGGAAAACTCCCAGAGCGAAGTGAGGCATTTACCACTTCTAGGAGATCTGCTTCTAAACTGTTTAACACACTTTTGAAAAATGATGTGGGGAGTGTGTCAAGAGCGCAGGTTGGTGTTTTAAGGTGCTGTACGGTTTCTTCCAAAATTTTGCCATCAATTTCTTTGAAATCAGACATAGTAACTACTTTCTCAGGTGGTCTGATCTGTCTGACCCCAGGGCAACTCAAGGATGTGCTGATCACCTTTCTGATATTATTGATTTTCTCAGAGAAGAAAGAAGCAAACTCACTGCACTTGTTGTCTGAGAGCATTTCACTGGGAATCTGGCTTGGGGGGTTTGTCAGTCTCTCTACAGTAGCAAAAAGAGTGCGCGTGTTGTTTAAATTGCTGTTTATAATATTTGAGAAGAAAGTCTGTCTAGCTTTGCCTAGTTCCACATTAAAAGCATGGATGCTGTCTTTGTAGATGTTGGAACAGGAACAGGAAGAGATGAGGGATGTAGACAGGATGTAGATGAGGAACAGGAACAGGAAGTCAGCGCTGCTCTATCAGTCACCTGACAACACTACACACACTCACCTGATGCCGTCTGTTGTGCAGAGGAACGTTCAGACTGTTGTAGTCACTCGACTCTGAGGAAAACACAAGATTCACTCATTACACACATTAAGGAAAAGCTTGAGTCTACATCACGTGTGTGTGTGTGTTTCTGTGTCAGTGAGTGTGTGTTCATGTGTGTGTGTATGTTACTCACGGGTGTCATTAAAGGGCACTTTCTCCAGGATCAAACTGCTGCTGTGCTTTAACTGACTGCTCACTTCACTCTGATACTTCCTCAGCTGCTGCTGACTGACACACACACACACACACACACAAAATACGTTGACTATCAACACCTTCCAATAGATGAAATCAAAGTCAATGATAAAGCAGTCTGTAACCGTCTGAGTCACACTGTCTGTGTGTCGAGTGAGTAGTCACTGACAAGCTCTTATAAACATCCAACTCTGCCACTCTAAACACTATAAAACACTTTATCCACACAATACTGCACAAAAGGCTTTTATAGGCAACATACAAATCATGGAATAACTCATTTTCAGAAATAGGCATCACACACAGTGATTGCAACCACAATATTCAGTCAGTCTGGGTGAACGGAAGCTGCGACCGACTTCAGATTGAGACGTGTTTGAGGATGAACATATTTTAACGCTCCTCCCCTCCGTCTCTCTTCTCTATGGAATAACTTGCACAGGTGAACAGAGTGATGTTATGTTATGCTGACTTCTAGGTTTGGTTTTGTTCAGTGTGGTTGAATGTGCATTTGGAAATCTGATGTATAAATCAATTATAATAGACTAATCAGGATCACAGTCAGTGTGAAACAGGCGTACTGAAAGATCACAGATAACATTACTGCGATCCGATCGAATGTGCATATTTACCACTCTTCAGTTCTGACCCGACAGTCCTTGGCTTCTCTTTCCAGGGTCTGAGCCATCACCTGACACGACATCATCATTAGACAAGCATTGTACACACACACTCACACACACATCAGCATCTCCTCATACACACACACACACCAGCATCATCACACATGAAGAGCAGTAGGGATGTGCATGTTCAGCACTCCAGTATCATCTTAGTATCATGCGGCATTGAGCGCCATTACACAACACAGTGAGCGCAGCTACAGCATCACAGAAACATGCCTTTCTAAACATGTTGTGTCATTGACATCCATAAGTGTGAAGCAGTGAATGTGTTGTCATGACCTTGAGTGCTCGTCCACCCCTAACAATCGTATCTCTGACCTCGAGTACTCATGTCCACCCCTAATAATCGTGTCTCTGACCTCGAGTACTCATGCCACCCCTAATAATCGTGTCTCTGACCTCGAGTACTCATGTCCACCCCTAATAATCATGTCTCTGACCTCGAGTACTCATGCCACCCCTAATGATCGTGTCTCTGACCTCGAGCACTCATGCCAACCCCTAATAATCGTGTCTCTGACCTTGAGTGCTCATGCCACCCCTAATAATCGTGTCTCTGACCTTGAGTGCTCATGCCACCCCTAATAATCGTGTCTCTGACCTCGAGTGCTCATGCCACCCCTAATAATCGTGTCTCTGACCTCGAGTACTCATGCCACCCCTAATGATCGTGTCTCTGACCTCGAGTACTCATGCCAACCCCTAATAATCGTGTCTCTGACCTCGAGTACTCATGCTCACTCCTAATAATCGTGTCTCTGACCTCGAGTACTCATGCCACCCCTAATGATCGTGTCTCTGACCTCGAGTACTCATGTCCACCCCTAATAGTTGTGTCTCTGACCTCGAGTACTCATGCCACCCCTAATGATCGTGTCTCTGACCTCGAGCACTCATGCCAACCCCTAATAATCGTGTCTCTGACCTCGAGTACTCATGCCACCCCTAATGATCGTGTCTCTGACCTCGAGCACTCATGCCAACCCCTAATAATCGTGTCTCTGACCTTGAGTGCTCATGCCACCCCTAATAATCGTGTCTCTGACCTCGAGTACTCATGCCACCCCTAATGATCGTGTCTCTGACCTCGAGTACTCATGCCAACCCCTAATAATCGTGTCTCTGACCTCGAGTACTCATGCTCACTCCTAATAATCGTGTCTCTGACCTCGAGTACTCATGCTCACCCCTAATAATCGTGTCTCTGACCTCGAGTACTCATGCTAACCCCTTATAATAGTGTCTCTGACCTCAAGTACTCATGCTTCCCCTAATAATCGTGTCTCTGACCTCAAGTACTCATGTCCACCCCTAATAATCGTGTATCTGACATTGAGTACTCATGCCACCCCAATAATCGTGTCTCTGACCTTGAGTGCTCATGCCACCCCTAATAATCGTGTCTCTGACCTCGAGTGCTCATGCCACCCCTAATAATCATGTCTCTGACCTCGAGTACTCATGCCACCCCTAATGATCGTGTCTCTGACCTCGAGTACTCATGCCAACCCCTAATAATCGTGTCTCTGACCTCGAGTACTCATGCTCACTCCTAATAATCGTGTCTCTGACCTCGAGTACTCATGCTCACCCCTAATAATCGTGTCTCTGACCTCGAGTACTCATGCTAACCCCTTATAATAGTGTCTCTGACCTCAAGTACTCATGCTTCCCCTAATAATCGTGTCTCTGACCTCGAGTACTCATGTCCACCCCTAATAATCGTGTATCTGACATTGAGTACTCATGCCACCCCAATAATCGTGTCTCTGACCTTGAGTACTCATGCTCACCCCTAATAATAGTGTCTCTGACCTCGAGTACTCATGCCACCCCAATAATCGTGTCTCTGACCTCAAGTACTCACGCGTCCCCTGATAATCGTATGTCTGACCTTGAGTACTCATGCTCACCCCTAATAATCGTGTGTCTCTGACCTCGAGTACTCATGCCACCCCTAATAATCGTGTCTCTGACCTCGAATACTCATGCTCACTCCTAATAATCGTGTCTCTGACCTCGAGTACTCATGCTCACCCCTAATAATCGTGTCTCTGACCTCGAGTACTCATGCTAACCCCTAATAATAGTGTCTCTGACCTCAAGTACTCATGCTTCCCCTAATAATCGTGTCTCTGACCTCCAGTACTCATGTCCACCCCTAATAATCATGTATCTGACCTTGAGTACTCATGCCACCCCAATAATCGTGTCTCTGACCTCGAGTACTCATGCCAACCCCTAATAATCGTGTCTCTGAAATCAAGTACTCTTGCCAACCCCTAATAATCGTGTTTCTGACCTCGAGCACTCATGCCACCCCTAATAATCGTGTCTCTGACCTCGAGTACTCATGTCCACCCCTAATAATCGTGTCTCTGACCTTGAGTGCTCATGCCACCCCTAATAATCGTGTCTCTGACCTCGAGTACTCATGTCCACCCCTAATGATCGTGTCTCTGATCTCGAGTACTCATGTCCACCCCTAATAATCGTCTCTGACCTCGAGTACTCATGCTCACTCCTAATAATCGTGTCTCTGACCTCGAGTACTCATGCTCACCTCTAATAATCGTGTCTCTGACCTCGAGTACTCATGCTAACCCCTTATAATAGTGTCTCTGACCTCAAGTACTCATGCTTCCCCTAATAATCGTGTCTCTGACCTCGAGTACTCATGTCCACCCCTAATAATCGTGTATCTGACATTGAGTACTCATGCCACCCCAATAATCGTGTCTCTGACCTCGAGTACTCATGCTCACCCCTAATAATAGTGTCTCTGACCTCGAGTACTCATGCCACCCCAAAAATCGTGTCTCTGACCTCAAGTACTCACGCTTCCCCTGATAATCGTATGTCTGACCTTGAGTACTCATGCTCACCCCTAATAATCGTGTGTCTCTGACCTCGAGTAGCCTACTCATGCCAACCCCTAATAATCGTGTCTCTGACCTCGAGTACTCATGCTCACTCCTAATAATCGTGTCTCTGACCTCGAGTACTCATGCTCACCCCTAATAATCGTGTCTCTGACCTCGAGTACTCATGCTAACCCCTAATAATAGTGTCTCTGACCTCAAGTACTCATGCTTCCCCTAATAACCGTGTCTCTGACCTCCAGTACTCATGTCCACCCCTAATAATCGTGTATCTGACCTTGAGTACTCATGCCACCCCAATAATCGTGTCTCTGACCTCGAGTACTCATGCCAACCCCTAATAATCGTGTCTCTGAAATCAAGTACTCTTGCCAACCCCTAATAATCGTGTCTCTGACCTCGAGCACTCATGTCAACCCCTAATAATCGTGTCTCTGACCTCAAGTACTCATGCCACCCCTAATAATCGTGTCTCTGACCTCGAGTACTCATGTCCACCCCTAATAATCGTGTCTCTGACCTTGTGTACTCATGCCCACCCCTAATAATCGTGTCTCATGACCTTGAGTACCAATGCCACTCCTAATAAGGGTGTGTCTGACCTTGAGTACTCAAGCCCGTCCCTAATAATCGTGTGCCTGACCTCGAGGCGAGCTTTGTCGCTCTGTAGCTTCTCGATAGTGTCGCTGTATCTGCTGGTCAGAGCATCTACTACAGCCTGATGCTGCTCAGACTCTTTCTCCAGCTGATCCAGTCGCGCTCGCAGCTGAGCTTCCTGCCGCCGGTACTGCTCATCCGCTTCATAGAACTGAACACACACAATTATATAGTGTTATTACACACACACACACACACACACACACACACACACACTAGGGGTGTGCAATATATAGATTGCAATAATATCGTAATTGTTGTTTTAACGTAGGGCTGCACAATTAATCGAATTTCTAATCGCGATTACGATTACGGATGCCACGATTACGTAATCATTCAAAGCCGAGATTACAAAAGAAAATACACTCTGCGTGCGTGTTTAGAGCATGTTATGTTGTGAGAGGCGAATCATGACTATTTCAGAAAACCCAGCACAATAGGAACTACCAGGCAGTGACATAAATGTACGCTGAAATAAAAAGTCTTTCACCTCAGAAAAACGGACTTTCCTGTCCTGTCAGCCGTTATACTGTGCTCATAGCGCACACTCTTCACTTGTATGCGCAAATGCGGCGGCGCACGCTGTGTATCGCTTCACTGTATATAAAGTGCAAAAGAAACTACGAGCATGCAACGTCGTTACGTTGTAAATTAGTAAGTCACGAAATAAAAGTAAAATACCAATCAATACTGGTACAATAGTACCAATAATGGTGTGTCGTGTGTTAGCTGAGAAGGATTTGCAGTCCTATGGTGTCTTATTTTTATAATTATAATTGAATTTGGTTAAACTTATGAAATTGACACAAAAAATGATGCATGCATAATTACGTATAAAAAATGTCTTTATAAAAGGTAAAAATGCCCATATAAGGTAAAAATCAATTTAAACATATTGGAAAAAAAAATCTGTGAACTGACACCACACAGAGTATGAAGAATATCCAAAACTTTAGGAGTTGGCCGTCCACGACAGTCCTAAACCTGCCAAGTACCAAAACAATAAACACACTCAGCAAAATATCGTCTGATAATCATTATCGAGAAAATCCCAGAAAATATTGAGATATAATTTTGTGTCAATATCGCACACCCCTAACACACTCACACACACACACACACACACACACACACACCTGGATGTGAAGCCTTTCGTTCTCCTGGATCTTCTTCCGCAGATCTTCATCAAACACATTCTGAGCCTGTAGGTTAACTTGAGGTGGCGAGTCTCCTTTATTCTGCACAAACACACACGTTTAAGACATTCTCCTTATATAAACCCTTTTTGGCATTATTGTTCTTTAAAACGGAGTCGAGAACCTTAGAATTCTATACAGAATCCTACAGAACCTTTCCTTCTAATGGTGCGTTAACACCGGACGCGAATAGCGCGTCAGGCGAGAGTGATTTCAATGTTAAGTCAATGCAAAGACATGTTACGCGCGTAAAACATTCCTGCGGCGCGAATGAGGCGTAGAGCGCGGCGCGGTAGACGCCTCGTTCACGCGAATGGAGCGTCTGGCGCATTAAGCGCGTTAAGCGCAAATGATTTTATTAGTGCTTTTTGTGCATTCACACGTTTGACGCGAATTCGTGTCTGCCGCCCGAGCTAAAAAATCTGAACTTCTACGTCAATTCGCACCGCGTTAACCAATCAGGAGCCTGCTTGCTGCTGTCACGTGGTGAAGTAACAGTTTATAATGTTATTTATGTTTGGCCTCAATAAATTATTTTGTAAGATGACTAAAATGCACAACAAAGCAAATCTTTCACATAAAAACTCAATTTCAATATATGAGAGATACTCATTTTGTATTTAATGCTATTTATTCCATATCTATTCTAGATTATAAACATTACTAATCTAATGTAAAGACAACAAACACAATTTAGTGTATAAAAACTCACAGGACAGGTTTCACTTTTGGAGGCTGGCTCCATTTATTATCAAAACAAAAATAAATGACAGATTAGGTGGGTGCGGGCGAGGGTGAACCTCGCGCCGGGCTGTACAGCGCGGGCTCGTCAGGCAGCGACCACCACTCGAGGCCGAGGCCTTATACGGCCTATGCTGTCCTCGTCAGCGTCCTCACCGTTAGGTCCACCAAACCTAGCTCCTGAAGCAAATTGTGAAACTCCTGAAGCCCTCCGGAGGGTCTGGTGGACCCGAGTACAGCGACGATGTCCCCTACGCTGCTGTTTCTGCTCTCCAGAGCATATACGAGCGGTGACTCTCTCGAATAATGCTAATGCTAATGCTAATGCTCGATAAACATCTAAAAAAGATGGCCGCCAACGGGTTTCAAAACTTTCGCCTCCGGATTTCACGTCTGACGCGCGTAAATTTCGCTTCAAACTTTTGTTTTACGCGCGTCAATTTCACTCTTGACGCGCGAATTAACACAAACTGGTCAAACGTATAACTAGACGCGGCAGGTGCGAATTTGACGCGCTATTCGCGTCCGGTGTGAACGCACAGTTAGAGTGTTTCGTGAAATCAGCTAGACTGAGGAACAGCCAGGAAAACAGCTAATAAACACACTGTATGATGTTTGAGTGTCAGTGTGTGAGGATGCAGAGGTCAGAGGTCAGGAGGTGTACAGTCAGTGTGTGAAGATGCAGAGGTCAGAGGTCAGGAGGTGTACAGTCAGAATGTGAGGATGCAGAGGTCAGAGGTCAGGAGGTGTACAGTCAGTGTGTGAGGATGCAGAGGTCAGAGGTCAGGAGGTGTACAGTCAGTGTGTGAGGATGCAGAGGTCAGAGGTCAGGAGGTGTACAGTCAGAATGTGAGGATGCAGAGGTCAGAGGTCAGGAGGTGTACAGTCAGTGTGTGAGGATGCAGAGGTCAGAGGTCAGGTGAGTACAGTCAGTGTGTGAGGATGCAGAGGTCAGAGGTCAGGAGGTGTACAGTCAGTGTGTGAGGATGCAGAGGTCAGAGGTCAGGAGGTGTACAGTCAGTGTGTGAGGATGCAGAGGTCAGAGGTCAGGTGAGTACAGTCAGTGTGTGAGGATGCAGAGGTCAGAGGTCAGGAGGTGTACAGTCAGTGTGTGAGGATGCAGAGGTCAGAGGTCAGGAGGTGTACAGTCAGTGTGTGAGGATGCAGAGGTCAGAGGTCAGGAGGTGTACAGTCAGTGTGTGAGGATGCAGAGGTCAGAGGTCAGGAGGTGTACAGTCAGTGTGTGAGGATGCAGAGGTCAGCGGTCAGGAGGTGTACAGTCAGTGTGTGAGGATGCAGAGGTCAGAGGTCAGGAGGTGTACAGTCAGTGTGTGGGGATGCAGAGGTCAGAGGTCAGGAGGTGTACAGTCAGTGTGTGAGGATGCAGAGGTCAGAGGTCAGGAGGTGTACAGTCAGTGTGTGGGGATGCAGAGGTCAGAGGTCAGGAGGTGTACAGTCAGAATGTGAGGATGCAGAGGTCAGCGGTCAGGAGGTGTACAGTCAGTGTGTGAGGATGCAGAGGTCAGAGGTCAGGAGGTGTACAGTCAGTGTGTGAGGATGCAGAGGTCAGAGGTCAGGAGGTGTACAGTCAGTGTGTGGGGATGCAGAGGTCAGAGGTCAGGAGGTGTACAGTCAGAATGTGAGGATGCAGAGGTCAGAGGTCAGGAGGTGTACAGTCAGTGTGTGAGGATGCAGAGGTCAGAGGTCAGGAGGTGTACAGTCAGTGTGTGAGGATGCAGAGGTCAGAGGTCAGGAGGTGTACAGTCAGTGTGTGAGGATGCAGAGGTCAGAGGTCAGGAGGTGTACAGTCAGAATGTGAGGATGCAGAGATCAGAGGTCAGGAGGTGTACAGTCAGTGTGTGAGGATGCAGAGGTCAGAGGTCAGGAGGTGTACAGTCAGAATGTGAGGATGCAGAGGTCAGAGGTCAGGAGGTGTACAGTCAGTGTGTGAAGATGCAGAGGTCAGAGGTCAGGAGGTGTACAGTCAGTGTGTGAGGATGCAGAGGTCAGAGGTCAGGAGGTGTACAGTCAGTGTGTGAGGATGCAGAGGTCAGAGGTCATGAGGTGTACAGTCAGTGTGTGAGGATGCAGAGGTCAGAAGTCAGGAGGTGTACAGTCAGTGTGTGAGGATGCAGAGGTCAGAAGTCAGGAGGTGTACAGTCAGTGTGTGAGGATGCAGAGGTCAGAGGTCAGGAGGTGTACAGTCAGAATGTGAGGATGCAGAGGTCAGAGGTCAGGAGGTGTACAGTCAGAATGTGAGGATGCAGACGTCAGAGGTCAGGTGAGTACAGTCAGTGTGTGAGGATGCAGAGGTCAGAGGTCAGGAGGTGTACAGTCAGTGTGTGAGGATGCAGAGGTCAGAGGTCAGGAGGTGTACAGTCAGTGTGTGAGGATGCAGAGGTCAGAGGTCAGGTGAGTACAGTCAGAATGTGAGGATGCAGAGGTCAGAGGTCAGGTGAGTACAGTCAGTGTGTGAGGATGCAGAGGTCAGAGGTCAGGAGGTGTACAGTCAGAATGTGAGGATGCAGAGGTCAGAGGTCAGGAGGTGTACAGTCAGTGTGTGAGGATGCAGAGGTCAGAGGTCAGGAGGTGTACAGTCAGTGTGTGGGGATGCAGAGGTCAGAGGTCAGGAGGTGTACAGTCAGAATGTGAGGATGCAGAGGTCAGAGGTCAGGAGGTGTACAGTCAGTGTGTGAGGATGCAGAGGTCAGAGGTCAGGAGGTGTACAGTCAGTGTGTGAGGATGCAGAGGTCAGAGGTCAGGAGGTGTACAGTCAGTGTGTGAGGATGCAGAGGTCAGAGGTCAGGAGGTGTACAGTCAGAATGTGAGGATGCAGAGGTCAGAGGTCAGGAGGTGTACAGTCAGTGTGTGAGGATGCAGAGGTCAGAGGTCAGGAGGTGTACAGTCAGAATGTGAGGATGCAGAGGTCAGAGGTCAGGAGGTGTACAGTCAGTGTGTGAAGATGCAGAGGTCAGAGGTCAGGAGGTGTACAGTCAGTGTGTGAGGATGCAGAGGTCAGAGGTCAGGAGGTGTACAGTCAGTGTGTGAGGATGCAGAGGTCAGAGGTCATGAGGTGTACAGTCAGTGTGTGAGGATGCAGAGGTCAGAAGTCAGGAGGTGTACAGTCAGTGTGTGAGGATGCAGAGGTCAGAAGTCAGGAGGTGTACAGTCAGTGTGTGAGGATGCAGAGGTCAGAGGTCAGGAGGTGTACAGTCAGAATGTGAGGATGCAGAGGTCAGAGGTCAGGAGGTGTACAGTCAGAATGTGAGGATGCAGACGTCAGAGGTCAGGTGAGTACAGTCAGTGTGTGAGGATGCAGAGGTCAGAGGTCAGGAGGTGTACAGTCAGTGTGTGAGGATGCAGAGGTCAGAGGTCAGGAGGTGTACAGTCAGTGTGTGAGGATGCAGAGGTCAGAGGTCAGGTGAGTACAGTCAGAATGTGAGGATGCAGAGGTCAGAGGTCAGGTGAGTACAGTCAGTGTGTGAGGATGCAGAGGTCAGAGGTCAGGAGGTGTACAGTCAGAATGTGAGGATGCAGAGGTCAGAGGTCAGGAGGTGTACAGTCAGTGTGTGAGGATGCAGAGGTCAGAGGTCAGGAGGTGTACAGTCAGTGTGTGAGGATGCAGAGGTCAGAGGTCAGGAGGTGTACAGTCAGTGTGTGAGGATGCAGAGGTCAGAGGTCAGGAGGTGTACAGTCAGTGTGTGAAGATGCAGAGGTCAGAGGTCAGGAGGTGTACAGTCAGTGTGTGAGGATGCAGAGGTCAGAGGTCAGGTGAGTACAGTCAGAATGTGAGGATGCAGAGGTCAGAGGTCAGGTGAGTACAGTCAGTGTGTGAGGATGCAGAGGTCAGAGGTCAGGAGGTGTACAGTCAGTGTGTGAGGATGCAGAGGTCAGAGGTCATGAGGTGTACAGTCAGTGTGTGAAGATGCAGAGGTCAGAGGTCAGGAGGTGTAGAGTCAGTGTGTGAGGATGCAGAGGTCAGAGGTCATGAGGTGTACAGTCAGTGTGTGAGGATGCAGAGGTCAGAGGTCAGGAGGTGTACAGTCAGTGTGTGAGGATGCAGAGGTCAGAGGTCATGAGGTGTACAGTCAGTGTGTGAAGATGCAGAGGTCAGAGGTCAGGAGGTGTACAGTCAGAATGTGAGGATGCAGAGGTCAGAGGTCAGGTGAGTACAGTCAGTGTGTGAGGATGCAGAGGTCAGAGGTCAGGAGGTGTACAGTCAGTGTGTGAGGATGCAGAGGTCAGAGGTCAGGAGGTGTACAGTCAGTGTGTGAGGATGCAGAGGTCAGAGGTCAGGAGGTGTACAGTCAGAATGTGAGGATGCAGAGGTCAGAGGTCAGGTGAGTACAGTCAGTGTGTGAGGATGCAGAGGTCAGAGGTCAGGAGGTGT
>NC_138241.1:345000-350000 GCF_964197995.2 Scardinius erythrophthalmus
GAGTTTCTATTTGCTGTTGATCGAAGTTGTTTTGTATTGTGGACATCAGTAGAAAAAGAGGAGAGCAGACACTGACACATACTGAGGTTCTTTTGATTCGCTTTATTTTCTCACTGTTAAGATCATGTTTAACCCTTTCATGCATGAATTATGATAACCTCAGTCAGGATTTTTTTCCCTATGTGTTTTTATTACTCTTAGGGCATGAAAAACAAGAATTGATTTTTATTTTATTTTTTTACAAATTTTTCAAAGAGATCTTCAGATGTCCACTTGAGTGGACAGCATGCGGTTATGGTTTAAACTGAAGATATACTGTATTAAATATAAGACAATAATCAAACAGATAAAGTATGTGAATTTAACAAACTAATCAATATCAAGGCACAACTGTGGAAACCACTCAGATGCTCCCTCCAGTGCACCAGAGTATGGAGATTTACCCTTATTAGCTGATAATTTTGATTATGTTCAAGATGGACATGCACATTTCTACCATAGCCCTCTTCTGAGAAAACCTAGTGATACGTTTTTTTAATCTCATCTAAAATGATCAGAGTGTTGGGGGTAACGCATTACAAGTAACATGCATAACGCATTCAGATTACTTTTTGATGTTACAAGTAAAGTAATGTGTTACAAGTAACATGCATTACCTAATCAGATTACTTTTTGATCTAACAAGTAATTAACTACAAGTAACATGCATTACCTAATCAGATAACTTTTTGATCTAACAAGTTATTAACTACAAGTAATGTGCATTACCTAATCAGATTACTTTTTGATCTAACAAGTAATTAACTATAAGTAACGTGCATTACCTAATCAGATTACTTTTTGATCTAACAAGTTATTAACTACAAGTAATGTGCATTACCTAATCAGATTACTTTTTGATCTAACAAGTTATTAACTACAAGTAATGTGCATTACCTAATCAGATTACTTTTTGACCTAACAAGTTATTAACTACAAGTAACATGCATTACCTAATCAGATTACTTTTTGATCTAACAAGTTATTAACTACAAGTAATGTGCATTACCTAATAAGATTACTTTTTGATCTAACAAGTAATTAACTACAAGTAACATGCATTACCTAATCAGATTATTTTTTGATCTAACAAGTTATTAACTACAAGTAATGTGCATTACCTAATCAGATTACTTTTTGATCTAACAATTATTTAACTACAAGTAATGTGCATTACCTAATCAGATTACTTTTTGACCTAACAAGTTATTAACTACAAGTAACATGCATTACCTAATCAGATTACTTTTTGATCTAACAAGTTATTAACTACAAGTAATGTGCATTACCTAATCAGATAACTTTTTGATCTAACAATTATTTAACTACAAGTAATGTGCATTACCTAATCAGATTACTTTTTGATCTAACAAGTTATTAACTACAAGTAATGTGCATTACCTAATCAGATAACTTTTTGATCTAACAAATTATTAACTACAAGTAATGTGCATTACCTAATCAGATAACTTTTTGATCTAACAATTTATTAACTACAAGTAATGTGCATTACCTAATCAGATTACTTTTTGATCTAACAAGTAATTAACTCTAAGTAATGTGCATTACCTAATCAGATTACTTTTTGATGTAACAAGTAAATAACTACAAGTAATGTGCATTACCTAATCAGATTACTTTTTGATGTAACAAGTAATTAACTACAAGTAATGTGCATTACCTAATCAGATTACTTTTTGATCTAACAAGTAATTAACTACAAGTAACATGCATTACGTAATCAGATTACTTTTTGATGTAACGAGTAAAGAAACGCATTACAATAACGCACATTACATAATCAGATTACTTTTTGATGTAACGAGTAAAGAAACGCATTACAAGTAACATGCATTATGCATTAAGATACATCACTGAGGATGCGTCCCAGTGCATCCATGAGATGTTTCTGCATAGTTAGATTACTTTTTGATCTAACAAGTAAAGTAATGCATTACAAGTGTCATACATTATGTAATCACATGACTTTTTTCGATGTCAATGAAAATTACATTCTAATAATACAAATACATTTATTTACAGTAAAAAAAAAGTCACTGCAGATTAAGTTTTTAAGTTTTAAGTTTCAAAAACAATGTTCACATTATAATTATGAATTGTAGCTGAAATATAGCATTTGATGCATGACGTCCACTACAGTGGACATGTGATTAATCAGAGTTTTCTCTCAATCTAAAATCAAAACTTGGAAAATTTTACTGTGATATGACTCATTAGATATTGCTTGATGCTGCAATATTTTTTTTTACCTACAAGAGTCTCCTAGGATAGAAGGAATGGGTGGATATTCCGGAGCAACTTGGCATGTCTGACTGACCCTTGGCCATCTTGGTTTGGAGGGGGAAAAAATCGAAACACAACGGCTTGCCACTTGGTTGCAATTTATAGGATGATGCCCCAGGGTCCAATGAAGAGGCTGAAGTGCAACTTTGCCATAAAAACCTGTGCAAATTCAAGAAAATGCTTTTTTAATAGCTGTCCACTGTAGTGACCACTATGCGTGAAAGGGTTAATGGTCACATGGTTTGTTGGTGTGAGTCAGGGGCTGAAACAGTATTTTTATTTCCTTTCACATTTACAGTATTATTGAGCTCATCTGGCTAGATTATTCAACTATTGTTTGTTGCTTTCTGGTGTAATATGTTCACCCAGATACATCATGCGTTCAGATGAAGGAAAGGCACAGGAGGATCAACAGTCGCTTCACATCATCAGTCCTCCTTTACCCAGAATGCACCATCTCATATGATGTGGTTACTGGTTAGATTAGGTGTTTTTTGAAGAGGCCTAAGTTGATGAATCTACTTCTCGTGTCATGAACCCAGCGGTCCAGGCCAGCGTCAGACCATCTCTCCCTTCTCCTCGGCTCAGACCTGGCTCAGCTGGAAACCCGCAGGAAGACTTCACATCTCATGTACGGCTAGGTTGTGTTTTATTGTCCTTTAGAGAGAGTTTTAAAGGGAAAGCACATGGGAAAATATTATAGTCCAGTCCTTCAACAGTTTAACGGTCCTGATGCGCCAGAGGTGGAAACATGGAGACCTCTGAGGGAAACAGCAGATCATCTGAGCTGTGGAGTGTGTGTGAAGACCTGTAATGTGTGTGTGAAGACCTGTGGAGTGTGTGTGAAGACCTGTAATGTGTGTGTGAAGACCAGTAATGTGTGTGTGAAGACCTGTATTGTGTGTGTGAAGACCAGTAATGTGTGTGTGAAGACCTGTATTGTGTGTGTGAAGACCTGTGGAGTGTGTGTGAAGACCTGTAATGTGTGTGTGAAGACCTGTATTGTGTGTGTGAAGACCTGTAATGTGTGTGTGAAGACCTGTGGAGTGTGTTTGAAGACCTGTAATGTGTGTGTGAAGACCTGTGGAGTGTGTGTGAAGACCTGTAATGTGTGTGTGAAGACCTGTATTGTGTGTGTGAAGACCTGTAATGTGTGTGTGAAGACCTGTGGAGTGTGTTTGAAGACCTGTAATGTGTGTGTGAAGACCTGTGGAGTGTGTGTGAAGACCTGTATTGTCTGTGTGAAGACCTGTAATGTGTGTGTGAAGACCTGTATTGTCTGTGTGAAGACCTGTATTGTCTGTGTGAAGACCTGTAATGTGTGTGTGAAGACCTGTGGAGTGTGTGTGAAGACCTGTAATGTGTGTGTGAAGACCTGTGGAGTGTGTTTGAAGACCTGTATTGTGTATGTGAAGACCTGTGGAGTGTGTGTGAAGACCTGTGGAGTGTGTGTGAAGACCTGTATTGTGTGTGTGAAGACCTGTGGATTGTGTGTGAAGACCTGTATTGTGTGTGTGAAGACCTGTGGATTGTGTGTGAAGACCTGTGGAGTGTGTGTGAAGACCTGTGGAGTGTGTGTGAAGACCTGTGGAGTGTGTGTAGACCTGTAATGTGTGTGTGAAGACCTGTGGAGTGTTTGTGAAGACCTGTAATGTGTGTGTGTGTGTGTGTGTGTGTGTGTGTGTGTGTGTGTGTGTGTGTGTGTGTGTGTGTGACTGCAGTAAACAGCAGATCATCAAGAGAGCTCTAATAACTTCAAGCAGTGGACAGGTTCAGTTAGAAGCTTTATTAGTACTCATTACCGTCAGAAAACTCATTCCACGGTGGAGAACAAGCGCTCACAGTTAGAGGATATTCAAGTGCAGCTTTAGGAGTCGGTCCACAGATAAATAGATTTAAATACAATAACTTCTTTTCAGGGAAGTTGCATGTAAACGTGTTCATTAGAGAAGTTCTACTCTTATCAAGCACAGATTACCCAGAAACTCTCCAGCCAATCAACACTGGAACAGTAAAATCACAGTCATATCAACTAAAACACAAAGAGCCGATATTGGTACAGCTGAACTTTCCCTCATCAGAGCCAGCATACGCACACACACTCGCTGCGCTTCCTTCTGGAGGAGCTCAACGTCTCTCAGAGATTCATCATTAAACAAGACATTTCATTTATTCACAATCAGAGCCACTCGATGATGTCGCAGTCATGTGATCAAACAGAGGTGATGTCGCAGTCATGTGATCAACAGAGGTGAAGACAGAGTGTGTGTGTGTGTGTGTGTGTGTGTGTGTGTGTGTGTCTGTGTGTGTGTTTGTGTGTGTGTTTGGAGCAGATCTGTCTCACTCCGGCTTCTTCTTGGCTCCGGGAACATTCTCTTGAATCCTGAGGGAACACAGACACACTGAGGAAAAGCTGTTCTGGGGAATATAACCGGTGACAGACAGCAGTGTTCTGACTGGTTCTGCTTTCAGTGTCAGTGTTCTGACTGGTAATAGAGAAACACACTACACACGAGATTAAAGTCCTGAGTGAGACTGAGGTCTAAAGAAGCGACACACTCCTGTCCAGCACACAGAGCCGATCAGCCCTATACACACACACACACACACACACACACACACACTACGTACTCAGTCTCGGCTTCATACACTAAACT
>NC_138241.1:385474-477974 GCF_964197995.2 Scardinius erythrophthalmus
GGGAAGACCAGTGAGCATGGCCTCAAACTCTGCACACATGAGGGAAAGACCATTGAGTATGGGTCCAAACTCTGCACACATGAGGGAAAGACCAGTGCATATGGGTCCAAACTCTGCACACATGAGGGAAAGACCAGTGAATATGGGCTCAAACTCTGCACACATGAGGGAAGATCAGTGAGCATGGCCTCAAACTCTGCACACATGAGGGAAGACCAGTGAGCATGGCCTCAAACTCTGCACACATGAGGGAAGACCAGTGAGCATGGCCTCAAACTCTGCACACATGAGGGAAGACCAGTGAGCATGGCCTCAAACTCTGCACACATGAGGGAAAGACCATTGAGTATGGGTCCAAACTCTGCACACATGAGGGAAAGACCAGTGCATATGGGTCCAAACTCTGCACACATGAGGGAAAGACCAGTGAATATGGGCTCAAACTCTGCACACATGAGGGAAGACCAGTGAGTATGGGCTCAAACTCTGTACACATGAGGGAAGACCAGTGAGTATGGGCTCAAACTCTGCACACATGAGGGAAGACCAGTGAGCATGGCCTCAAACTCTGCACACATGAGGGAAGACCAGTGAGCATGGCCTCAAACTCTGCACACGAGGGAAAGACCATTGAGTATGGGTCCAAACTCTGCACACATGAGGGAAAGACCAGTGCATATGGGTCCAAACTCTGCACACATGAGGGAAAGACCAGTGAATATGGGCTCAAACTCTGCACACATGAGGGAAGACCAGTGAGTATGGGCTCAAACTCTGTACACATGAGGGAAGACCAGTGAGTATGGGCTCAAACTCTGCACACATGAGGGAAAGACCAGTGAGTATGGCCTCAAACTCTGCACACATGAGGGAAAGACCAGTGAGTATGGGTCCAAACTCTGCACACATGAGGGAAGACCAGTGAGTATGGCCTCAAACTCTGAGCCCATACTCACTGGTCTTCCCTCATGTGTGCAGAGTTTGAGCCCATACTCACTGGTCTTCTTTCATGTTTGCAGAGTTTGAGCCCATACTCACTGGTCTTCCCTCATGTGTGCAAACTCTGCAAACATGAAAGAAGACCAGTGAGTATGGGCTCAAACTCTGCACACATGAGGGAAGACCAGTGAGTATGGCCTCAAACTCTGCACACATGAGGGAAGACCAGTGAGTATGGGCTCAAACTCTGCAAACATGAAGGAAGACCAGTGAGTATGGGCTCAAACTCTGCACACATGAGGGAAGACCAGTGAGTATGGGTCCAAACTCTGCACACATGAGGGAAGGACCAGTGAATATGGGCTCAAACTCTGCACACATGACGGAAAGACCAGTGCGTATGGGTCCAAATTCTGCACACATGAGGGAAAGACCAGTGAATATGGGCTCAAACTCTGCACACATGAGGGAAGACCAGTGAGTATGGGCTGAAACTCTGTACACATGAGGGAAGACCAGTGAGTATGGCCTCAAACTCTGCAAACATGAGGGAAGACCAGTGACTATGGGTCCAAACTCTGCACGCATGAGGAAAGACCAGTGAGTATGGCCTCAAACTCTGCACACATGAGGGAAAGACCAGTGAGTATGGCCTCAAACTCTGCACACATGAGGGAAGACCAGTGACTATGGGTCCAAACTCTGCACACATGAGGAAAGACCAGTGAGTATGGGCTCAAACGCTGCACACATGAGGGAAGACCAGTGACTATGGGTCCAAACTCTGCACACATGAGGGAAGACCAGTGAGTATGGGTCCAAACTCTGCACACATGAGGGAAAGACCAGTGAGCATGGCCTCAAACTCTGCAAACATGAGGGAAAGACCAGTGAGTATGGCCTCAAACTCTGCACACATGAGGGAAGACCAGTGAGTATGGCCTCAAACTCTGCACACATGAGGGAAGACCAGTGACTATGGGCTCAAACTCTGCACACATGAGGGAAGACCAGTGAGTATGGGCTCAAATGCTGCACACATGAGGGAAGACCAGTGACTATGGGTCCAAACTCTGCACACATGAGGGAAGACCATTGAGTATGGGTCCAAACTCAGTACTGATCAAAGTATGTGCCTGTGAAGGCCCTGATATACTTCAGGAGAAGATCCTTTTCCTTCTTTGTTAAGGGGTAAAACGAAGATTGAAATACGTAAGCAGCGATATACTGTTATCGAACATTGGACGCCGTCCACGCTGCTGAGATCTAGTAAGGTCATGTAAATAAAACACTTTATACAATAGATTGCTTAAAATCAAGCAGCTTTACCGTATTAAACATGAAAAACAGTGTCAGTGTCTTGTTTCATCAGGAGTACAACTTCAGTTTCTACTATAAAGCGTCTCTCCAGTGTGTTCATGTTTTTACTCGAGGACGTCTGATCGCAATGGACTTGTGAGGAGAAATGTCAATTCGTTCGTCGATTTTGTTTGGAGTATATTGGATAAAAGATCTCAGATGGGACGAACCCTCTCTCAGCACTGATGTGGATATGAGATGAGCTCCTCCATGAACACAATCACACCATCACATATCAACAAATGATCATCAGAACTGTTGATCTGGGAAGTAAGTACTTAATCATTTTCCAGAACCTTCTCCTTCACTGTTCCTTGCTGGTGGAATGATCTACACTATTGCCAAAAGTATTGGGACACCACTCCAAATCATTGAATTCAGGTGTTTGTGGGTCATTGACGGATAAGACTTTTTAATAGGCCAATTTTAAAATACCAAAAATATGGATATGTTTGGCCATTTTCTAAACATTTGGAATGTAGTGTACACATGCCTTTATAAAGAAAAGTAAAAAAATGGACATTTTAGTGTTTTTACACTTAAGTTAATAATTCATAGCCTTAAAAAAGTCATCTGGGGCGACCGTAATATATCTCAAAATTCACATTTTTATGTACCATTAAGACTAGTTGAACTCATATCAGTAAGTAGATAAACTGATGAAGAAAGATAAACTTTTGTGCCCTTTCATTTTATGAAAACCATTATTTCACAAGTTTATTCTATAATATCAGAGTCTCCCTCATAATCCAGTTACAATACTGATTTTTACTTTAAAAGCAAAAAAACTGAATTAGCATTTATACAGATATTACACATTCAACAATAGCATACCACTGATTAATATTTGAGGCTAAACTGATGGATATTTGGTTATGAATTTATTCATTTATTCATTCATTTGTTGGTTACCCCACATGACATATGGTCGCCCCAAATGATAAGAAAACCACAGGTATAAGAATTTCAGTTAAAATGTACACAAAAGAGTTCAAGACGAAAGAAAATTTAACTCTTTTTATTCAAATAACATTTCAACATTTAAATATAACAAATCAGAAGGACATTAACATTTAAAATTATATAATTTTTATTGCAACACACATTAAATGTTTCAAGAACTTAAGAAGCTGAGTAAAGAATCTCTTTTTTGGAACAAACTGTATTGCTATACTGAGATGAGTAAAAATCGACTGAAATATGTTGAAATAAAATGTTGGCTATTTGTATAAGCAACGTAAACTGCAAATTAACATTTATATGCCCTAATATTTCATGAAAACAACTTTACAGTCAGGTGAAATATGAAAGACAACATTTTGTTTAGTAGATTTGGGTACAGTTTTTACTGTAGAATATACTGCCTCGTCAAATAAGCTTTTGTTTAGCAATTTCTATATATAAAATAGCCTAATATTTTTGTCAAAAATAAAGTCATCAACTAAGATGTTAGCTGTTCCAATGTTGGCTATATTCAAAGTAATGAATACATAGATAAAATGTAGGCCTATAAACTTTCTCTTTTTTTACAAAGAAAGAGTACACTTGAAATATTGTTGAAATTGTAATTATTGTTGTAATTGTAACCTTTTTAATAAAATAGCACAACATATGTACAAGATAGATGTAAGCAAAATCTTAAATGGTCAATATAAGTCTTCTTCTAAATATCTTTTGTCCAAGCATTGTGGCTCAGCCAGTGTCACACCTGTGTGAATGGCTCATCATTATGCAGAGTGGGTGGTAATTCAGGTGAAAACCACTCCTCGTTCACGCCCCCTCGCATATTGGCTTTCCAAGCAAAACCTGTTTTACATCAATTTAAATCAATGTATGGTTTTATTTGAACGATAAAGCAAGACTATTTTCACATAATTTTGAAGAAAAAACTATAGGCGACGACATCCATTGGTCAAAAGTCTTATTGACACATATTTACTATGTGTTTTGTGGCCTTATTTCAGAAATTTTAGTTTTTAGTTTTTTCAATATCCACGCATAAACATTATTCTCTCAAAAATTAAAACATGTACATACACGTGGCTCACATATTATGGTAGCCCTGTTTGTGCTTTATAGAGTGAATTTACACCTTTGCCATTAATATGTTTATAAGCAACTGAAAAAAGCACAAATGTAAGAGCATGTCAGAACATCTCAAGGGCCCAGAAAACCGCTCAGACTCCAGAGGGTTAAGGTAGCGGAACTGCTCTGCCTGGTGCAGCCAGTTAAACTGATGTATCGCCAAGGACTCTAACTTCTGAGAGAAAAGCTCCATCAAGTCCTTGATGGTTCCACTATAGATCTGTTTCACCATGTTGCCAAACATTCTCTCTCCATTTGTGGAAGTTACCCTCTTCCACTGCTCCCAGGTGACTTCTGAGCTGCTCTCTGTCTCAGGGAATTCTACCTCCTCAAAGCAGCACTTGGCACAAACACGGTCCATACAGTCCTTATTTTTTGGATCACACACTATCATAACCAGCAGCTCAGAAATGCTTTTTGTTTTCAACAGCCCTCTGCTGTAGAGCTTGTTGGCCAGCAGGTGGACATTTTCATGGTCCATGCATGCACATGTGTCCCGATCCTTGGCTTTTGGCTCAGTGACATAGAAGGGGCGTCTTCTAGCAAACTGCCTGTAAGATAGGTGGAGGCTCTTCTTCATTTCACTATTGTACAGCCCATGGAGCTCTGTGAGTGGCTTTGTGAGAATTCTTCGCTGTTCTTTTATTTTGTTTTTTTGTGATGGTATCTTTTTTCCCTGGTAAAAGTCGACTATTCTCATCTCTAGTCAGAAAACTAACAACAGCCAGCTTTCTCTCTTTTGCCAGTTTCTTCCCCCCTTTTGGCTTGAGCCTCTCACTGTGGCTTAACCGTTCTTTTGCCCTCGTCTCACCTTTTCTGGCCCTTTCCTTTTCTTTTCTCATCTTTGCAAGTTGTTTCCTCAGATTTATGTTTAGCTTTCTTAATTCATGCTTCTCAGCCTGCAGTCGTTTACAACGTTTCTCAGCTTTCTTTTCTCTATCTTTTCTCTCTGGTGTGGAGGACATCTGTGGATGGAAATCCTCATTTTGAGGTGGAGCATCCACCACCACACACCCCCCTGGACTCTCTTGCTGCCCCTCCACTCCTTCTACACCTGCTGGATCTGGCAGAGTGTTCTCTATGGATTGAGGTGTCAGGTCCAACATTGCCTTCTCCATCTTTCTTCTCTCCCTGTATCCTCTGGATGCAGCCTTCCACTTGTTTCTCAGATTATTCCTCTCCCTCTCTGATAACTCATCTGACTTCACATTTGGATTCTTCCCCTCATGCTTTCTTTTTTGGTAGCTGAAACAATAGTGTACAGAGTTGTTCATCAACAACAAGATAAACATTCTACACCTGTGCTCTTTCCTCCTTATCCTGAACCTACTCTCTTTAGAGAACAGCTGTTCCGGTGACCAATGTTTAATAGCTCATTGTAGCATACAGTCTAAACTGTTTATTTGATCTACCCTGGTCTCCTACTTTCTGTAGCTCTAGTGACTCTAGCTCACTGCTACAGAAGCTCTTTTTTCTTTACCTCTCTCTTTTCCTTGCAAGATACTCTGCTCTTGCTGCAGGGTCGGAGTTGACTTTCTGTCTATAACGAGCAGTCTTCTCTTTGCTTGTTAATCGTGCCATCTAGGAAATAGGTAAAATAGGTTAAAACTTGTTTTAAATGACTAATACATGTATAGTCACATAAATAGAATGTCATTGTGTAGTTTTTTATTTATTTATTTATTTATTTTTTACATTTTTCCTGTAGGATTGTACTACAACAAAAAATAAATGTTTATCCCTATAAAAGGAATGAATTTAAAAAAAAAGATAAAATATACAAATAATTATGCTTAAACAATTAACTCTACAAATTTACAAAATTAAAACTACAAATATAGGACATATATCTATCATTTAAAACACTCAGCAGTGGTCGCCCCACATGATACTCGGTCACCCCATATGATGTTTTCAAGTTCACTCAAGTATAACAGGCTAACAGTTAGCCTCAGAAACCAAACTAGCTTCTTCTAGTGACAAAGCACTATCAAATTTATCATCAAAATATAGATTTGTGGGAAAAAAATTATAATTCACAGTTTTGGGGTGGTCGCCCCACATGATGACCAAAAGTGACTACGACATTACAGCAGTTAAAAAACAGCTTTTTCTTACTATATGAGAGAGACTGATTTACCTTACAGTTGTTTCCAGGGGGTCTTCACTTGTGTCTGGCTGATGCAATATCCCATCCTTGAGATGTTTTTCAAAATAAAGGTCCCAAAATTGTGGTTTGTTGATGGTCGCCCCGGATGATATGGATAGAATCAACTTAATTCGGACAACATTCGTTTGTATATCATGATAGAAATATATGTGCAAATGCTTCATAGTTTTGTCAATGGATGTAAAACATGTTTGAAATTATGCCAACTAGGAAAAGGGATCTATTTAAGTTGATTTAAACTGTTTTTAAACCAGTTGTCCTAACAAAAGTCAAGGCTGGACGGTCGCCCCATATGATGTTTTGGCACTTCGGATAGCAGAAAAATGATGAAAAACTTAAAAATTTGGAGAAGTTAGAGTGGTTTAGTAGGTGAAGAAGGTATAACAAGTAGATGAGAAATTTTTATGTATTTTTTATTTTTTTCTGCAAAATAAAATTAACCCGGACAGAAAAGGGGGGCGTCACGTCATTGACCCTTAATCACTTCCATGACCACATAAATCAAGCACTAGGCATGCAGACGCTTCTACACACATCTGTGAAAGAATGGGTCGCTCTCAGGAGCTCAGTGAACTCAAGCGCGGTACCATGATCGGTTGACATCTGTGCAATAAGTCCATTCGCGAAATTTCCTCACTACTAAATGTTCCACGGTAACTGTCAGTGGTATTATAACAAAGTGAAAGCAATTGGGAACAACAGCCACGAAGTGTTGGGCCACGTAAAATCCCAGAGCGGGTCAGCGCATGCTGAGGCTCACTGTGCGCAGAAGTCTCTACCTCTCTGCAGAGTCAACAGCTACAGACCTCCAAACTTCTGTGGCCTTCAGATTAGCTTAAGAGTAATGTGTAGAGCTTCATGCAATGGGTTTTCATGGCCGAGCAGCTGCATCCAAGCCTTACATCACTACGTGCAGTGGTGTAAAGCGTGGGATGCAATGGAGTAAAGCGTGGGGTGCAGTGGAGTAAAGCGTGGGATGCAGTGGAGTAAAGCGTGGGATGCAGTGGAGTAAAGCGTGGGATGCAGTGGCGTAAATGTGGGATGCGGTGGCGTAAATGTGGGATGCGGTGGAGTAAAGCGTGGGGTGCAGTGGAGTAAAGCGTGGGGTGCAGTGGAGTAAAGCGTGGGATGCAGTGGAGTAAAGCGTGGAATGCAGTGGAGTAAAGCATGGGATGCAGTGGCGTAAATGTGGGATGCGGTGGCGTAAATGTGGGATGCGGTGGAGTAAAGCGTGGGATGCAGTGGAGTAAAGCGTGGGGTGCAGTGGAGTAAAGCGTGGGATGCAGTGGAGTAAAGCGTGGGATGCAGTGGAGTAAAGCATGGGATGCAGTGGCGTAAATGTGGGATGCGGTGGCGTAAATGTGGGATGCGGTGGAGTAAAGCGTGGGATGCGGTGGAGTAAAGCGTGGGATGCAGTGGCGTAAATGTGGGATGCGGTGGCGTAAATGTGGGATGCGGTGGAGTAAAGCGTGGGGTGCAGTGGAGTAAAGCGTGGGATGCGGTGGCGTAAATGTTGGATGCGGTGGAGTAAAGCGTGGGATGCGGTGGCGTAAATGTGGGATGCAGTGGAGTAAAGCGTGGGATGCGGTAGCGTAAATGTTGGATGCGGTGGAGTAAAGCGTGGGATGCGGTGGCGTAAATGTTGGATGCGGTGGAGTAAAGCGTGGGATGCGGTGGCGTAAATGTGGGATGCGGTGGAGTAAAGCGTGGGGTGCAGTGGAGTAAAGCGTGGGATGCAGTGGAGTAAAGCGTGGGATGCAGTGGAGTAAAGCATGGGATGCAGTGGAGTAAATGTGGGATGCAGTGGAGTAAAGCGTGGGATGCGGTAGCGTAAATGTTGGATGCGGTGGAGTAAAGCGTGGGATGCGGTGGCGTAAATGTGGGATGCGGTGGAGTAAAGCGTGGGGTGCGGTGGAGTAAAGCGTGGGATGCAGTGGAGTAAAGCGTGGGATGCAGTGGAGTAAAGCATGGGATGCAGTGGCGTAAATGTGGGATGCGGTGGCGTAAATGTGGGATGCGGTGGAGTAAAGCGTGGGATGCGGTGGAGTAAAGCGTGGGATGCAGTGGCGTAAATGTGGGATGCGGTGGCGTAAATGTGGGATGCGGTGGAGTAAAGCGTGGGGTGCAGTGGAGTAAAGCGTGGGATGCGGTGGCGTAAATGTTGGATGCGGTGGAGTAAAGCGTGGGATGCGGTGGCGTAAATGTGGGATGCAGTGGAGTAAAGCGTGGGATGCGGTAGCGTAAATGTTGGATGCGGTGGAGTAAAGCGTGGGATGCGGTGGCGTAAATGTTGGATGCAGTGGAGTAAAGCGTGGGATGCGGTGGCGTAAATGTGGGATGCGGTGGCGTAAAAGTGGGATGCAGTGGAGTAAAGCGTGGGATGCGGTGGCGTAAATGTTGGATGCGGTGGAGTAAAGCGTGGGATGCAGTGGAGTAAAGCGTGGGATGCAGTGGAGTAAAGCGTGGGATGCGGTGGCGTAAATGTTGGATGTGGTGGAGTAAAGCATGGGATGCGGTGGAGTAAAGCGTGGGATGCAGTGGCGTAAATGTGGGATGCGGTGGCATAAAGCGTGGGATGCGGTGGCGTAAATGTGGGATGCGGTGGCGTAAATGTGGGATGCGGTGGCGTAAATGTGGGATGCGGTGGAGTAAAGCGTGGGATGCGGTGGAGTAAAGCATGGGATGCAGTGGAGTAAAGCGTGGGATGCGGTGGAGTAAAGCGTGGGATGCGGTGGCGTAAATGTTGGATGCGGTGGAGTAAAGCGTGGGATGCAGTGGAGTAAAGCGTGGGATGCAGTGGCGTAAATGTGGGATGCGGTGGCGTAAATGTGGGATGCGGTGGAGTAAAGCGTGGGGTGCGGTGGAGTAAAGCGTGGGATGCGGTGGCGTAAATGTTGGATGCGGTGGAGTAAAGCGTGGGGTGCGGTGGAGTAAAGCGTGGGATGCGGTGGCGTAAATGTTGGATGCGGTGGAGTAAAGCGTGGGATGCGGTGCCGTAAATGTGGGATGCAGTGGAGTAAAGCGTGGGATGCGGTGGTGTAAATGTGGGATGCAGTGGAGTAAAGCGTGGGATGCAGTGGAGTAAAGCGTGGGATGCAGTGGTGTAAATGTGGGATGCGGTGGCGTAAATGTGGGATGCGGTGGAGTAAAGCGTGGGATGCAGTGGAGTAAAGCGTGGGATGCAGTGGCGTAAATGTGGGATGCAGTGGAGTAAAGCGTGGGATGCGGTGGCGTAAATGTTGGATGCGGTGGCGTAAATGCTAGATGCGGTGGAGTAAAGCGTGGGATGCAGTGGAGTAAAGCGTGGGATGCGGTGGCGTAAATGTGGGATGCGGTGGAGTAAAGCGTGGGGTGCGGTGGCGTAAATGTTGGATGCGGTGGAGTAAAGCGTGGGATGCGGTGGAGTAAATGTTGGATGCGGTGGAGTAAAGCGTGGGATGCGGTGGCGTAAATGTGGGATGCGGTGGAGTAAAGCGTGGGATGCGGTGGCGTAAATGTTGGATGCGGTGGAGTAAAGCGTGGGATGCGGTGGCGTAAATGTTGAATGCGGTGGAGTAAAGCGTGGGATGCGGTGGCGTAAATGTTGGATGCGGTGGAGTAAAGCGTGGGATGCGGTGGCGTAAATGTGGGATGCGGTGGAGTAAAGCGTGGGATACGGTGGCGTAAATGTTGGATGCGGTGGAGTAAAGCGTGGGATGCGGTGGCGTAAATGTTGGATGCGGTGGAGTAAAGCGTGGGATGCGGTGGAGTAAATGTGGGATGCGGTGGCGTAAATGTGGGATGCGGTGGCGTAAATGTGGGATGCGGTGGAGTAAATGTGGGATGCGGTGGCGTAAATGTGGGATGCGGTGGAGTAAAGCGTGGGATGCGGTGGAGTAAATGTTGGATGCGGTGGAGTAAAGCGTGGGATGCGGTGGCGTAAATGTTAGATGCGGTGGCGTAAATGTGGGATGCGGTGGCGTAAATGTGGGATGCGGTGGAGTAAATGTTGGATGCGGTGGAGTAAATGTGGGATGCGGTGGAGTAAATGTGGGATGCGGTGGCGTAAATGTGGGATCCGGTGGAGTAAAGCGTGGGATGCAGTGGAGTAAATGTTGGATGCGGTGGAGTAAAGCGTGGGATGCGGTGGCGTAAATGTTGGATGCGGTGGAGTAAAGCGTGGGATGCGGTGGAGTAAAGCGTGGGATGCAGTGGAGTAAATGTTGGATGCGGTGGAGTAAAGCGTGGGATGCGGTGGAGTAAAGCGTGGGATGCGGTGGCGTAAATGTTGGATGCGGTGGAGTAAAGCGTGGGATGCGGTGGAGTAAAGCGTGGGATGCAGTGGAGTAAATGTTGGATGCGGTGGAGTAAAGCGTGGGATGCAGTGGCGTAAATGTGGGATGCGGTTGCGTAAATGTGGGATGCAGTGGAGTAAAGCGTGGGATGCGGTGGCGTAAATGTGGGATGCGGTGGCGTAAATGTGGCGTAAATGTGGGATGCGGTGGAGTAAATGTGGCGTAAATGTGGCGTGGCGTGCAGTGGCGTAAATGTGGGATGCGGTGGTGTAAATGTGGGATGCGGTGGCGTAAATGTGGGATGCAGTGGAGTAAAGCGTGGGATGCAGTGGCGTAAATGTGGGATGCGGTGGAGTAAAGCGTGGGATGCAGTGGAGTAAAGCGTGCGATGCAGTGGCGTAAATGTGGGATGCAGTGGAGTAAAGCGTGGGATGCAGTGGAGTAAAGCGTGGGATGCAGTGGCGTAAATGTGGGATGCGGTGGAGTAAATGTGGGATGCGGTGGAGTAAATGTGGGATGCGGTGGAGTAAAGCGTGGGGTGCAGTGGAGTAAAGCGTGGGATGCGGTGGCGTAAATGTTGGATGCGGTGGAGTAAATGTGGGATGCGGTGGAGTAAATGTGGGATGCGGTGGAGTAAAGCGTGAGGTGCAGTGGAGTAAAGCGTGGGATGCAGTGGCGTAAATGTGGGATGCGGTGGAGTAAATGTGGGATGCGGTGGAGTAAATGTGGGATGCGGTGGAGTAAAGCGTGGGATGCAGTGGAGTAAAGCGTGGGGTGCAGTGGAGTAAAGCGTGGGATGCAGTGGCGTAAATGTGGGATGCGGTGGAGTAAATGTTGGATGCGGTGGAGTAAAGCGTGGGATGCGGTGGAGTAAAGCGTGGGATGCGGTGGAGTAAGCGTGGGATGCGGTGGAGTAAAGCGTGGGGTGCAGTGGCGTAAATGTGGGATGCGGTGGCGTAAATGTGGGATGCGGTGGAGTAAATGTGGGATGCGGTGGAGTAAATGTGGGATGCGGTGGAGTAAAGCGTGGGATGCAGTGGCGTAAATGTGGGATGCGGTGGAGTAAATGTGGGATGCAGTGGAGTAAAGCGTGGGATGCAGTGGCGTAAATGTGGGATGCGGTGGAGTAAATGTTGGATGCGGTGGAGTAAAGCGTGGGATGCGGTGGAGTAAAGCGTGGGATGCGGTGGAGTAAATGTTGGATGCGGTGGAGTAAAGCGTGGGATGCAGTGGCGTAAATGTGGGATGCGGTGGCGTAAATGTGGGATGCGGTGGAGTAAATGTGGGATGCGGTGGAGTAAATGTGGGATGCGGTGGAGTAAAGCGTGGGGTGCAGTGGAGTAAAGCGTGGGATGCGGTGGCGTAAATGTTGGATGCGGTGGAGTAAAGCGTGGGATGCGGTGGAGTAAATGTTGGATGCGGTGGAGTAAAGCGTGGGATGCAGTGGCGTAAATGTGGGATGCGGTGGAGTAAATGTTGGATGCGGTGGAGTAAAGCGTGGGATGCAGTGGCGTAAATGTGGGATGCGGTGGCGTAAATGTGGGATGCGGTGGCGTAAATGTGGGATGCGGTGGAGTAAATGTGGGATGCGGTGGAGTAAAGCGTGGGATGCGGTGGAGTAAATGTTGGATGCGGTGGAGTAAAGCGTGGGATGCAGTGGCGTAAATGTGGGATGCGGTGGCGTAAATGTGGGATGCGGTGGAGTAAATGTGGGATGCGGTGGAGTAAATGTGGGATGCGGTGGAGTAAAGCGTGGGGTGCAGTGGAGTAAAGCGTGGGATGCGGTGGCGTAAATGTTGGATGCGGTGGAGTAAAGCGTGGGATGCGGTGGAGTAAATGTTGGATGCGGTGGAGTAAAGCGTGGGATGCAGTGGCGTAAATGTGGGATGCGGTGGAGTAAATGTTGGATGCGGTGGAGTAAAGCGTGGGATGCAGTGGCGTAAATGTGGGATGCGGTGGCGTAAATGTGGGATGCGGTGGCGTAAATGTGGGATGCGGTGGAGTAAATGTGGGATGCGGTGGAGTAAAGCGTGGGGTGCAGTGGAGTAAAGCGTGGGATGCGGTGGCGTAAATGTTGGATGCGGTGGAGTAAAGCGTGGGATGCGATTATGGTGTGGGGTTGTTTTTCAGGGGTTGGTCCCTTAGTTCCAGTGAAAGGAACTCTTAATGCTTCAGCATACCAAGGCTTTTGGAGAATTTCATGTTCCCAACTTTGTGGAGGAGTCCAGAGTCCAGCATGACTGCGCTCCAGTGCACAAAGCAGGACCATAAACACATGGATGAGGAGTTTGGTGTGGAGGAACTGGACTGGCCTGCACAGAGTCCTGAGCTCAACCCTATAGAACAGCTTTGGGACGAACTAGAGTGAGACAGAGCTTCTCGTCCAACATCAGTGCCTGACCTCACTAATGCGCTTCTAGAAGAATGGTCAAACATTCCCATAAACGTACTCCTAAACCTTGTGGAAAGCCTTCCCAGAAGAGTTGAAGCTGTTATAGCTGCAAAGGTTGGAGCAACTCCTTATTAAAGGGGTCATATAATGGTACATGCACTTTTACAAGTTGATTGTACTGAAATGTGTGTTGGCAGTACCTGTACACAACCATCATAGAATGATAAAAATCCATCCTGTGTTTTTTTTTAAATCTTCTTATATGCTTCCCCCTCTCCTGAATCAAGCTGTTCGATTTTGTGACGTCACAAAATCGACGCCCCTCCCACAATGGTTGATTGACAGCAGCGTTTCAACACAGACACGCCCTCGCACCCTCGTGAGTGAGCTGTCAATCATAGCCCGCGCCAAGCGTTCATTGCTAATAGCTGGAGCACTGAGTAGAATGGCGTCTAAGCAATTGCGGTGTTCTTGGGTGTAATAAGGAACACAGCATCATTTTGATGTTCCTAAATCTGAACCGCTGAAGACGCAGTGGCTGAGTTTGTTTTCGAAGGGAATATTCCCCACGATCAACGTCAATGCTTTCATGTTTGCGCGAATCATTTCACCAGGCTGCTTTACAAACAAGGGTCAGTATAAAGCTAAAACTATTCGTGTTCCTGTTGCACCTCCAGAAGAACTGAAGTGAGTGTAACGTTTTATTAACCTTTATATTAATCTTTATATTAATCTTTGCAAATCGCTTGCTGCACGCTTCATGATGAATGCGGCTATTTTTACACTCAGGGTACATTACGGCATGTTTTCTATGTATGACGTTCTCAATATAATTCATAATCCCATGTGCGCACAGAACAGGGGGGTGGGGTGAGCAAAGCTCATTATCATTTAAAGACACATGCACTGAAACGGCGTGCTGACAACAGAGCTGTTTTTGACCAGGTAAAATTAGTGTTTTCTTACAATACTAATGAGAATTTTTAATTAAAGTATATTACAAACTTTTAATTTAGACCCTAAAGAATCATATTAGCTTGTACAAAAATTACATTATATGACCCCTTTAAACCCTATGGATCAGGAATGGGATGTCATTAAAGTTCTTGTGCATGTAAAGGCAGTGGCGGCTGGTGCTAAAAAATTTTGGGGGGGCACAACAAACTGAATTTTTAATTCAGGACTGAATGTAGGCTTATTGTTAAATAACAATTTAACAGTGATAATAATGTAGCTATCATTAGCCTAAAGTTTAGCTAAAACTTCAGCAGGTAGGGTAGCCAATTGCCAAATAAATCTGAATTTTGGGGCTAAATGGCGATGTATGGTATAATCTGAGTATGTAATTATTATTTTTCTATTTGAATAAAAAAAAACCTGTATTTAATTTTTTAAAAAATAATAATATCCTGATCGATATTGTCCTACAAACAACGTTCACATTGAAGGTTATAAAAACAAACATAGTGTTGCTGTCTATCTGCAGTCTATCCATAAAGGGGTCAAATCACATTACATTCTAACATTGCAACATTACAATCTAAAAACAAAATAATGCTTTTTAAAGAAGTAGTTAAATTTACTAAACCAAAAAAAAAAAGAAAAAAAAAAGCTAATATCATAAAAATACACATGTAGGTTTGAAATTCTCTAGCACATTTATGTTCACCAACAACAACAAATATTCAACAACAAATGTTTTAGCTAAATATATTTATAATTTAGTGCTAATGTATATTTTAGTCAGAATAATTGCGCTCCTATTCATTGTGCTCCGTCTGTTCGGCGCGCATGCACGCGGGGGCGCTCGTTCACGGAAGTATAGCTTGCAGAAAGCTCGCCCACTCATGACAGCAAACTGGACTTTCATTTACAGATGGAGAATATGTCCGTGAAATGTAAGTTATGCACTGAGGAAATTATTGGATGTCACTTCAGCTTATGGCTAAATACTATTAGAGGTACATTTGTTTCCACCAATCGCTGCACAAGTTAAGGTTACGTATGATGACGAAAGCACGTTAGTGCGAGCCCTCCCGGAACCCATAGAGAATGCTTTGCAGTGCTTGCAGTTCGAAAAAAAAAAATCTTTGAATGTAAGTCCATGGGAAGACTCTGGGCGATTCTCAGCCAGAGTGAAATCGCCCAAAAAGAGGCGGTACTCCACAGAACGTGACTCGGCGCTGATTGGACTATATCCAGAGGCAGAACAACAGTGAGTGACTGCTAGCGTAACTCTGTGGTTGAATGAGATAGTGATAGAAAAAGTCCCTTTCACACTTTAGTGGTGCGTCGCCCGATCGCCCTAATGAAGAAACCGCCGCTGTGTAAAGGCAGACGTCCCAAAACTTGTACTGCTCTGAATGATATCTGACACTCTGTATTACTTCTCATGTTTATTGCCTCTTTAAGATGAATCGCTCGCTGTGTTCCTCAACTGTAAGTCGCTTTGGATTAAAGTGTCTGCTAAACGAATAAAGGTAAATGTAATGTGAGATTATATTTACTACAGGCATCTTGTTCAAACTTAAAGCAGCTGATGAAAGGTCAAGAGGTCATCACACACACACAGATCTCACCTGAAGGGGTGTCCTTCATCAGACTTCTGGATGGCCTGCAGGACTCCCCTGTATACCCTGAAGGAGACGGTGCCGGAGAGCAGAGCGAGAGCGGAGTAGGAGAGAATGCTGATGATGCTGTAGCAGGTGAGGGAGAGGAGGATGAAGAGGCTTGAGCCGAAGACCAGCGCGCTCGACCTCACGTCGCGCCAGCGCAGCAGCTGCAGCACTGAAACACACACACACACACACACACACACGTGAGCTCAGGCTAGGACAGCAGCAGGGATGAGCATGAAGGATGGGGTTCAAGACGTGTTTAGGATCCACATGCACAAGCTCTCACTAAACCAGCATGTTTCCTTCATCTGCATCAACATCTGTTTATTACTCAACTACGGGAAGACGTGACGCCAACCCAAGCTCATGATAAGCGCGTTTCTGAACTCACACACTCGTCTTTCTCTGCAGTTACACTCACAAACCTGTTACGACTCACCGAACAGAAACGAGCGCGAGCTTATCTTCCGTCAGACATCAGTGGAAAAACCCACTTTATTCTATATAACTGAAGGGATAATTCACGCAAAAACAGGTCTTCATTTACAGTGCATTAAGAAAGTATTCAGATTCCTTAATTTTTTCACATTTTTTAATGCAGTATTATGCTTTAAATTGTTTTGGGGGGTTTTCACCTCAATCTATACATGACGAAGCAAAAAACAGATTTGTGATGACTTAGCAAATTTATTAAAAAGAAAAAATTCACAGGGTCAATCAATCTCAAGTGGCCAATGGAGAGTGCTTGGCTATTTTTTAAGGGATTACCTGTATGAATTAGATTTTACTTGGTTTACCGATTAGGGATGGAACAATTACCGATTCACAGTAAACCACGATAAAATGTCCTGACGGTTAGTATTGTAACCCTAACCTTTTACAATTTAATTATCACGAAAACAGTGTTCGATTATCGCATTTTGAACACTCGCGGTAAACCCTGTTAATGGAAACTCTCCTCAGTCATTCTCCACTCAGCATTCAAACAGCGCGTCGCGTTCGGTTACGACAGTAACACGAGGAAACTCACTTGATCAATGTTCCCATTATTATACTTTATTTGTAGAAAAAGGTCTCTAGTTTTTCATAAAAGTACTTTATCTTGCTGGAGTTTATTGAGTTTCATGAAATAAATGTCTTCCTTTTATAGTAGATTACATTTATTTGTTCTTCCATCAATGTATTTTACAGCAACACAAAGAGCAATGTGTAACATTTGACCTTTTATTTGTTCCAAACTAAAAAAATGTTTCACTATAATAAAATTTGCTGCTGAATTATCCACTAAACTCATTTATAATAGCATTTTAATGAAACGAGAGTGCGTCCGCGGTAACAGAAGAGATATGCACTGGGTTATAATGCGTTGCTATTGACGACGGTCATATAATTTAATGTGTATGCTTAAAAAAAAAGTGCATAGAGCTGCTAATTTTATTTGTTGTCTGTTGATTTCCAAACTTGTTGAAATGTTTTCAGTGTGCGAATCAGTTCTTTTTGAACATTTTAATCTCATTTTAACAAAACCGTGATAATATTGATAATCGTGATAATTTTGGTCACTATAATCGTGATATAAAATTCATATAGTTACATCCCTATTACCGATTAAATGTTTCAAATCACTGTGTCATGGCACACATGCTGTATCTCCTGAACTGTGTTTCCAGTGATCCTCCTGTATCCTTCATGCAGACATGACCAAAATCTTTAACATGACAAGTACTTCTCAATCACAGTAGAAACACCATCACGATATAGCAATCAGAGACGCGACGAATAAGAAATAAAGTCAGACCCTGTATTTCTCAACACTGTGGTTAAATAACTGATTACATTTAGAAAATGTTAAACTCACACCAGACAACCGGCTCGTTTCACTTTAACAACCAATCGTATCTTCATTAATGATTCGAGAATTGTTTGCGCTCGCATAGAACAAAACCGACCATCATCTAAATCCCTTAACTACATTTCTCAGAGAGTTTACTTGAGCATCAGACTTTTCACCAGTGACAGAAAATCTTATTTTTAAGAATCACTTAGAAGCACAACATTTATCTCTCTAAATAGAACAAAACGACCAACATTTACATGTCTTACTTGTGTTGATCACTCACTGGTGTGTTAGAGTCGCTGCAGCACTGATATGTGTGAGAGACAACATTATAAATACAGCATATCTAGATGTAAACCCAGAAGATCACTAGTATTATCGCCAGCACTATCTCTCTCTATGGCAAAACACAGTATGACTTTCTATAAAGCCGCTATGAAAGCATGTGTATAAGCACTATAGACTCGGGATGTGCGCTACATACTAACTTAACCGTTTAAATGAGAATTTTTAACCCAACTAGTCGACTAGTCTAAACCCATCTAAATCCAGCAAATCTAGGTCTTTGTCTTGCCAGCTATATCAATATTCATGATCATTAACGCCCTCCCCACATACAGCTTTCTGAGTCTGACACAAAACAAGTCTTACAAATTTTAAAACAATATATTGATTTGATGAGTGACCTGGATGACTTTCACCTCTGACCCCAGAGGGTTAAGCAAAGTTAGCCATTATAGACATGTTTATTGAAATGAACTGAATCAATAAGCAGCACAGGACCAATACGTTTAAACCTAATAACCTTTTATAAACGGATTTCCTAAAATAAATGTTAGTCCACACAAGTCAGCAGATTAAGGTATTGTTTGTTAATAGGTTTGAACGCGCTTCTTGTGTATTAATCAATCCATACACATGACGGGCGGCAAACCGCAAGAAAAGCCTGACCTGTACGGACAAATATACACTATTTCTTGTTGTTAGGAATGGATGCTGATATAGCAACTGTTCAAGTGTCAAGTTTCATTCATAATGTTTCTCCTTTAATCCGACATAAAATGTTACCGTATTGTCCCTCATAGCCGGTAGTATAACAAGCCTATAAACAAGCCTAATTGTTATACTAGCGCAAGCTTTCAAAACGCTCCCTCACCGCGCTCGTCTCCTGAACCCGCCGCGGGTTATGGCGAACGCATGCAAAATATGAGGAAAATAATAAAATGATTTTGTTTTGCTGCAGATATACACTTTTCAAAATAATATATTTCAATATGTAACATTAACATGACGGTAATTTAAACATTGCCTTTGTAAAAATATAAAGCAAAACATTAAATGTGCCAATTTTTTTTTAAACAACCAACTAGTCGACTAGCAGTAGCACTATCTTTTAATCGACTAGTCTCGCGAATCCCTACTGTAGACATACTTCACATGACTTGACCGTGACACTATAATGCCTCTGTGAGCAACATATACAAACCATGCTGTATGAATATAGTAATTAAACTGTCTGATACCATTACTGAACCACTGGGACGCTTCATGGTAGCATAGTCATAGCGTTTCAACGTCTCCTGCTATTTAAGACAGGTTTAAAAAAGCATTTTGCACACTGACAGAGGAAATTTGGTTCTAGTCCACCTAATTTTGCAAGATGCAGCAGCAAATCATTAAACAACTACTACTTTTGCCCCACCGCACCCAGAACCTTTGGCCAGATTATCAGCATGAGCTCTGATTCATCCTCTATGAGCAAAGGTTGCGTTGGGAACAACAGCCCGTTTCATTTCAGCTAGAGGATCTGGATCCATTTAACACTCGGAGTAACTCCATCATCGCCACAGTCGAGCTCCACACGTCTGTACACATCAACAGCAGGACTTACTTCTACCGGACCGCCTTCAACAAGCCTTACAACCACAACATGTGCGCCACAGAGAGTTTAGTATGAGGAAAGGGTTGTACCCGTGTGTTTCCAGTCTCCGGAGGGCTGTTGGTCCGCCAGGTCCATGTCTGCAGTGTGTGTGTGTGTGAGTGTGTGTGTGTGTGTGTGAGACAGACTGAGGGATATCAGCGCTGAGAGGAGGTGGGATGTTATAGAGGCGGGTCTGTGTGTGTGTGTGTGTGTGTGTGTGTGTGTGAGACTGAGGGATATCAGCGCTGAGAAGGGGGTGGAGCTGGACGAGGAGGAGGAGTCTCCTACACAGACACACACACACACAATCAGCTGACCCTCAAACACAGGTCTCCCTCCAACACCACACGCACACACACACACACACACACACACACACACACACGTCATGTCACTCCTGAACACGATTGATGTATGAACCGAGATTCACAGTCATCAGCACTGAACGAGATAACCGCAATATTGTAGATACTGACAAGCCAACCACAGAAGAATGCAAACAACGCTTTTTCCATTTTCATAAGGCTATGCCCTTGTTATGCACTTCGTGAAGGTGTACTGAATGTTAAATAAGTAAAAAATGATAATAAGACTGTGATTTGTACAGAGGCTCCGTAGATTTGCACTTAAGCATGAACAGACAGTGAATAAGATCGACTGAGCGCGTGCGATTCCCTGCGCCTGTGTTTGAGGTCAAGTCATGCATTCATGAAAGGGTTGCAGTGTCCAAGGAAAGCGAAATCTTTGTTGTATCTTTTAACGTTTAAGGGCATTTCCCATGAATGGCGTCAGCGCTCGTAAATGCATTGAATCGATCAGCAATCGAATCTCTGAGAGGTGAAGCTTCAGCGTTACTCATGCATTACTGGTGAGCCTCGTTAAGCGGAGCTCAAAGTTCCATAATTAATTATTTAATGAATTATTCATTTTTAATTATTTAATTTAATTATTAATTTAATTTAACAAATATTACTTTTTTTTAAAAAAATCATCAATTTTTGAATGAATCAAAGTTTTTCGTAGAATGAACGGTTTAATAACTCAGTCCTGTAGCGTAACAGTGTAACTGTGCTGGAGATGAGCAATGCTGATACTGGAGAGATGTATGCAAGAAAGCCTCTCGTCCAGTCAGACCCAATGATCGGAACTAGCCGAACTGTTATAACACAACATCAGCCTAACGAGCTTATTGTCGGGTTTATGTTCTGTTATGTGGACCCTTATTTTGTCATTCTCCGTTTACTTCACTTCCTGTTTCAACGCTCAGTTTAGTTTCGGTTTTATTGGTTAAATGTCCTTGTTTTCGTGCCTGCTGACCACAACCTAACCCTTATTTATATAGAAATAAATAAATAAAAGGCTACAATATTGCATATCGCGCTATTGAGCCACTCAGAATTACCACAAGGGAAACTCCTTCACCGTAACCGAGTCTCTCACTGCGGGTCAAGGCATAAAGTCCAGTCTGACGTCAGAGAGACTGATGAGCAGCTTCAGCGCTCTGTACACACCCGATGCTCTGTGACCTCTGACCTGCGCTGCTTCATCACTGCTGAGCTGAAAGAGCCAGTGCACAAACACTGCAAATGCACATTCGTCTAGAAAACAGTCCTAATCCCAAGAAAGTAGGCAATCACATACTGGTAGATTGAGCATTTTACAAATCTGGAAACGAGCAAGAAGCTGGACTCAGTCCAGTCTATACAACTTTTATTTTATTTTATGGATTGCACCGTGCAAAAAGTGCAAAGTGAATTAAAAACAAATGGACAGGAGCAAACGCTTCAGCACATTGCTGTCTTCAGTGCTTCATCTTACAAATCTGAATATATATTTTTCAGAATAGGGATCAAAGCAAGTTGTTCCACAGTGAGCGACTCAAACAGAAAGGTGATCATGCAAACGGACTCATAATGCAACATCATGCCGTGCCGAGGGTGAGATGCATGAGAGATGCGGGGAAGAGGACAACACACACACGATGGCCGCACACAGACAGAACACAACGGGTACATGAAGGGTCCAGTGAAGGGGATGTGATGACACTGATGACGGTCCGTGAGGGATTTACCTGCCGCTGCGCTCGGATCTGACATCGGGAGTCCTTCAGCTTCAGCTTTCCTCTTCCCGGATCCAGGTTTATCCCCTGGAGGACGGCTTACTGGAGTTGGGGAAAGTTCTTGTGAATCAGATTCCAGGCCTGCCTTTCCTCTCCCAGAGGAGGATTTGTCTGACGCCAGGCTGGGAAGATGGTAGGAGATCTGATCTTCCTCTTCGGCTACAGACGCCAGTTCAGGAGATCTGTCTTCATCCACTTCTGATGCCGGTTTCATGAACGTCAGGCTATCCTGCATCTCCAGAAAGTCCTCGGCAGCTCCTCGCGTCGGCCTCTCGATGAACTCGAACTCTTCAGAGGACGGCTCGGGCTCGGACGCCTCGTCTCGGTGCTCCTGCTCCGCGGAGAAGCTCGAGGGTTTCTGGGTCACCGCGTCCAACACCGGGGAGAAGGAGTCCGCAGAAGGGCTCTCAGAATCCCACTGTTCCTGAGCCTTTCCCAATGGGAAGTTCAGACAATCAAATTTGTGCGCCATTTGAACAGAAGTCTGGCTCAACACCTCAACCTTGTCATTCAAAAGACTGTCACTCTTTGGAGGCACGTCCGTCTCTTTCACCAGATCGAAAGCTGCAAAACTCTGCTCTGAGTTGCTGTGTTTTCCCAGCTTGGCCTTCTCTGCGGCCGCTCTCGCCTCCGTGACCTCGGCCATCTCCTTCAGGAGCAGGATCTTGGAGTCCAGACTGTCAGCAGACGCAGAGAACGGGGATTTGGGGGAATCGTTCACTCTCCTATGAGCCGGGCTGAACTCAGGGCTTCCTTCTGATGAGCCAGAGTCCACTTTTTCAGGGTTCATCGGAGAAGATTTCAAAATATCTGGGAGAGACATCAGCCGGTCATCGGATGCCACGTTGACATCGGAAGCATACGAAAGGGAAAGCTCTTGTTTGGTTTCTCTTGACTCTGACTGCGCGTGAGCTTCTTCTCCATCATACGCATCCTGGACCAGGTCTGGAGACGGACTATCGGCCGGCGTCTCCCCGAGACTGTCGTTCAGAGGGGAAAACGCCTGAAAGGGACTCTTCTTCGTTTCCAACATGAAGTCGTCATCTGACTGGCTTAGCACATCCGGGTCTACTCCTGCTGAGTCCTTGTGTCCCAGTGAATCCATAGTAAGGTTAGTGGAGGCCTGTGAAGCTACGGACGGAGAATCCCAGCAGTCTGCGGGATGAGAACGAGACATGAACCGCGGTTAGCTGGAGTCTGGCCCTGTGGACGATCCTGAGAGGATTTCACAATCTTCAAGCTAAACCCCCTCATGGCTATTGAAGATACAACACTTCACACTTTGATTTCCAAGAGTTTGTCCTTCAATGAAAGCATCCACCTTTCTCTCTAAAATCAGGTGGTCATGCAATTAATACATATCTGCTCTGAAAAAATGCAATATATGAGGATGTTAACAGAGTTTTGCTGTAAAGATTAACTGATGGAGACTTATAGGAGACCGAGCTTCTCGCTATTCAGAGGCTTGTGAAAGTCAGAAGAGAGTGCTTAAGCAGACACAGAGCAAAACGGCACAAATCGAGACTGACGTCAATCATTTCACCCGTTCCAGCACACATTCTGTGAAGACTGAGGCTGCATTAGGGCTTTCAATAGTGCCAGTGTTTGTATACCATTCATTAAAAAAAAAAAAAATACAGAAAATTATCTTATTTATCATCTTATTTTCTGTGCTATCGGCAGTACCGACTTTATTTGGTACATGGGTGCCGCAATTACTATTGGTATTTAGAGAAGCCTTGGCTCATGAATGTCAGTTCATGTAAGTCATACGGATATATGTGCAGTCACATGTTCTAATATTCACAAGCTGCTCCCGCACACACTATAAACTTCATAATTTTCCCAGGGATGAGATCTGACCGAACCCGGAAGTGCTCACGGGCTCAAAGGAAAACTCAATTTAAATGAATTGTTTAATATTTACACAAGCATTTTAAATAAGTTGAGTTAAAAGATAGAATATGTTTAATGGCATTTAAGTTTATGTGGTGGTTTTAAAAGGACTGAAAATCAAAAACTTCACTGGTATGGGAACGGATTACTGGCATCATGACAGCCCTAGTCCAGATCAGTGAAAATCAGGCATGTCTGTCACACTTTGACTTTCAACTTAGTCGTTAACTTCCATGATGTTAAATTTATATCAGGTCAAACGTCACCGTTAATGCAAACACTAAACAAATGGAAAGATGAAAACAAAATAAGCATTACTAAAGAAGAAACGTACCTGATGGAAACTGAGGCTGAAAGAGCGCAGGAGTGACGCCAGGAGCAGGAGGAGGTTCGGGATCATCTGGAAAACAACAGAGGCGTTTCACTCACTAAAGCCCGAGTCAGAGAGCAAGTGATGTATAGGAGGAGATGAGATCATTTAAAGTCCCCTGTGGTGAAAGTCCAGCTTTAGATTATAGAAAATAGTCCGTTCCGCGTCCATAGCAACGCTCTGTTTTTCATGGCAACGGTGTTATACTTCGCAACGGTGTTATACTCATAGACTGTAAAAAAATATGGACGTAGTGTCCGTGACGTCACCCGTAGGTTTCTGAAGAGCATTTTTGAAGCCTAAAGTGGCCGGAGCCGGCCGTCGCCATCTTGGCCTTGCGTCACTCCCGGATAACAGAAAATAGGCAAACAGGCGGGGGGGCGTGAGTGGAGCTGAGGAGCCTGGCTATCTGAAATCACCTAGCTCGACGTGATCGAGTTAGCTGATGATGTAAAGCCTCCTATTTTTGCCCTTCGAAAATATTATAATAGTTAAAAGACATGGCTACAAGTGAGACTGTGTATTACTTCGAGAGTGTTTGTGTGTGACAGTGATTTATGTGCATACATGTCCGTCACTCTTTCACGGTCCGTCAGCGCGGCATCGCTCAAGTTCGTAGAGAGCTTATTCAGTCCATTTTAAATTCTGATGTTGGCCGTCTCTCAAATGGGTTATGGTTTAACCGTTAAACCATAGATATAGTGCCTTTGAAGTGCAAGTAAATGCGCTAGAAAATCCGCGCTCATTCACGGACGGAGAAAGCGCCGACGCCCGCATGATTTCATCTGACGGTAACCTACATAAGCATATTATAATCCATCTGTTCCATGGGAACAGAACGAACGAGCATTTATTGACGTTTTAAATTTGAAAACCCCAAAAAGCAACGAAATTGTCAGACATCCATGATCCATTAGTGCATGTTCACAGAGGAAAACAACTGAAATACAGCGCTGGTTGTTCTCTCGAACGATAACGACGGAATCCAAAGACGTGGGCTTTGTAACGTTACCCAAGTATTAAATTGTATGAAATAATAATCCCGAAAAAAAGCACAAACACTGCAGAGATGGCAAGTTCAGCAGCTAACATTTGCTGAGGTGAAGTGACGGCTAGTAACAGCAGACAAACGGCTAGCACTGACAGCGGCAATCCATCTGTCACTCTTAAAAACCCTTAAATTTAAATATCAATCAACTAAACGGACGCGTTATAAAATAATTCACCCCCCTCACAGTTGTTATGAAGGGCAAAATTAGCTGTATAGACCAAATCCACATACAGACACCAGGCTTTAAACACGTTTTTTTCTGCTGTAAAGTTGGTCATTTTAACATGGGGGAGATGCAGATTTGACTCACTTCTGACAACAGCCTCAAGCGGCCAGTCAACGAATTGCAGTTTAACTCACTTCCGTGTTGGTTTCAAGAGAGAGACGGGGAGGTTGCCGCTTGGTTATACTTCGCAGCGGTGTGTTATCAAGAAATAACAGACCGCATTCTACATTGGAATTCAACCAAGCCATGTAATAATGTGTTTATATGTCTATGTGGTGTTTTTAATGTGCATTAAGACAAACCATGTGTAAGTCGTTTGAAATCGCTGGTGTTTCTGACGTCACAAACTACCTTGTAACCAATCAGATCAACGTGTGATCGTCAACCAGTGGATCTCTGAGCTGAGTGAGTGAGTGGAGGCGGGGCTCATTTGCATATTCATTGAACCGCGTATACTAAATGAGGCAAGGGAGTTACATGCAAACTATTTTAAGGCATGATGACATTTTTCAAAGAAAAAGCATTAAAGGTGAACTATGCAGGTTTTTTAGCTTAATTTACCCTAACTGAACAGCTTCGGAACCACTGGAATGGTTATATGACTTTATTTGGGTTGAATGGTGGTCTTCTCGCACCCCCTAGCGCCTGTGAGCAGAAAAACCACACTTGCAACTTTGGGCCGGCGGGCCGGCGGGCCGCCTCAGCGTCAGGAAGTATCGCGTGATATCAGGTCTCACGATGTAACGAATTGCTTTACGGCACTGCACACATACACTATCTAAACATTTATATGCTAGCCATCTGTGTATCTTACACACCTCAGTGGACATGGCTCCGTGCGTTCGCCACAAACGTCCGCGTTCGTTGTTGTTTGTGACAAACGCCAGGGTCACGTGGTAATCAGGAGCCGCTTTTGTTGTAGACATTAAAAACTATTCATTATGTTAAAATTTTTTATAAATACAATGGCAGCAATGGCACTTTTTCCAGAGGCATCATAGGTTATTCTGCAGTTTATAAATATATAAACAATAAAATAAGCAGCAGCTTTCTATGCGGCGTTACATAATGTGCAGAAGCTGCTGTAAGAGTCACACAATCCAAAGGTTATTCAACCACACCTGAACAATAACACTGACACTCTTCTGATCAAGCATGTAATCAAGTTTGACTATCTGTGATGATTGCAGCGCTGTTCCTGTTGCGTACGAGGACATCAGACGGCGGAGAGAACGAAGCGCTCATCTGGGCCGTCCTCCAGCTCGGCTATAGACCGCGAGAGCTTACAGAAGATGTGTTCACTCGCGGATCGTCGATACTGTTGCTCATATAATTCACATCTGCATTAACTCAAACTAATGAGATTACTGGTAACTGCGCTTCAGTACAACAGTAATATTGTGATGTTTTGGGTGTCCATAGCTCTCTTGGGTTGGTCTGGAGCTCTGGATCAGATAAGATAACAGAAGCACAGCGTCACTCAACACTCACTTAACATTGTTCCACTCACATGAAGATGTCTCAGTCCTTTTTTAGACTATTGCTGTCCTAAATAACACACGCTGAGAGATGACAGCCCAGAACAGAGGATCATCACACAAGCGAACTCCTGTTGGTCAAGAGTCCATACACACACTTCAGGCTCCACGGGGAAAGCAGGGAGAGTTTGCCTAAACCAGGTCTGAGATCCGCTGTAACCGGCATCAATGACTCCGCTTTTCTTTGCAGAGCGAAATGCATTTTCATCAATATGAACAAGTGACGCACCAAAATGAAGATTCTGGGCCGAAACTGAAAATTCAGGAGAACAAAACTGAGTTTAAAACAGAGCTGCCAACTCTCACGCATTCGACACTTTTTACTCTCACGCATTCTCACGCACAGAAAAAAATCGCGAAGCAAAGAGGACACGGACACCGACAGACGAGACAGAGCGGGTTACTTATGATATAAAAAAAATCTCAGCCCTCAGATTCTGCCAATTTTATTACGAAATTCAAACAATAAATACCGTTTTGGCGCTTGTAAATGTGACGCGACCGATCCCTAGCGCACGTGACCCGATCATCTCTTCTAGCTAATAGTAAATAAACACGAATGAACAATTTTGAAAGAAACAGTACAACTTACCGAAATGTATATTCCTCATACATAATATCGACCAATCAATCAAACAAAGGGGTCAATAAAACAGATGGAGAACAATTATGTCACATAACATTTACCTCAGGAAAGCCATTTAATGACCATAATATGGGCTATAGCACGTTAGTTGGCTAGAAAAAAAGAGCTATAGAGAATATTTTGCTAAATGTGTACTATATTACATATTGATTATATTTTTACTTAGGCCTATATCATTAAATAAAGTTATTATAATAAAAAAAAAAACATTATTTAATTTGAGTTATTTTTTACCTTAAATAATACTGCCAGCTGATAGAGCTCTCTGTGTGTTTACAGCATTAGGTGAGAAATTAACGCCTGTCTTGTGTACCTAATATTTATCCAAATGAGTCAATTTTAAATCAAATCACAAGAATTGAATTTAATTGAAATAATAAAAAAGCGTAGCTTACCAGAAATTGTACCATGTAAACATTGTAACATGTTGTCACTAAACCTAATAAAATTCAGTTCAGTTACTAAAATGAAAATTCTGTCATTTACTCATGCTCATGTTGTTCCAAACCCTGAACACTTTTGTTCATCTTCCAAACAAAAATAAAGATCGTTTTCATGAAATCGGAGAGATTTTGTGTCCCTCCATTGACAGCTACGCAACTACCACTTCGACGTTTCAAAAAATTCATAACGATATCATAAAACTAATCTATATGAATTGAGAGGTTTAATCCTAATTTCCTGAAAAGACTCAATCACTCTATATGATGAACAGATTGAATTTAGGCCTTTATGCACATATAAACATTGATCAGTGAACATAGACAGAGGCTCAACCAAACCTGTTTGATGCCTGAGAACAAGCCTCTTCCTGAAGCTCAAGCGTGCTGCGTAACACCAGAACGAAGCTCATCATAGGTCACCATATAAAGAGTCAAGTCTCTTTAGCAAATTTGGACTATTTAAATTTTTGGGTGAACTATCCCTTTAATACATCTTCTAGCTCAGTGCTTCTTCTGGAATATCCCCAAAACTGCACATTTTGGACATCTTCCTCATCTAAAACACCGGATTCAACTCAGCACATTAGTACAGACTGCAAGAGCTGAGTTGGGTGTGACTGAGGAGGGAGACATACACAATATGCAGTACTGAGGGCATATACATATATACACACACACACATATACATATATATACATATATATATAGAGAGAGAGAGAGAGAGTAGGCTGTATACACACATACATACACGTTTAAATGTATTAAAAAACAACAAACACACACATGCAAACATGTATAAAATGTCAAATATCATCTATATTAAAGGCTTGTATGAATCTCCTGAAAGCATCAGGCGCGCTGCGTGTCTTTGTTCGTGAAGGCTTGGGCCGCATCGACTCACACAATAACGCCTCATCATGCCACATTTCCACGGCAGGAAACAAATATCACTGCAACACTGCAGCATTTCACATAATGCCGATTATCTGCTCATTTCCTTCAGTCTCACTCACACACGTGTATCTGATCGCTTTGATTTTCCGACGACAAATTCAACATCAGAAATCCCCGCCACCCCATCGATCTCAACACAAATAGCGCTGAAATCAGTGTTATACTCACTGGATGATGATGGATGAAGAGTGTGCGGGTGTTTCTCCTTGTCCTCTTCCTCGCGGGCTTCGGATGAGAGAGAGTGTGTGTGAGCCGCACACGAGCTGCTGATCTCCGGTGCGGGACTTTCCGCGGACTTCACCGGAGTCACGCGCTCCTCTGTCGCTTCAGTACAGCTCGCTGTCTGCCGAGAGGATGTTACCTCTGGAGTAACGGCTTCAGTTACAGGTGGAGTAACCTCCGCTGTCTCTGGAGTAACGGCTTCAGTTACATGTGGAGTAACCTCCGCTGTTTCTGGAGTAACGCTGTCCTCCGCGTTAGTAACGGCGGCTTCTGGTACAGGCGGAGTAACGGCGGCTTCAGTGATCACTGGATCTGTCTGTGAAGTAGACGTTACTTCTGTCTCTGTGCTCGTCTGCTTCACTGGAACTTCACTTAACGTTACAGGAGTAACGCTTTCCTTCGCCATCTCTGGAGTAACGATCACTTCTGCTGGCTGTGGAGAACTAGTTTCTTCAGTAATCTGTGAAGTACTAGTTACCTCAGTTGTTTGTGAAGCACTAGTTACCTCAGTTGTTTGTGAAGCACTAGTTACCTCAGTTGTTTGTGGAGAACTAGTTACCTCACTTGTTTGTGAAGCACTAGTTACCTCAGTTGTTTGTGGAGCACTAGTTTTCTCGGTCCTCTCCTCCTCCGACACACTGACCGCAGCGGCTTCATTCATGGTCGCAGTATCGTGCGGAGCCTCGTCAGATGCACTGGATGATGAAACTCTGTCTGCTTCTTCCATTTGGAAGCTGTGCTTGATATGCGAGTGTGTTGGGCTGGAGGTGGAAGGAGACAGTAACCCGCAGAGAAAACGCAAACTGTCTTTTCTTTAGGAGGAGAAAGACGCCGAGGCTCGACACTGCTGAAAGTTAACAGACTCCTCGAAAGTGACTAAGCGGAATATTATTGATAGGCTACCACGGACTACAATCGTGTGTCCAATCACTAAACACCGTGGTTGAATGATGTAACCAATGACCAATCGAGAAGCAGAAGTGTGCTAAGCCCCGCCTTCACTTATTTTCTCAAGCTCTCTCTCTTTGTGCTTTAGATCAGGGTTTTACACCACAATAAACACACGAACTAAAATGAATCTGATTTACTCTCTCAAAGCATTCGACTAAAACCAGCACTGATATTATTCATTATTTGTGGTATTGTATTATTTGTTTGCTGCTAAATAATAAGAAAGAAAGAAAAGAAAAGCTGTAAAGTTATCTATATGCAGTTGATGTATGGTGATGTTGTGCTGAGTAAACAGCGCTATATATAAATGTAAGTGTATCCCACATGTGCTACATATGTATATCTCACAGATCATGTTTCAAATTTGTGTGCATGCCATCCATATGTAGCCTATGGTAAATGTACAGTCAGTGTGTTCTGTGAATGTTGAATTGGTCTCAGTTTATACTCTTTTATAATCCACTATAGTGAGAACATCCCTGTCAACATCTGCTCTGCATCAGATATAGCAGATTCTCATGAGTTACTGAGCACTGCTGTTCCTGTCACTCAAAAAAAAAAAAAAAAAAACACACACACACCATCTCATATCCATAAGAGCAGACACACAATCCCTCTCAAATATCCACTGGAGAATATATTACAAGCAATTCATGGAATTAAGCGAATACCTGCTTAATTTAGCCTAATCAAATGCTTGAAATGTATTCTCCAGCAGATGTTTGAGCATTAAGTTGAAAGGGACTGTGAATCTGCTTCAGGCCTATAAGAGACAAACGTCTGAGTTATGATGGTTGTTAAAGGGCTCATTGTGTGTTAAAGTCCATCACGAAACAGCTGTTCAAAATAGAAGTCAAAGGGATGAAACCTAGTAATACATTATTAAAGGGAGAGTTCAAATTCTGTCATCATCTGCACCTTCAAGCTGTTCAAACCTGAGCGACAAAAGACAATGTAATGACATGAAAGTCACAGGAGTCGAACATCCCTGATTTTGACTGAATGACATGAGTGCTTGTATGTGTTTGGGTGAACCCTCATGTGTGTGTGATTCAGAGAGATCTGAGCTCAGGGCCTCACGCTCGCTGAGATAACAGACCAGAATAAGCATGAGCATCTGTCTGAGATCAAGTGTGTCGACTGGGGCTCAAACAGGGTCTCTGAGGCGCTATAGCCAAACACCAGTGTGTAACACGTCGAACAGGGTCTCTGAGGCGCTTTAGCCAAACACCAGTGTGTAACACGTCGAACAGGGTCTCTGAGGCGCTTTAGCCAAACGCCAGTGTGTAACACGTCAAACAGGGTCTCTGAGGCGCTTTAGCCAAACGCCAGTGTGTAACACGTCGAACAGGGTCTCTGAGCGGCTTTAGCCAAACGCCAGTGTGTAACACGTCGAACAGGGTCTCTGAGGCGCTTTAGCCAAACACCAGTGTGTAACACGTCGAACAGGGTCTCTGAGGCGCTTTAGCCAAACGCCAGTGTGTAACACGTCGAACAGGGTCTCTGAGCGGCTTTAGCCAAACGCCAGTGTGTAACACGTCCAACAGGGTCTCTGAGGCGCTTTAGCCAAACGCCAGTGTGTAACACGTCGAACAGGGTCTCTGAGGGGCTTTAGCCAAACGCCAGTGTGTAACACGTCGAACAGGGTCTCTGAGGGGCTTTAGCCAAACGCCAGTGTGTAACACGTCGAACAGGGTCTCTGAGGGGCTTTAGCCAAACGCCAGTGTGTAACACGTCGAACAGGGTCTCTGAGGGGCTTTAGCCAAACGCCAGTGTGTAACACGTCCAACAGGGTCTCTGAGGCGCTTTAGCCAAACGCCAGTGTGTAACACGTCGAACAGGGTCTCTGAGGGGCTTTAGCCAAACGCCAGTGTGTAACACGTCGAACAGGGTCTCTGAGGGGCTTTAGCCAAACGCCAGTGTGTAACACGTCCAACAGGGTCTCTGAGGGGCTTTAGCCAAACGCCAGTGTGTAACACGTCGAACAGGGTCTCTGAGGGGCTTTAGCCAAACGCCAGTGTGTAACACGTCGAACAGGGTCTCTGAGGGGCTTTAGCCAAACGCCAGTGTGTAACACGTCGAACAGGGTCTCTGAGGCGCTTTAGCCAAACGCCAGTGTGTAACACGTCGAACAGGGTCTCTGAGGCGCTTTAGCCAAACGCCAGTGTGTAACACGTCGAACAGGGTCTCTGAGCGGCTTTAGCCAAACGCCAGTGTGTAACACGTTGAACAGGGTCTCTGAGGGGCTTTAGCCAAACGCCAGTGTGTAACACGTCGAACAGGGTCTCTGAGGCGCTTTAGCCAAACGCCAGTGTGTAACACGTCGAACAGGGTCTCTGAGGGGCTTTAGCCAAACGCCAGTGTGTAACACGTCGAACAGGGTCTCTGAGGGGCTTTAGCCAAACGCCAGTGTGTAACACGTCGAACAGGGTCTCTGAGGCGCTTTAGCCAAACGCCAGTGTGTAACACGTCGAACAGGGTCTCTGAGGCGCTTTAGCCAAACGCCAGTGTGTAACACGTCGAACAGGGTCTCTGAGGGGCTTTAGCCAAACGCCAGTGTGTAACACGTCGAACAGGGTCTCTGAGGGGCTTTAGCCAAACGCCAGTGTGTAACACGTCGAACAGGGTCTCTGAGGGGCTTTAGCCAAACGCCAGTGTGTAACACGTCGAACAGGGTCTCTGAGGGGCTTTAGCCAAACGCCAGTGTGTAACACGTCGAACAGGGTCTCTGAGGCGCTTTAGCCAAACGCCAGTGTGTAACACGTCGAACAGGGTCTCTGAGGGGCTTTAGCCAAACGCCAGTGTGTAACACGTCGAACAGGGTCTCTGAGGGGCTTTAGCCAAACGCCAGTGTGTAACACGTCGAACAGGGTCTCTGAGGGGCTTTAGCCAAACGCCAGTGTGTAACACGTCGAACAGGGTCTCTGAGGGGCTTTAGCCAAACGCCAGTGTGTAACACGTCGAACAGGGTCTCTGAGGCGCTTTAGCCAAACGCCAGTGTGTAACACGTCGAACAGGGTCTCTGAGGCGCTTTAGCCAAACGCCAGTGTGTAACACGTCGAACAGGGTCTCTGAGGGGCTTTAGCCAAACGCCAGTGTGTAACACGTCGAACAGGGTCTCTGAGGGGCTTTAGCCAAACGCCAGTGTGTAACACGTCGAACAGGGTCTCTGAGGGGCTTTAGCCAAACGCCAGTGTGTAACACGTCGAACAGGGTCTCTGAGGGGCTTTAGCCAAACGCCAGTGTGTAACACGTCGAACAGGGTCTCTGAGATGCTTTAGCCAAACGCCAGTGTGTAACACGTCGAACAGGGTCTCTGAGGGGCTTTAGCCAAACGCCAGTGTGTAACACGTCGAACAGGGTCTCTGAGGCGCTTTAGCCAAACGCCAGTGTGTAACACGTCGAACAGGGTCTCTGAGGGGCTTTAGCCAAACGCCAGTGTGTAACACGTCGAACAGGGTCTCTGAGGGGCTTTAGCCAAACGCCAGTGTGTAACACGTCGAACAGGGTCTCTGAGGGGCTTTAGCCAAACGCCAGTGTGTAACACGTCGAACAGGGTCTCTGAGGGGCTTTAGCCAAACGCCAGTGTGTAACACGTCGAACAGGGTCTCTGAGGCGCTTTAGCCAAACGCCAGTGTGTAACACGTCGAACAGGGTCTCTGAGGGGCTTTAGCCAAACGCCAGTGTGTAACACGTCGAACAGGGTCTCTGAGCGGCTTTAGCCAAACGCCAGTGTGTAACACGTCGAACAGGGTCTCTGAGGCGCTTTAGCCAAACGCCAGTGTGTAACACGTCGAACAGGGTCTCTGAGGGGCTTTAGCCAAACGCCAGTGTGTAACACGTCGAACAGGGTCTCTGAGGGGCTTTAGCCAAACGCCAGTGTGTAACACGTCAAACAGGGTCTCTGAGGGGCTTTAGCCAAACGCCAGTGTGTAACACGTCGAACAGGGTCTCTGAGGGGCTTTAGCCAAACGCCAGTGTGTAACACGTCGAACAGGGTCTCTGAGGCGCTTTAGCCAAACGCCAGTGTGTAACACGTCGAACAGGGTCTCTGAGCGGCTTTAGCCAAATGCCAGTGTGTAACACGTCGAACAGGGTCTCTGAGGCGCTTTAGCCAAACGCCAGTGTGTAACACGTCGAACAGGGTCTCTGAGGGGCTTTAGCCAAACGCCAGTGTGTAACACGTCGAACAGGGTCTCTGAGGGGCTTTAGCCAAACGCCAGTGTGTAACACGTCGAACAGGGTCTCTGAGGGGCTTTAGCCAAACGCCAGTGTGTAACACGTCGAACAGGGTCTCTGAGGGGCTTTAGCCAAACGCCAGTGTGTAACACGTCAAACAGGGTCTCTGAGGGGCTTTAGCCAAACGCCAGTGTGTAACACGTCGAACAGGGTCTCTGAGGGGCTTTAGCCAAACGCCAGTGTGTAACACGTCGAACAGGGTCTCTGAGGGGCTTTAGCCAAAGGCCAGTGTGTAACACGTCGAACAGGGTCTCTGAGGGGCTTTAGCCAAACGCCAGTGTGTAACACGTCGAACAGGGTCTCTGAGGGGCTTTAGCCAAACGCCAGTGTGTAACACGTCAAACAGGGTCTCTGAGGCGCTTTAGCCAAACGCCAGTGTGTAACACGTCGAACAGGGTCTCTGAGGCGCTTTAGCCAAACGCCAGTGTGTAACACGTCGAACAGGGTCTCTGAGGGGCTTTAGCCAAACGCCAGTGTGTAACACGTCGAACAGGGTCTCTGAGGGGCTTTAGCCAAACGCCAGTGTGTAACACGTCGAACAGGGTCTCTGAGGGGCTTTAGCCAAACGCCAGTGTGTAACACGTCGAACGCCAGTGTGTAACACGTCGAACAGGGTCTCTGAGGTGCTTTAGCCAAACGCCAGTGTGTAACACGTCGAACAGGGTCTCTGAGGGGCTTTAGCCAAACGCCAGTGTGTAACACGTCGAACAGGGTCTCTGAGGGGCTTTAGCCAAACGCCAGTGTGTAACACGTCGAACAGGGTCTCTGAGGGGCTTTAGCCAAACGCCAGTGTGTAACACGTCAAACAGGGTCTCTGAGGGGCTTTAGCCAAACGCCAGTGTGTAACACGTCGAACAGGGTCTCTGAGCGGCTTTAGCCAAACGCCAGTGTGTAACACGTCGAACAGGGTCTCTGAGGCGCTTTAGCCAAACGCCAGTGTGTAACACGTCGAACAGGGTCTCTGAGGGGCTTTAGCCAAACGCCAGTGTGTAACACGTCGAACAGGGTCTCTGAGGGGCTTTAGCCAAACGCCAGTGTGTAACACGTCGAACAGGGTCTCTGAGGCGCTTTAGCCAAACGCCAGTGTGTAACACGTCGAACAGGGTCTCTGAGGCGCTTTAGCCAAACGCCAGTGTGTAACACGTCGAACAGGGTCTCTGAGGGGCTTTAGCCAAACGCCAGTGTGTAACACGTCGAACAGGGTCTCTGAGGGGCTTTAGCCAAACGCCAGTGTGTAACACGTCGAACAGGGTCTCTGAGGGGCTTTAGCCAAACGCCAGTGTGTAACACGTCGAACGCCAGTGTGTAACACGTCGAACAGGGTCTCTGAGGTGCTTTAGCCAAACGCCAGTGTGTAACACGTCGAACAGGGTCTCTGAGGGGCTTTAGCCAAACGCCAGTGTGTAACACGTCGAACAGGGTCTCTGAGGGGCTTTAGCCAAACGCCAGTGTGTAACACGTCGAACAGGGTCTCTGAGGGGCTTTAGCCAAACGCCAGTGTGTAACACGTCGAACAGGGTCTCTGAGGGGCTTTAGCCAAACGCCAGTGTGTAACACGTCAAACAGGGTCTCTGAGGGGCTTTAGCCAAACGCCAGTGTGTAACACGTCGAACAGGGTCTCTGAGCGGCTTTAGCCAAACGCCAGTGTGTAACACGTCGAACAGGGTCTCTGAGGCGCTTTAGCCAAACGCCAGTGTGTAACACGTCGAACAGGGTCTCTGAGGGGCTTTAGCCAAACGCCAGTGTGTAACACGTCGAACAGGGTCTCTGAGGCGCTTTAGCCAAACGCCAGTGTGTAACACGTCGAACAGGGTCTCTGAGGCGCTTTAGCCAAACGCCAGTGTGTAACACGTCGAACAGGGTCTCTGAGGGGCTTTAGCCAAACGCCAGTGTGTAACACGTCGAACAGGGTCTCTGAGGGGCTTTAGCCAAACGCCAGTGTGTAACACGTCGAACAGGGTCTCTGAGGGGCTTTAGCCAAACGCCAGTGTGTAACACGTCGAACAGGGTCTCTGAGGTGCTTTAGCCAAACGCCAGTGTGTAACACGTCGAACAGGGTCTCTGAGGGGCTTTAGCCAAACGCCAGTGTGTAACACGTCGAACAGGGTCTCTGAGGGGCTTTAGCCAAACGCCAGTGTGTAACACGTCGAACAGGGTCTCTGAGGGGCTTTAGCCAAACGCCAGTGTGTAACACGTCGAACAGGGTCTCTGAGGGGCTTTAGCCAAACGCCAGTGTGTAACACGTCGAACAGGGTCTCTGAGGGGCTTTAGCCAAACGCCAGTGTGTAACACGTCAATCAGGGTCTCTGAGGGGTTTTAGCCAAACGCCAGTGTGTAACACGTCGATCAGGGTCTCTGAGGGGCTTTAGCCAAACGCCAGTGTGTAACACGTCGAACAGGGTCTCTGAGGGGCTTTAGCCAAACGCCAGTGTGTAACACGTCGAACAGGGTCTCTGAGGTCCTTTAGCCAAACGCCAGTGTGTAACACGTCGAACAGGGTCTCTGAGCGGCTTTAGCCAAACGCCAGTGTGTAACACGTCGAACAGGGTCTCTGAGCGGCTTTAGCCAAACGCCAGTGTGTAACACGTCGAACAGGGTCTCTGAGGCGCTTTAGCCAAACGCCAGTGTGTAACACGTCGAACAGGGTCTCTGAGGGGCTTTAGCCAAACGCCAGTGTGTAACACGTCGAACAGGGTCTCTGAGGGGCTTTAGCCAAACGCCAGTGTGTAACACGTCGAACAGGGTCTCTGAGGGGCTTTAGCCAAACGCCAGTGTGTAACACGTCGAACAGGGTCTCTGAGGGGCTTTAGCCAAACGCCAGTGTGTAACACGTCGAACAGGGTCTCTGAGGGGCTTTAGCCAAACGCCAGTGTGTAACACGTCGAACAGGGTCTCTGAGGGGCTTTAGCCAAACGCCAGTGTGTAACACGTCGAACAGGGTCTCTGAGGCGCTTTAGCCAAACGCCAGTGTGTAACACGTCGAACAGGGTCTCTGAGGGGCTTTAGCCAAACGCCAGTGTGTAACACGTCGAACAGGGTCTCTGAGGGGCTTTAGCCAAACGCCAGTGTGTAACACGTCGAACAGGGTCTCTGAGGCGCTTTAGCCAAACGCCAGTGTGTAACACGTCGAACAGGGTCTCTGAGGCGCTTTAGCCAAACGCCAGTGTGTAACACGTCGAACAGGGTCTCTGAGGGGCTTTAGCCAAACGCCAGTGTTTAACACGTCGAACAGGGTCTCTGAGGGGCTTTAGCCAAACGCCAGTGTTTAACACGTCGAACAGGGTCTCTGAGGGGCTTTAGCCAAACGCCAGTGTGTAACACAGAAAAGAAAGACTCATATTCATCAAGAGTCACACGTTTGGACTCATGCACTACAGCGGCTGAGCAAACACAAGTGCGGTTCATCAAACATGTGCAAGAGAGCCAGAACTAAATCTACATCATCCTGTGTGCGTGTGTGTGTGCGTGTGTGCATGCGTGTGTGTGAGAGTGTGTGTGTGATGACAAGTGCTGTTCTATTTCTTCAGGGCTGTAAAGTGATATGTGAGAGACATGATCGCACATCCAGACTTTCACACTGAATGTTGTCAAAATAAACATGAATAAGCGGTAGTATCCTGAATCAACATCTGAACATATCAGACATCTATTCATCCGTTATTTCCCGGTTATTTGAGTGTTTTTACATCACCGGTCAGACTGACAGTGTTTGCGTTGTTCAAAGTCACACGGCTGATCCTGTTTTAGCTTCATGAAGAACTATTTTCATTAGTGGAGCAAAGATAGACTAAATATCTGTCCATGTATATAATTTCATCATCTGTCATAGTCCTGAATGAATCATGAGATCATGTGCTCATATTCAGATTTCTGACCTGCTGTGTTTGACATGAGCAGAACTGCTCTCGTGATTCTGAGTTACAGTGATGCTGTCTGAGTATCAGTAAATGTGTTGCAGGATTGAAGCTTTGAGCTGTCGTTGAGGTGTGTGTCAGTGGGAGTGTGTGCAGATGTTTAATGCAGAGCTAGAAAGTGTGTATTCACTGCGCGGAGTGTGTGCATTTCTCCTCATGTGAAGCGTTGGGTTGAAGAGATGCTGAGGCGTCGGTGTCGAGTTCGTCTCTGCTGATTCTGCAGTGTTTTATTGATGACGATCTCCAGTGGCCCATCAGATCTGCAGCAAACCCTCTGTGTGTGCGCACGCGCGTGTGTGTGTGTGTGTGTGTGTGTGAGAGAGAGAGAGAGAGAGATGCAGCCTGTGTGTGTGAGGACTTAACTCACATCCATCACCTCCTTGTGTGTGTGTCTGTATGTGTGTGAGATTCAGCCTCTGAGTGTGAGATTTAGCCTGTGTGTGTGTGTGAGGACTTAACTCACATCCATCACCTCCTTGTGTGAGTGTGAGATTCAGCCTCTGAGTGTGAGATTTAGCCTGTGTGTGTGTGTGTGTGATACAGCCTCTGAGTGTGTGTGAGGACTTAACTCACATCCATCACCTCCTTGGTGTGAGATCACTATGGGAAGCCGTTCAGGAAATAATTAATGTGTATTGTGTGAATATGGATTGGTTTACTGGTTGAATGTATGGTTTAATGACAAACGCATTGGTTTATAATACATTGGTATAACCAGACATATACTGGTTTAGATACATCGGTCTGATCAAGTGTACATGGGTTTGCTCCTTTATACACTGGTTTGTTCAAGTAAACATTGGGATCCTCAAATATGCATTGGTTTCCTCGAATATATATTGGTTTCTTCAGTTATACATTGGTTTGTATATATATATCGTTTTCTTCAAGTATATTTTGGTTAGATACTGTCAGGATTCAGGCAAGGAGATCGGAGGTAAGTGAATCAAATACAGCTTTATTCACAGGTGGCAATAGTGCAAGAGTATACAGTGATTTCAGGTGCAGATACTGTGAAGATCACTCGGTCTCAGTTCACTTATCTTTTCTCTTCTCTCTTTTAGGTATGATCGGGGCAACTGGATCAAATCGCGGACATGGAATCTCATAAGAGAACAGGATCTCAGGAATAGGATGGTAGATCTGGAGACAGCAGAACAATATCCCAAAGGTTAGTCTGAGTCAGGTAAGTATACAGAATTCTCAGGCAGCTCAGGATCTTCTTCAGGATCTTCTTCAGGATCTTCTTCAGGATCTTCTTCAGGATCTTCTTCAGGATCTTCTTCAGGATCTTCTTCAGGATCTTCTTCAGGATCTTCTTCAGGATCTTCTTCAGGATCTTCTTCAGGATCTTCTTCAGGATCTTCTTCAGGATCTTCTTCAGGATCTTCTTCAGGATCCGGGAAGAACAGTCAGTTCCTGTTGGAGGCTTGACAAAGACTGAAATCACAGTGAGAGTTTTATGAGTTGGCTGATGACTGTGCTGATTGGGAACAGGTGCAGGTGATTAGTAATCCGGAGAGAGCGAGTGCATGTGCGCCAAAGAGGAACCTGGGTAATGTAGTGCAGAGACAGACGGTCAACGTGACAGATACATTGGTTGGCTCGGGTATACATCGGGTTCCTCAACTATGTATTGGTTTGTATACATTAGTTTCCTCATCTATATATTGGTTTAAAAGGATATGGATAAACTTAAATACATCGGTTTCCTCAACTATATATTGGTTTAGATACATTGGTTTCCTCAACTATATATTGGTTTAAATACATTGGTGTCCTCAACTATATATTGGTTTAGATACATCGGTTTCCTCAACTATATATTGGTTTAAATACATTGGTGTCCTCAACTATATATTGGTGTAAATACATCGGTTTCCTCAACTATATATTGGTTTAGATACATTGGTGTCCTCAACTATATATTGGTTTAAATACATCGGTTTCCTCAACTATATATTGGTTTAGATACATCGGTTTCCTCAACTATATATTGGTTTAGATACATTGGTGTCCTCAACTATATATTGGTGTAAATACATCGGTTTCCTCAACTATATATTGGTTTAAATACATCGGTTTCCTCAACTATATATTGGTTTAGATACATCGGTTTCCTCAACTATATATTGGTTTAAATACATCGGTTTCCTCAACTATATATTGGTTTAGATACATCGGTTTCCTCAACTATATATTGGTTTAAATACATCGGTTTCCTCAACTATATATTGGTTTAGATACATTGGTGTCCTCAACTATATATTGGTTTAAATACATCGGTTTCCTCAACTATATATTGGTTTAGATACATCGGTTTCCTCAACTATATATTGGTTTAGATACATTGGTTTCCTCAACTATATATTGGTTTAGATACATTGGTTTTCTCAACTATATATTGGTTTAGATACATCGGTTTCCTCAACTATATATTGGTTAAGATACATTTGTTTCCTCAATTATATATTGGTTTAGATACATCGGTTTCCTCAACTATATATTGGTTAAGATACATTTGTTTCCTCAACTATATATTGGTTTAGATACATCGGTTTCCTCAACTATATATTGGTTTAGATACATTGGTTTCCTCAACTATATATTGGTTTAGATACATTGGTTTTCTCAACTATATATTGGTTTAGATACATCGGTTTCCTCAACTATATATTGGTTAAGATACATTTGTTTCCTCAACTATATATTGGTTTAGATACATCGGTTTCCTTAACTATATATTGGTTTAGATACATTGGTTTCCTCAACTATATATTGGTTTAGATACATTGGTTTCCTCAACTATATATTGGTTTAGATACATTGGTTCTCTTACGAGAGTCCTCTCGTACTGCGTTTTATCAAAACGCTACGGGAAAAGTCTCTTTTCACGAAACACTGAAGCAAAAAATTATCCTTTAATTTTCATATATGTAAAACGCGTTGCGGCAGCAGCAGACAGCTATGGCGAGACGGCTTGCTCGCTCATTGGCTGCTCTGCGGCAACTGCTTAAGCCTATCGAGCGAGGCCTGGGATGACATCAGGCCAATGAGGGCGCTTCGCGCCCTCCTCGCCACTTCCCGCCGAAACGGGCGTGGCTTACCTCTATAAAAGGAGCTCGAGAAGGCTGACTCACTTGATTTTAATCTCTTCAGCGAAGCGCACGCATCGCTGGATCACGGAAGCAGCGTCGTTGAAGCAAGCACATCAGCGGGACGAGCCCTCGAAGCCGCTGGCCAACGCCGCCTTCTACAGCCGTACCTGCTGCGCTTTCCGACGCCTATATCCTTTTCATACTATTGCTTTTCTGTGTGTGTGTGTGTGTGTTCTTCGCAACACTCACCCCTAAAAGAGCTGCGTCTTTTTCAAGATGCCTTCCTGCGGCTCGTGCCGAGCCCCACTCACCGAGGGAGACAAGCACGTCATCTGTGTTTCCTGCCTGGGTGAGGACCATGCAGCGCTCGCGCTCGCTGACGGCGGATGCCCTCACTGCGAGCTTTTGCCGATGGTGACTCTGAGGACTCGCCTGGCATCCTTTTCCAAGCCTGCATTCACCGCCGCGATGCCGCGCCGTAAGAAGCGCCGCTCGCAGCGGGTCCCGGAACCCGCTCCAGCCCGACCAAGCTCGCCGGTTCGCCCGCCAGCTTCACCGGCCTCTCTCGAATCACTTCCTGATGCTCAGCGCCCGCAGTCTGCCGCCGCTTCATCAGAGGAAGTCGGTTCAGAGGCCGCGTCGGGGGAGAAGGATTCCTGCTCTCTGCTAGCTTCAGGCAGCGAGGATTGGGCGAGCTTTGAGGATCTCGCGCCTCCTGCCCGCAAGCCCTCAACGAGAGCCAACATTGAGACGGAGCTCATGCGGGTACTCGCACTGGCCGCGGCGAGCCTCGGCCTCGAGTGGTCTGCACCGGAGCCCCCCTCTCGAACCCGGCTGGATGGTAGTTTCCTCCCTGGTGAGCGCACTTCTCCGGAATCTAAGCCCGCTCCTTTTCTTCCTGAGTTACACGAAGAAGTTGCAAAGGCTTGGAATGCGCCCTACTCTGCGCGGACGCGCTCATCTGTGTCACCCGCATTTTCCTCTCTGGATAATGCCAGTGACCGAGGCTACCTCTCTCTTCCGCCGGTGGAACAGGCGATAGCGACCCACCTTTGCCCGCCCTCTGCTGGACGGCGGACTAAACCGGTGTTGCCTTCCAGAGCCTGCCGCATGACGTCGACCCCGCCCGCGCGAATCTTCTCCGCCGCTGGGCAGGCCGCGTCATCGCTACACACCATGGCTACGCTGCAGATTTACCAGGGTGATCTCCTCCGTAAGCTGGACGAGATGGGACCTGACGCTATCTGCATCGCGGATTTAAGGAGCGCTTCAGATCTTACGCTCCGAGCTACTAAAGCCGCCGCACAAGCCATGGGACGGTGTATGGCTTCCGCCACTGTCGCTGAGAGGCACTTATGGCTGACGCTCACGGAGATGGCCGATTCCGAGCGCACTGCGTTTCTCGATGCCCCGCTGTCTTCCACCGGCCTTTTTGGTTCTTCTCTCTCCGAGTTCGTGGAGAGATTTACCGAGGCCCAGAAAGCGTCTCAAGCCTTCAAGCACTTCCTGCCGAAGCGCTCCGGTTCTGCAGCGGTTCGTGACAAACGGACCCCGCGGAGCTCTCAGCCTCAGCCCCCGCCTTCGGCCGCCTCTTCGCAGCAGCCACAACAGCGCAGCTCGAGGCCCCGCTCTCGGTCCAGCGCCCGGCGCCCCTCTTCGCGCGGGCCGCGATCGAGGGTTGTGGTAAAACCGGAAGTGCCGAAGAAGTCCTAGCAAGCCTGGGAAAGCGCAGGTGTGTGAGTCCCGTTGCGGCCGGCCTCCCACCCAAGCGCCCCGCTGTTTCAGTCCCAAGGTTTGCGACTGTTCCAGTGTTTTCTGCAGAGAGCAAGCCTGCACTGCCGCCCGCTTGCCTGCACACAAAAGCCGTTCTCACGGCTACCCAGATAAATCTCGAAAGAGTGTATTTTCTGGTGTCCCAGCCACGGCCGATGGTGCTATAAATGTAGTCTCGATGCCCACTCCTCAGTGCCCATCACTACACATAAGCACAGCCCTACACGTAGGGCCCGCGCACATAAAATCGACTCAGGTCGGTTGCGCTTCCAGCATAGTGAGAGTGCCCACTTCCCAGTGCCCACGAACACTATGTCTAACACATCACAGGCTCTCTGTAAAAACGAGAACTGTGAGCGCGCGCTCTGCTCAGGCAGACGCCGCGCCCAAAGCAGTAAATGTGCCCGCTCCCAGCCCACATCTACTCGCTCACATGGGTCCTATGAGACTTTCTCAGTCCTCCCTCACTCAGCTAAGCACTCTAGTAAGGTCGAGGACGAGCGTCTCGCCCGCTGTATTAAGCGCGCGCCCCGCCTCAAATGCCACAGGCATAACGCCTATGTTTGTATCCCCCGAAGCACCTCTGTCGCACGGCGATCAGAGTGCGCTCCGTATCCAGCCCCTAGCCAGCCATGCAGAAGCATGGGCAGCGCTCCCAGGGGTTTCGGACTGGGTGCTAGGCATTATAAAGAGAGGCTTCTCGCTACAGTTTTGTCGACGCCCTCCCCGCTTCATAGCGCGCGTCGAAACTACGGTCTCGTTGGAAGTAGCTCACCTACTTCGAGCCGAAATATCAAAACTGATAAGCAAAGGGGCGATAGAGCGCGTTCCCCCAGCTCTAAGCGAAGGGGGGCTATACAGCAGATACTTTCTAGTCCCCAAAAAGGACGGCGGTATCAGACCCATACTGGATCTAAGACGGTTGAACAGAGTATTGGTGAAACGCAGTTTCAAAATGCTCACAACCAGCAAAATTCTCGCGCATGTTCGCCGAGAAGACTGGTTCATGTCAATAGATCTGAAGGACGCGTATTTTCAAATACAAATAGCGTCACACCACAGGCGATACTTGAGATTCGCCTTCGAGGGTCAGACATACCAGTATACAGTCCTGCCATTCGGTTTGTCCCTAGCACCCCGTACATTTACGAAATGCATGGACGCAGCGCTCGCTCCTCTCAGACTCAGAGGCATGCGAGTGCTGAACTATTTGGACGACTGGTTGATCCTAGCTCAATCACGATCACAGCTCGTGGAGCACAGAACCATTTTACTCGATCACCTCGAGAATCTTGGTATCACAGTCAACTGGACAAAGAGTTCATTGAACCCCAGTCAAACGATTTTGTTTCTGGGCGTCGTTCTGGACTCACAGTCTATGACAGCGCGGCTGTCACCACAGCGCGTGCTGATCATTCAGCGCGCGGCGAGGTCTTTCCGCCGCGGCGCTGTCACCCCGCTCAGGAAGTTTCAAAAGATGCTGGGTCTCATGGCTTCAGCATCGTCAGTTCTCCGGCTGGGCTTGCTCCGCATGCGCCCGCTGCAGTTCTGGTTGAAAACGCGGGTACCGCGCAGAGCGTGGGCGACCGGTCGATTACGCCTCAAGGTCGATCAGAGCTGTGTTTCAGCCCTGGCGCCTTGGACGGCGGACGACTGGTACCAATCAGGTGTAAGCCTGGGGACTTCCTCGAGAGTGAGGATGGTGTCGACAGACGCATCCACCTCAGGATGGGGAGCTCTGCTCGAGGGCAGACCGTTCTTCGGCCTGTGGTCGGAACGAGAAAAGCTCCTACACATCAACTGCCTAGAAATGCTGGCAGTGCACAACGCGATGACGCGTTTTTGTCCCCGCATCAAGGACGAACACGTCATAGTCCGTTCGGACAACATGGCTGTGGTGTCCTACATAAATCGCCAGGGCGGTCTGAAATCCATATCCCTGTACAGGCTGGCGAAACGCCTCCTACTATGGGCTCAGCACAACTTACGCTCGCTGAGAGCAGTGCATGTACCTGGGCTTCAGAATGTGGGCCCAGACAGACTGTCCAGGAACAATGTTCCCCCGGGCGAATGGTCTCTACACCCACAAACAGTCCGGCTGTTGTGGGAGAGATTCGGCAGAGCGGAGGTGGACCTTTTCGCGTCCCGCGAAAACGCGCACTGCCCCGCGTTCTTTTCAAAGACCGACAGCGCGCTGTCCCGGAGGTGGCCGCGCTGCCCGTTATACGCTTTTCCCCCCGTCTCCCTCCTGCCACAGGTGCTGGAACGGGTCAGGGAAACGAAATGCCCAGTCCTGCTTGTAGCTCCGTTCTGGGAGAACCAGACATGGTTCCCAGTTCTGATGCAGTTGGCAGATATCGCTCCATGGCCGCTGCCGTTGAGGAGAGATCTCCTCTCGCAGGCCGGGGGCTCGATTTGGCACCCACACCCGGAACTGTGGTCCCTTCACGTGTGGGTGCTCAACGGATACCCGTTGGTCTCACAGAGGGAGTCGTGAATACCATCACTCAGGCTAGAGCACCGTCGACACGGCGGCTTTATGCTTCGAAGTGGTCGGTTTTCTCCGGCTGGTGTGCAGCTCGGAGCATTTCACCCCTCGAATGTGAGGTAACGGAGGTTCTCTCCTTCCTACAAGAGCTGTTGGATAAGGGCAGATCCCCTTCCACGCTCAAAGTGTATGTGGCGGCTATTTCAGCGTTCTTTGGTTCAACGCTGGGTCAGTCGCTGGGAAGGAATGATTTAGTCATCCGCTTCCTCAGGCGAGCTAGGAGACTGAATCCGCCCAGACCTCCTTCAGTTCCTTTGTGGGACCTTTCTACGGTCCTAGCGGCCATGAAAGGTGCCCCTTTCGAGCCTATCCAGTCTATTAGCCTCAAACATTTGTCTTTCAAAACAGTGTTTTTGATGGCTCTCGCTTCAGTGAAGCGCATAGGCGACCTGCACGCGCTCTCTGTGAGCCCGGCGTGCTTGGAGTTTGGTCCTAATGACTCTAAAGTCATACTCAAACCTAAGCATGGCTATGTGCCGAAATCCCTCAACACGCCTTTTCGGGCTCAGGTTATATCCCTGGCTGCCCTGCCGGCATCCAGTGAGGAAGGGGACTCGAGTTTTCTTTGCCCTGTTAGGGCTTTAAGAGCTTATATGTCCCGCTCTGCTGTCTTCAGACAGACAGAGCAGCTCTTTGTCTCGTTCAGCGGACGTTCCAAAGGAATGGCTGTTTCGAAACAAAGTCTATCCAGATGGATAGTTGACGCCATAGCGCTGGCTTATACTGCCAAGGGCATTCCATGCCCTTTGGGAGTCAGAGCGCACTCTACGAGAAGCGTTGCTTCTTCGTGGGCTTGGTCCAGCGGGATTTCCCTACAGGATATATGTACGGCGGCAGGTTGGGCCTCGCCGTCTACATTTATCAGGTTTTATAACCTAGAGGTTCCCGCCTTGCAGGCTAAGCTTTTGTCGGTGTAATCTGTTCAGCCGTCTAATCAGACCGCTGAAACTCATGCGCTATGCGCTACCGACTATCTTGGGCAGAACTGTGTAAGACCCACATTTTCCACATTAGTTCAGGTTCCCTACCCTGTCTATGTGATGATTATACTTGCGTCTGTGGACATGTTTTTTCTACGACGCTAAAATTTAGGGAATTAAGGCTCTCACCCTTATTCCCTGACTCTGTGTGAGTCAATCTGGTGATTATGCACTGTATGCCTGAAAAAGCTTCCGGTGATCAGTGTTTTTATCCCAGCACGCACGGCGTTTTGCAAGGGGTTCCCGTAGCGTTTTGATAAAACGCAGTACGAGAGGACTCTCGTAAGAGAACGTACTCGGTTACTAACGTAACCTCGGTTCTCTCTAGAAGAGGGAACGAGTACTGCGTTCTCTGCCGTGCGTACGGTTCACTCTGGTTCGCTTCGGCGATCAAAATCAAGTGAGTCAGCCTTCTCGAGCTCCTTTTATAGAGGTAAGCCACGCCCGTTTCGGCGGGAAGTGGCGAGATGGCCTGATGTCATCCCAGGCCTCGCTCGATAGGCTTAAGCAGTTGCCGCAGAGCAGCCAATGAGCGAGCAAGCCGTCTCGCCATAGCTGTCTGCTGCTGCCGCAACGCGTTTTACATATATGAAAATTAAAGGATAATTTTTTGCTTCAGTGTTTCGTGAAAAGAGACTTTTCCCGTAGCGTTTTGATAAAACGCAGTACTCGTTCCCTCTTCTAGAGAGAACCGAGGTTACGTTAGTAACCGAGTACGTTTCCTCAACTATATATTGGTTTAGATACATTGGTTTCCTCAACTATATATTGGTTTAGATACATCGGTTTCCTCAATTATTTATTGGTTTAGATACATTGGTTTCCTCAACTATATATTGGTTTAGATACATCGGTTTCCTCAACTATATATTGGTTTAGATACATCGGTTTCCTCAACTATATATTGGTTTAAATACATCGGTTTCCTCAACTATATATTGGTTTAGATACATCGGTTTCCTCAACTATATATTGGTTTAGATACATCGGTTTCCTCAACTATATATTGGTTTAGATACATTTGTTTCCTCAACTATATATTGGTTTAGATACATCGGTTTCCTCAACTATATATTGGTTTAGATACATCGGTTTCCTCAACTATATATTGGTTTAGATACATTGGTTTCCTCAACTATATATTGGTTTAGATACATCGGTTTCCTCAACTATATATTGGTTTAGATACATTTGTTTCCTCAACTATATATTGGTTTAGATACATCGGTTTCCTCAACTATATATTGGTTTAGATACATCGGTTTCCTCAACTATATATTGGTTTAGATACATTTGTTTCCTCAACTATATATTGGTTTAGATACATCGGTTTCCTCAACTATATATTGGTTTAGATACATCGGTTTCCTCAACTATATATTGGTTTAGATACATCGGTTTCCTCAACTATATATTGGTTTAGATACATCGGTTTCCTCAACTATATATTGGTTTAGATACATCGGTTTCCTCAACTATATATTGGTTTAGATACATCGGTTTCCTCAACTATATATTGGTTTAGATACATCGGTTTCCTCAACTATATATTGGTTTAAATACATCGGTTTCCTCAACTATATATTGGTTTAGATACATCGGTTTCCTCAACTATATATTGGTTTAGATACATTTGTTTCCTCAACTATATATTGGTTTAGATACATCGGTTTCCTCAACTATATATTGGTTTAGATACATCGGTTTCCTCAACTATATATTGGTTTAGATACATCGGTTTCCTCAACTATATATTGGTTTAGATACATCGGTTTCCTCAACTATATATTGGTTTAGATACATTTGTTTCCTCAACTATATATTGGTTTAGATACATCGGTTTCCTCAACTATATATTGGTTTAGATACATTGGTTTCCTCAACTATATATTGGTTTAGATACACTGGTTTCCTCAACTATATATTGGTTTAGATACATCGGTTTCCTCAACTATATATTGGTTTAGATACATCGGTTTCCTCAACTATATATTGGTTTAGATACATCGGTTTCCTCAACTATATATTGGTTTAGATACATTTGTTTCCTCAACTATATATTGGTTTAGATACATCGGTTTCCTCAACTATATATTGGTTTAGATACATCGGTTTCCTCAACTATATATTGGTTTAGATACATCGGTTTCCTCAACTATATATTGGTTTAGATACATCGGTTTCCTCAACTATATATTGGTTTAGATACATCGGTTTCCTCAACTATATATTGGTTTAGATACATCGGTTTCCTCAACTATATATTGGTTTAGATACATCGGTTTCCTCAACTATATGTGATGCGATCTGGGAAAACCCACCACATGGTGAAATTTTACCTATTACAGGTTTTGATATCATATGGAAGCTGGTATCAAGCCCTTTCCAAATCTGTTTTTATTTTTATCATAGCTTGTTGGTAGCAAAAGTTATGTTTATCTGAAGTCGGCCGATCGCTATGATTTTCTGGAACGGAATTTTGAGAAAAACAGGTTTAATTAACTGTCACCGTCGAGACGCTTCTTGTCCATCTCGCGACTGTTATAAAACTGCGTGACGTTATAGTTTAAACAGGATTGCCGCGAAATGCGCACTATACACATTCACTGTACATGTATGTGGTTTATTTTAAAGGTAAACTATCTTTGTAGTGTTAAGGGACGGACAGATGTATGGGATATACGGCGATTGTTTTTTTTCACCTCTGCCGGGCGTTAGAGAAATGGTCGCATAGAATGCATTAGACGAGAAAGAGAGTATTTTCAGCTTGACACTATAAATCGCTGTTTTTCTGCACTAAACAAGGGAATTTTGCCAAGATATTTTCAGAGATAAGAGAAAAGATGTTATAGAATAATAATTTAATGGAAAAAAAAATTGACAAAAAAAAATGACATTCAAACTATTTTGGAATTTACTGAAAACGGCCCAGCGCGACATCCGACGGGTTTTCCCAGATCGCATCACATATATTGGTTTAGATACATCGGTTTCCTCAACTATATATTGGTTTAGATACATCGGTTTCCTCAACTATATATTGGTTTAAATACATCGGTTTCCTCAACTATATATTGGTTTAGATACATTGGTGTCCTCAACTATATATTGGTTTAAATACATCGGTTTCCTCAACTATATATTGGTTTAGATACATCGGTTTTCTCAACTATATATTGGTTTAGATACATCGGTTTCCTCAACTATATATTGGTTAAGATACATTGGTTTCCTCAACTATATATTGGTTTAGATACATTGGTTTCCTCAACTATATATTGGTTTAGATACATTGGTTTCCTCAACTATATATTGGTTTAGATACATTGGTTTCCTCAACTATATATTGGTTTAGATACATTGGTTTCCTCAACTATATATTGGTTTAGATACATCGGTTTCCTCAATTATATATTGGTTTAGATACATTGGTTTCCTCAACTATATATTGGTTTAGATACATCGGTTTCCTCAACTATATATTGGTTTAAATACATCGGTTTCCTCAACTATATATTGGTTTAAATACATCGGTTTCCTCAACTATATATTGGTTTAGATACATCGGTTTCCTCAACTATATATTGGTTTAAATACATCGGTTTCCTCAACTATATATTGGTTTAGATACATCGGTTTCCTCAACTATATATTGGTTTAGATACATCGGTTTCCTCAACTATATATTGGTTTAAATACATCGGTTTCCTCAACTATATATTGGTTTAGATACATCGGTTTCCTCAACTATATATTGGTTTAGATACATCGGTTTCCTCAACTATATATTGGTTTAGATACATCGGTTTCCTCAACTATATATTGGTTTAGATACATCGGTTTCCTCAACTATATATTGGTTTAGATACATCGGTTTCCTCAACTATATATTGGTTTAGATACATCGGTTTCCTCAACTATATATTGGTTTAGATACATCGGTTTCCTCAACTATATATTGGTTTAAATACATCGGTTTCCTCAACTATATATTGGTTTAGATACATCGGTTTCCTCAACTATATATTGGTTTAGATACATCGGTTTCCTCAACTATATATTGGTTTAGATACATCGGTTTCCTCAACTATATATTGGTTTAGATACATTTGTTTCCTCAACTATATATTGGTTTAGATACATCGGTTTCCTCAACTATATATTGGTTTAGATACATCGGTTTCCTCAACTATATATTGGTTTAGATACATTTGTTTCCTCAACTATATATTGGTTTAGATACATCGGTTTCCTCAACTATATATTGGTTTAGATACATCGGTTTCCTCAACTATATTTTGGTTTAGATACATCGGTTTCCTCAACTATATATTGGTTTAGATACATCGGTTTCCTCAACTATATATTGGTTTAGATACATCGGTTTCCTCAACTATATATTGGTTTAGATACATCGGTTTCCTCAACTATATATTGGTTTAGATACATCGGTTTCCTCAACTATATATTGGTTTAGATACATCGGTTTCCTCAACTATATATTGGTTTAGATACATTTGTTTCCTCAACTATATATTGGTTTAGATACATCGGTTTCCTCAACTATATATTGGTTTAGATACATCGGTTTCCTCAACTATATATTGGTTTAGATACATTTGTTTCCTCAACTATATATTGGTTTAGATACATCGGTTTCCTCAACTATATATTGGTTTAGATACATTTGTTTCCTCAACTATATATTGGTTTAGATACATCGGTTTCCTCAACTATATATTGGTTTAGATACACTGGTTTCCTCAACTATATATTGGTTTAGATACATTGGTGTCCTCAACTATATATTGGTTTAGATACATCGGTTTCCTCAACTATATATTGGTTTAGATACATCGGTTTCCTCAACTATATATTGGTTTAGATACATCGGTGTCCTCAACTATATATTGGTTTAGATACATCGGTTTCCTCAACTATATATTGGTTTAGATACATCGGTTTCCTCAACTATATATTGGTTTAGATACATTTGTTTCCTCAACTATATATTGGTTTAGATACATCGGTTTCCTCAACTATATATTGGTTTAGATACATCGGTTTCCTCAACTATATATTGGTTTAGATACATTGGTTTCTTCAACTATATATATATAGTTCATGTCTGTCATGTGATCCCCTGCTCTAGTCATGTGTTCCTTCTTCTTCTTCTTCTTCTTCTTCTTCTTCTTGTTGTTACTGGCCGATCACTCCTTAGGAGTATTACCACCACCTACTGTACAGCCTAATGGGCGATCCATCTGTATATTCCTTTTATTTTATATACATTCCTTCCCTCTTCTCTCCTTTTATTTGTGGATGCAATGCCTCACCCACCTCTGCTTCATGTGATCAGCCATGTGTTCTGTGTTGTCATGTTGTCATTGGTTCATTGTTCACAGGTGTCCCTTGCCGTCATTAGTCTTGTGTATTTGAGCCCTCATGTTTGCCATGTGTCCTTGTCAAGTATTAGTTCCCTGTAACCACTGTGGTAAGCGTCATGTCCATGTTTAGAGGCCATGCCATGCCTTTGTTTTATGTTTGATCACATTGTGTAAAAAATTGCACGTGTGTTCTCTACAAACGTTCAATAGATCGCACTGTTGATCAGCGTATTGATTGTTCAACCGACGAAACATCTTTCAGGAAAACTTTCAGCAGACAAAATCTCCATAAAACAGTTGTGAAAGTTTGTGAAAGGTGATTTGAGTTTGATTCATAACTCTGGAACCCTAAGGGCCAGAAACGAAACTATATTTCCCTGAATCACTGAGTCAAGCCCTACAACATTTTACGCCATGTTGAATTCTCTGAAAAAAAAAAACACTTATTCAAGCTCCTCAGATCTTCAACAGATCTAGTCCAAACTTCTAAAACATTGTACATGTGGAGATCTAGTCATTCTTAGAAAACAAGATTCATGGATTTCTGATGCTTAATACGAATGTAAGAACATTACATTCGTATTAAGCATCAGAAATCCATGAATCTTGTTTTCTTGAAACCTCTATACTATGGAAGGAATATCCTGCCAAATTTAAATAAATAAATGAAATGATTAAAATGAAAATTAAAACCATATTAACGATTTCATTACAGAAAACAGCACGCAAAATATGTGACAAAATTGAGAATGAAATTAAATGATTTCATTTTCACAGCATTATCCCTGTCAAATTGAAAAATAAAATGCAATTGGTGATTTCACATTTCATTTTCACTACAGTCTCGCGGCAAGACTGCCAATATTAAAATGAAAAGCCAAACGTGAAAAAGAAACTACAAATACAGTTTTTATAATGCTCTTTAGTAATGCTCACGCAATAATAGTGACACAATTCAAATACAAATGTAAATTTTCGTTTTCATTTTAATTCCTCTTTTATTTCAGTTTTCATTTTCGTTTTCATTTACATGCATGCAAATTCTATGTTAATGAGTGGGTGTGGCTTATTCTAGTAACGGCGCTGAGACACGCCTTCTAGCTAAGTCATCGATGTCCCGCATGAGTTGAATGTGTGAAACGAAATAATTTAAATGTGATTATATTGTAATCGAGACGACGAGATATGTCGAAATCTGTTAGTGAGCTTTTGCGGGAAGCTGCCGCAGCATTAGAACATGGAAACAACCAGCCTGACCATGTTAGTTATAGTGTTAGTGTATAGACTAGACCATAATCGACGATGAGGTTCATTCATGTATTAGGCTGTTTTGGAAATTCAACTATTTGGGTGTACAGAGGTCTTAGTAACACAGTTTCGACTACAATAATTATAGCCAGACATTAATACCCGCTAGCTTTAACCGAGGACCTCGGCCAATGTTTCATATTTGCGTCGTGCCTAACAACGCCCTTCAGCCGTGACTTATTCAGATACAGCACTAGCCTGTATATCTGTCCGCTGTTACGTGTCTTTTGGTTATTTTTAAGTTTGTGTACTAAAAGAATCACAATGCTGATTTTCATTTCCAGTAACAACTTCTGAATGAGATCGAGAAAGCGAGTGTACCTGCGTTTACAGTAGCCTAGGCTAGATATTTCCTAAAGGTCAGTCCTATATATTCATAATAAAAAATCTGTTTGAATGTCCGGTGTGATATCTTGTACTTTTAACAGTTAATAGGGGTTGTCCGTGCTTATAGTCATGTCAGTTGCGTCTTTCTTCTCAAGTTTGAGTCATTTCAAAAGTCTTCTCTACTGACTGACTGACTCACTCATTAAGACAGTCTTTGTCTCCATCTAATGGAGAAATAATGTAACTTCGTCTGTTGCTTTATGGTCACTGTCAGGGACTATTTTTTTCTCCAGCGGAATGAATTGGCTTTTAGTGATACATTTTACTTCATGATAGTTGCATAGATACATATGTTTCGGGATTAATATTTGTATTGCGTGGTAACCGTTTTATAAAAGCAATAAGGTACAATAAGGCTAGTGCTGTATCTGAATAAGTCACGGCTGAAGGGCGTTGTTAAGCACGACGCGAATATGAAACATCCTCGGTTAAAGCTAGCGGGTATTAATGTCTGGCTATTGTTGTAGAAAGCTGTGTTACTAAGACCTCTGTACACCCAAATAGTTGAATTTCCAAAACAGCCTAATACATGAATGAACCTCATCGTCGATTATGGTCTAGTCTATACACTAACACTATAACTAACATGGTCAGGCTGGTTGTTTCCATGTTCTAATGCTGCGGCAGCTTCCCGCAAAAGCTCACTAACAGATTTCGCCATATCTCGTCGTATCGATTACAATATAATCATATTTAAATTATTTCGTTTCACACATTCAACTCATGCGGGACATCGATGACTTAGCTAGAAGGCGTGTCTCAGCGCCGTTACTAGAATAAGCCACACCCACTCATTAACATAGAATTTGCATGCAGGTTGTCTTTGAAAATGAAAACGAAAATGAAAACTGAAATAAAAGAGGAATTAAAATGAAAACGAAAAATTACATTTGTATTTGAATTGTGTCACTATTATTGCGTGAGCGTTACTAAAGAGCATTGTAAAAACTGTATTTGTAGTTTCTTTTTCATGTTTGGCTTTTCATTTTAATATTGGCAGTTTTGCCGCGAGACTGTAGTGAAAATGAAATGTGAAATCACCAATTGCATTTTATTTTTCAATTTGACAGGGATAATGCTGTGAAAATGAAATCATTTAATTTCATTCTCAATTTTGTCACATATTTTGCGTGCTGTTTTCTGTAATGAAATCGTTAATATGGTTTTAATTTTCATTTTAATCATTTAATTTATTTTATTTAAATTTGGCAGGATATTCCTTCCATACTATCCATGAAACCTCTTTTGAGTCAAACTCCCTTTCCCTCCGTTTGAGCGGCTGAATAATTTACATAAGAGATTAGTTCATTTGTAGTGCGCTGACTATAGTCTTTTATAACTAGCGCACACAAATCTGTGAAATGCTGTTAATTTAATCTTCATAATACTGAAAACGTATTTGACATGAGTAACTATACTGCTGTCCATTTAAAATGAAGAAACTATTTCATAATATCTCTTTTATGTTAATACCCGGAACAATATTAATAATAGAGACTTTTAAAACTTTTAATCTCTTTTAAAGAGATTTTAGTGTTGTATGAATCATAAAACAAACTTTAAAGTAATCATACAGAGACCGCATATAAAACACTAACAGTCCTAAAATTATCTAATTTATTGACTTTTTCTAACATGTTGTCCTCTGGTAAATGACAGTTCGTTCTGTGAAGTGTTTTTGGATTACTATAGGCTTGTTCGACTTGAACCGGCGCTGCACAGACCGATCGGTGAATGACATCAAAGTACCGCGAGAGCGAATAGAAAGTAGACGGCTCCTATATGCTTTTGAATTGCTCTCGCGGTACTTTGATGTCATAAACCGATCGGTCTGTGCAGCGCCGGTTCAAGTCGAACAAGCCTTATATCGGTCTTTGTCAGGTGACGTCACACTCGTGACACACGAAGTGCATTAGGGGAAGCCGCCGTTCGTAAGATCTCGATGCTGGGGTATTCTGGGTATTCTGTTGTTGGAGAATTGTGTTTTTCATTCTTTTTTTAAGTGATAAAGAAAACAGACTGCTGCAAAGTGAACTTGATGAGCACAGGATTTCTGATAGTTGTTTTGGAGACAGTGATGATAAAGTACTTCACAGATCTCCCATATTTAGAAAAGGTTTGCTAAAACACCTGTGATTCTTATATGTTCCAACAGAATATTGTAAGGGACATATGCTGCAAAAACCACATACAGCCCCAAATCAGAAAAAGTTGGGACACTGTACAAATTGTGAGTAACAAAGGAATGGATTAATTTACAATTCTCATAAACTTATATTTTATTCACAATAGAATATAGATAACATATCAAATGTTGAAAGTGAGACATCTTGAAATGTCATGCCAAATATTGGCTCATTTTGGATTTTATGAGAGCTACACATTCCAAAAAATTTGGGACAGGTAGCAATAAGAGGCCGGAAAAGTTAAATGTACATATAAGGAAAAGCTGAGGACCAATTTGCAACTTATTAGGTCAATTGGCAACATGATTGGGTATAAAAAGAGCCTCTCAGAGTGGCAGTGTCTCTCAGAAGTCAAGATGGGCAGAGGATCACCAATTCCCCCAATGCTGCGGCGAAAAATAGTGGAGCAATATCAGAAAGGAGTTTCTCAGAGAAAAATTGCAAAGAGTTTGAAGTTATCATCATCTACAGTGCATAATATCATCCAAAGATTCAGAGAATCTGGAACAACCTCTGTGCGTAAGGGTCAAGGCCGGATAAACATACTGGATGCCCGTGATCTTCGGGCCCTTAGACGGCACTGCATCACATACCGGAAGGCTACTGTAATGGAAATCACAACATGGGCTCAGGAATACTTCCAGAAAACATTGTCAGTGAACACAACCCACCGTGCCATTCGCCGGTGCCGGCTAAAACTCTATAGGTCAAAAAAGAAGCTATATCTAAACAGGATCCAGAAGCGCAGGCATTTTCTCTGGGCCAAGGCTCATTAAAAAGACTGTGGCAAAGTGTAAAACTGTTCTGTGGTCAGACGAATCAAAATTTGAAGTTCTTTTTGGAAAACTGGGACGCCATGTCATCCGGACTAAAGAGGACAAGGACAACCCAAGTTGTTATCAGCGCTCAGTTCAGAAGCCTGCATCTCTGATGGGATGGGGTCGCATGAGTGCGTGTGGCATGGGCAGCTTACACATCTGGAGAGGCACCATCAATGCTGAAAGGTTTATCCAAGTTCTAGAACAACATATGCTCCCATCCAGACGTCGTCTCTTTCAGGGAAGACCTTGCATTTTCCAACATGACAATGCCAGACCACATACTGCATCAATTACAACATCATGGCTGTGTAGAAGAAGGACCCGGGTACTGAAATGGCCAGCCTGCAGTCCAGATCTTTCACCCATAGAAACATTTGGTGCATCATAAAGAGGAAGATGCGGCAAAGAAGACCTAAGACAGTTGAGCAACTAGAAGAAGCCTGTATTAGACAAGAATGGGACAACATTCCTATTCCTAAACTTGAGCAACTTGTCTCCTCAGTCCCCAGACGTTTGCAGACTGTTCTAGAAAGAAGAGGGGATGCCACACAGTGGGAAACATGGCCTTGTCCCAACTTTTTTGAGATGTGTTGATGCCATGAAATTTAAAATCAACTTATTTTTCCCTTAAAATGATACATTTTCTCAGTTTAAACATTTGATATGTCATCTATGTTGTATTTTGAATAAAATATTGAAATTGGAAACTTCCACATCATTGCATTCTGTTTTTATTCACAATTTGTACAGTGTCCCAACTTTTTCTGATTTGGGGTTGTACATAAATTGCATAATATTAATGTACTTTTAATCATATATGTCCTAGATACAACTAAAGCCATATAGATTTTCATGATGTAAAAACATAGGAAAATAATGCTAATTTAATATGAATGTCCAAAATTAAAATTACTTAATTAGTATGTGACGACATCTCATCGTTTGAGTTAGCGTGCGCTGTTTGAATTCAAATTCAAATTAAAGCTGCAAGCAGCGATGAAAGGGCCCTCGCACCCGTGCCATCAATACTCGGTGGTTTTTGGAAGACAGAGCATGGTTGGGAAATGTACATTTAAGGAGGTATATATAGTAAGAGTATGTCAAAGTCAGTTACAAAATGTTTTGTATAATGGTGATAATAGCATGCTTCATCACTCAGCTAAGTGTTGCTAGCATGTTTAGTCTGTTCCTAGCATGCTTAGTACACAATAATTATGTGGTTAGTACTGCATTACTGTGTTAACCATGTCAGTTTCTGTTGCCAGTAGGTGGCGTTATGACTATAACTGAATATGAGCATGGATGTGTGTTCAGGACAGAACTCTTATCAAACGTGTGAAGTTTGGGGTAGATTGTACATTGCCTTCTTGAGCAACAACAAAGTCCTGTTTCATTGAATTAGCATGCTTTAGCACTTAGCTAAGTATTGCTAGCATGTTTTAATATGTTTCTAGCATGTTTAGAACTCAATGGCATTTTTAACATGTTGCTAGAACGGCATCAACGTGTTAAACATGTCACTTCCTGTTGCCAGTAGGTGGCGCTATTACTATAACTGAATTTGAGCATAGACATGTGTTCAGGCCATGATTCTTATCAAACGTGTGAAGTTTGGGGCAGATTGGACATTCCATGCCTGAGTTACAGCAAATTCCTATTTAATTGCAGTAATAGCATGCTTTAGCACTTAGCTAAGAGTTTGCTAGCATGTTTCTAGTATGTTGCTAACCTGTTTAGCACTTGCTGGCTCTTTTTATATGTTATTAGGAGACCACAACAGTGTTAAACATGTCACTTCCTGTTGACAGCAGGTGGCGCTATTACTATAACTGAATATTCTCATGTAGATGTGTTCAGGCCATGACTCTTATCAAACGTGTGAAGTTTGGGGCAGATTGGACATTCCATGCCTGTGTTACAGCAAATTCCTATTTAATTGCAGCAATAGCATGCTTTAGCACTTAGCTAGGTGTTTGCTAGCATGTTTTAGCATGTTTCTAGTATGTTGTTAGCATGTTTAGCACTTGCTGGCACTTTTTTATATGTTTTTATATGTCCACAACAGTGTTTAACATGTCACTTCCTGTTGCCAGCAGGTGGCACTATGACTGTAACTGAATATGAGCATGGTCATGTGTTCAGGACAGAACGTTTATTAAAAGTGTGAAGTTTGGCGCAGATTGGACATTGCCTTCTTGAGTAACAACAACATCCTGTTTCATTGAATTAGCATGCTTTAGCACTTAGCTAAGTATTGCTAGCATGTTTTAACATGTTTCTAGCATGTTTAGAAGTCAATGGCATTTTTAACATGTTGCTAGAATGGCATCAACGTGTTAAACATGACACTTCCTGTTACCAGTAGGTGGCGCTATTACTATAACTGAATATTCTCATGTAGATGTGTTCAGGACAGAACGCTTATCAAAAGTGTGAAGTTTGGGGCAGATTGGACATTTCATGCCTGAGTTACAGCAAATTCCTATTTAATTGCAATAATAGCATGCTTTAGCACTTAGCTAAGAGTTTGCTAGCATATTTTAGCATGCTTCTAGTATGTTGTTAGCATGTTTAACACTTGCTGGCACTTTTTTATATGTTATTAGGAGTCCATAACAGTGTTAAACATGTCACTTCCTGTTGCCAGCAGGTGGCGCTATGACTATAACTGAATATGAGCATGGTCATGTGTTCAGGACAGAACGCTTATCAAAAGTGTGAAGTTTGGGGCAGATTGGACATTCCATGCCTGAGCTACAGCAACTTCCTGTTTCATGGCGAAACATCGAAATTTGTCAGGCCGCCGAGGACCCGCCCTTCGACGAAAACTCAAGATCTTCGCAATTTAACGTCACAAAGGCCTTAAGATTACACTCACCAAATTTGAAGATGATCAGATTAAAACTGTAGGAGGAGTTTGTTAAACTACGAGGCCTGAAAATGGCAAAAACTGCACAAAAATCTGAGAGGAAGTTGAAAATGGCTGACTTCCTGTTGTGTTTAGGGCTATGCTCCAAGAGACTTTTTTGTAGGTATTAGGTCATTACATGTATGTACCGAATTTTGTGCACGTACGTGGAACGTTGCGGGAGGCGCACTCCGTTGAACTTTTATAGGTGGCGCTATCGAGCCATTTTGCCCCGTCCAATTCTGAAACCTATATCAGATGTAAATTTTCGCCAGTTCTGACGCGTGTGCAAAGTTTCGTGAGTTTTCGCGCATGACTAGGCCCTCAAAAATGCAATTAAATGCGGAGAAGAATAATAATAATAATTAAAGCTGCAAGCAGCGATGAAAAGGGCCCTCGCACCCCTGCCACCGCCACCCGGCACCTTTAGGAAAGGCCTTAAGATTACACTCACCAAATTTGAAGAGGATCAGATCAAAACTGTAGGAGTTTGTTAAAGTACAACATCAGGAAATGGCAAAAACTGCCCAAAATCTGACAGGAAGTTCAAAATAACTGACTTCCTGTTGTGTTTAGGGCTATGCTCCAAGAGACTTTTTTGTAGGTATTGGGTCTTTACATGTGTGTACCAAATTTCATACCTGTACGTGAAACGTCGAGCCGGGGCAAAATGTAGGGGCAATAAGTAAGCCATTTTGCCCCACCCAATTTTTAAAACCACATCACACGTAAATTGTCACCACTTCTGAAGCGTGTGCAAAGTTTCATGATTTTTCAAGCACGTTTTGTATTTGCCACACTTCCGGCTACCAGCAGGTGGTGCTATTGCTATAATCATAATGAGCATTGGCATGTGTTCAGGACAGGACTCTTATCAAACATGTGAAGTTTGTGGCAGATTGAAAATTGTATGCCTGAGTTACTGCAGGCTGTCTGTGGTTGCCTAGCAACATCAGAACTGCAAGCAACATTAATATTGAACTTATCTGATCATGCATATATCACCAAAAGGCCGAAATTGGGTGAACTAGTGCAAAAAATGCCCGTGCAAAATCAGTTTTTGTGTGTGTTTTTAGTAATTGTTGGTTTGGTGTGTGCTCATTGTTACAATTACACAGCAAAAGTTCAGTGACATTTTTATTTGTGCATGGTAAAAAGCACACAGTGAACTCCGAGAAAACGCTATGCTTGAGCAAACAGTTTGTGAATAGGCAACTACAAATGATGCCCGTGAAAGAGACTGTGAACGCATTGAATAGGATATGTTTAGTTGGTGAATAGCATAGGCTATTATTACACAGTAGCGACAACGTTAAGCGCACCAGAATGAAATATAATATTCAGAAGTAAACACTAACAGCATAGCTGACTTACAGATTCAGTTTACATCCGCAAATGAATAAGCACCTCGATTCAGGGAGCAGTGCAAAGTGCCCGTGCAAAATCAGTTTTTGTGAGCTGATCGCCGTCAAAAAAGTTCAGGAGATATTTCTTGCGATGGCAATATGATCAAAAATAACTTTATATTGATTCAATGGATTAATAGCATTTTGAAAAAAAAAAAAAAAGTCATGAATTTATTGCATTTTTGGGAAAAAATAATCCGTTTTTATAATAAATCTTAAAAAATTCAAATCCAGATTTTGATTTTCAATGTTGTTATAACCTAAAGATGCTATGTGAAAGTTTGAAACAGAAAATAGTGGTTTTCACACATTTAGTGGTTATCTCACATTCGAGAGATATGCGAATAACACACAGACAGACAGACGGACGTTTCTGTAATTTATAGATAGATGGATTTATCACGTTCGGGAACCAAACTATAATATTCAGAAGTAAACAGTGTAGCTGACTGAGTGTTTATGTCAGAATGTTTATTTTTAAACCACAGCCTTCTTGGGGCTTCTTTGACCGATACAACTCTCTAATGTCAGAATGTTTATTTTTAAACCACAACCTTCTAAAAATGATATATTTAACGATATCTTTTGCATTTCTCATCCAAACAATGTCAAACTTGGCACTGCACTTACTCGTGCCCGTGGCGAGACACCTGTCGAGTTTGAAATCAATCGGACTAACGGTTCGAGAGATATGCGAGGAACAGACACACACACACACAGACAGACAGACAGACAGACGTTCCTGTAATTTATAGATAGATGTTTGTCAGGCCGCCGAGGGCACACCCTTCGACGAAAACTCTAGATCTTCGCAATTTAACGTCACAAAGGCCTTAAGATTACACTCACCAAATTTGAAGAGTATCAGATCAAATCTGTAGGAGGAGTTCGTTAAAGTACAACATCAGGAAATTACGAAAAATGCCCAAAATCCAGGAGGAAGTTCAAAATAGCTCACTTCCTGTTGTGTTTAGGGCTATGCTCCAAGAGACTTTTCTGTAGGTATTGGGTCATTACATGTATGTACCAAATTTCATACCTGTACGTGAAACCAGGAGCCGGGGCAAAATGTGGGGGCAATAATTTACCGAATTTGCCCCCCCCAATTCTGAAAACCATATCACACGTAAATTTTCACCACTTCTGAAGCGTGTGCAAAGTTTCATGAGTTTTCGAGCATGTTTAGGCCCTCTAAAAAGCGATTCACTTTGGAGAAGAAGAAGAATAATTAAAGCTGCAAGCAGCGATGAAAAGGGCCCTCGCACCCCTGCCACCGCCACCCGGCACCTTTAGGAAAGGCCTTAAGATTACACTCACCAAATTTGAAGAGGATCAGATCAAAACTGTAGGAGTTTGTTAAAGTACAACATCAGGAAATGGCAAAAACTGCCCAAAATCTGACAGGAAGTTCAAAATAACTGACTTCCTGTTGTGTTTAGGGCTATGCTCCAAGAGACTTTTTTGTAGGTATTGGGTCTTTACATGTGTGTACCAAATTTCATACCTGTACGTGAAACGTCGAGCCGGGGCAAAATGTAGGGGCAATAAGTAAGCCATTTTGCCCCACCCAATTTTTAAAACCACATCACACGTAAATTGTCACCACTTCTGAAGCGTGTGCAAAGTTTCATGATTTTTCGAGCACGTTTTGTATTTGCCACACTTCCTGCTACCAGCAGGTGGTGCTATTGCTATAATCATAATGAGCATTGGCATGTGTTCAGGACAGGACTCTTATCAAACATGTGAAGTTTGTGGCAGATTGAAAATTGTATGCCTGAGTTACTGCAGGCTGTCTGTGGTTGCCTAGCAACATCAGAACTGCAAGCAACATTAATATTGAACTTATCTGATCATGCATATATCACCAAAAGGCCGAAATTGGGTGAACTAGTGCAAAAAATGCCCGTGCAAAATCAGTTTTTGTGTGTGTTTTTAGTAATTGTTGGTTTGGTGTGTGCTCATTGTTACAATTACACAGCAAAAGTTCAGTGACATTTTTATTTGTGCATGGTAAAAAGCACACAGTGAACTCCGAGAAAACGCTATGCTTGAGCAAACAGTTTGTGAATAGGCAACTACAAATGATGCCCGTGAAAGAGACTGTGAACGCATTGAATAGGATATGTTTAGTTGGTGAATAGCATAGGCTATTATTACACAGTAGCGACAACGTTAAGCGCACCAGAATGAAATATAATATTCAGAAGTAAACACTAACAGCATAGCTGACTTACAGATTCAGTTTACATCCACAAATGAATAAGCACCTCGATTCAGGGAGCAGTGCAAAGTGCCCGTGCAAAATCAGTTTTTGTGAGCTGATCGCCGTCAAAAAAGTTCAGGAGATATTTCTTGCGATGGCAATATGATCAAAAATAACTTTATATTGATTCAATGGATTAATAGCATTTAAAAAAAAAAAAAAAGTCATGAATTTATTGCATTTTTGGGAAAAAATAATCCGTTTTTATAATAAATCTTAAAAAATTCAAATCCAGATTTTGATTTTCAATGTTGTTATAACCTAAAGATGCTATGTGAAAGTTTGAAACAGAAAATAGTGGTTTTCACACATTTAGTGGTTATCTCACATTCGAGAGATATGCGAATAACACACAGACAGACAGACGGACGTTTCTGTAATTTATAGATAGATGGATTTATCACGTTCGGGAACCAAACTATAATATTCAGAAGTAAACAGTGTAGCTGACTGAGTGTTTATGTCAGAATGTTTATTTTTAAACCACAGCCTTCTTGGGGCTTCTTTGACCGATACAACTCTCTAATGTCAGAATGTTTATTTTTAAACCACAACCTTCTAAAAATGATATATTTAACGATATCTTTTGCATTTCTCATCCAAACAATGTCAAACTTGGCACTGCACTTACTCGTGCCCGTGGCAAGACACCTGTCGAGTTTGAAATCAATCGGACTAACGGTTCGAGAGATATGCGAGGAACAGACACACACACACACAGACAGACAGACAGACAGACGTTCCTGTAATTTATAGATAGATGTTTGTCAGGCCGCCGAGGGCACACCCTTCGACGAAAACTCTAGATCTTCGCAATTTAACGTCACAAAGGCCTTAAGATTACACTCACCAAATTTGAAGAGTATCAGATCAAATCTGTAGGAGGAGTTCGTTAAAGTACAACATCAGGAAATTACGAAAAATGCCCAAAATCCAGGAGGAAGTTCAAAATAGATCACTTCCTGTTGTGTTTAGGGCTATGCTCCAAGAGACTTTTCTGTAGGTATTGGGTCATTACATGTATGTACCAAATTTCATACCTGTACGTGAAACCAGGAGCCGGGGCAAAATGTGGGGGCAATAATTTACCGAATTTGCCCCCCACAATTCTGAAAACCATATCACACGTAAATTTTCACCACTTCTGAAGCGTGTGCAAAGTTTCATGAGTTTTCGAGCATGTTTAGGCCCTCTAAAAAGCGATTCACTTTGGAGAAGAAGAATAATAATTAAAGCTGCAAGCAGCGATGAAAAGGGCCCTCGCACCCCTGCCACCGCCACCCGGCACCTTTAGGAAAGGCCTTAAGATTACACTCACCAAATTTGAAGAGGATCAGATCAAAACTGTAGGAGTTTGTTAAAGTACAACATCAGGAAATGGCAAAAACTGCCCAAAATCTGACAGGAAGTTCAAAATAACTGACTTCCTGTTGTGTTTAGGGCTATGCTCCAAGAGACTTTTTTGTAGGTATTGGGTCTTTACATGTGTGTACCAAATTTCATACCTGTACGTGAAACGTCGAGCCGGGGCAAAATGTAGGGGCAATAAGTAAGCCATTTTGCCCCACCCAATTTTTAAAACCACATCACACGTAAATTGTCACCACTTCTGAAGCGTGTGCAAAGTTTCATGATTTTTCGAGCACGTTTTGTATTTGCCACACTTCCTGCTACCAGCAGGTGGTGCTATTGCTATAATCATAATGAGCATTGGCATGTGTTCAGGACAGGAGTCTTATCAAACATGTGAAGTTTGTGGCAGATTGAAAATTGTATGCCTGAGTTACTGCAGGCTGTCTGTGGTTGCCTAGCAACATCAGAACTGCAAGCAACATTAATATTGAACTTATCTGATCATGCATATATCACCAAAAGGCCGAAATTGGGTGAACTAGTGCAAAAAATGCCCGTGCAAAATCAGTTTTTGTGTGTGTTTTTAGTAATTGTTGGTTTGGTGTGTGCTCATTGTTACAATTACACAGCAAAAGTTCAGTGACATTTTTATTTGTGCATGGTAAAAAGCACACAGTGAACTCCGAGAAAACGCTATGCTTGAGCAAACAGTTTGTGAATAGGCAACTACAAATGATGCCCGTGAAAGAGACTGTGAACGCATTGAATAGGATATGTTTAGTTGGTGAATAGCATAGGCTATTATTACACAGTAGCGACAACGTTAAGCGCACCAGAATGAAATATAATATTCAGAAGTAAACACTAACAGCATAGCTGACTTACAGATTCAGTTTACATCCACAAATGAATAAGCACCTCGATTCAGGGAGCAGTGCAAAGTGCCCGTGCAAAATCAGTTTTTGTGAGCTGATCGCCGTCAAAAAAGTTCAGGAGATATTTCTTGCGATGGCAATATGATCAAAAATAACTTTATATTGATTCAATGGATTAATAGCATTTTGAAAAAAAAAAAAAAAGTCATGAATTTATTGCATTTTTGGGAAAAAATAATCCGTTTTTATAATAAATCTTAAAAAATTCAAATCCAGATTTTGATTTTCAATGTTGTTATAACCTAAAGATGCTATGTGAAAGTTTGAAACAGAAAATAGTGGTTTTCACACATTTAGTGGTTATCTCACATTCGAGAGATATGCGAATAACACACAGACAGACAGACGGACGTTTCTGTAATTTATAGATAGATGGATTTATCACGTTCGGGAACCAAACTATAATATTCAGAAGTAAACAGTGTAGCTGACTGAGTGTTTATGTCAGAATGTTTATTTTTAAACCACAGCCTTCTTGGGGCTTCTTTGACCGATACAACTCTCTAATGTCAGAATGTTTATTTTTAAACCACAACCTTCTAAAAATGATATATTTAACGATATCTTTTGCATTTCTCATCCAAACAATGTCAAACTTGGCACTGCACTTACTCGTGCCCGTGGCAAGACACCTGTCGAGTTTGAAATCAATCGGACTAACGGTTCGAGAGATATGCGAGGAACAGACACACACACACACAGACAGACAGACAGACAGACGTTCCTGTAATTTATAGATAGATGTTTGTCAGGCCGCCGAGGGCACACCCTTCGACGAAAACTCTAGATCTTCGCAATTTAACGTCACAAAGGCCTTAAGATTACACTCACCAAATTTGAAGAGTATCAGATCAAATCTGTAGGAGGAGTTCGTTAAAGTACAACATCAGGAAATTACGAAAAATGCCCAAAATCCAGGAGGAAGTTCAAAATAGATCACTTCCTGTTGTGTTTAGGGCTATGCTCCAAGAGACTTTTCTGTAGGTATTGGGTCATTACATGTATGTACCAAATTTCATACCTGTACGTGAAACCAGGAGCCGGGGCAAAATGTGGGGGCAATAATTTACCGAATTTGCCCCCCACAATTCTGAAAACCATATCACACGTAAATTTTCACCACTTCTGAAGCGTGTGCAAAGTTTCATGAGTTTTCGAGCATGTTTAGGCCCTCTAAAAAGCGATTCACTTTGGAGAAGAAGAATAATAATTAAAGCTGCAAGCAGCGATGAAAAGGGCCCTCGCACCCCTGCCACCGCCACCCGGCACCTTTAGGAAAGGCCTTAAGATTACACTCACCAAATTTGAAGAGGATCAGATCAAAACTGTAGGAGTTTGTTAAAGTACAACATCAGGAAATGGCAAAAACTGCCCAAAATCTGACAGGAAGTTCAAAATAACTGACTTCCTGTTGTGTTTAGGGCTATGCTCCAAGAGACTTTTTTGTAGGTATTGGGTCTTTACATGTGTGTACCAAATTTCATACCTGTACGTGAAACGTCGAGCCGGGGCAAAATGTAGGGGCAATAAGTAAGCCATTTTGCCCCACCCAATTTTTAAAACCACATCACACGTAAATTGTCACCACTTCTGAAGCGTGTGCAAAGTTTCATGATTTTTCGAGCACGTTTTGTATTTGCCACACTTCCTGCTACCAGCAGGTGGTGCTATTGCTATAATCATAATGAGCATTGGCATGTGTTCAGGACAGGACTCTTATCAAACATGTGAAGTTTGTGGCAGATTGAAAATTGTATGCCTGAGTTACTGCAGGCTGTCTGTGGTTGCCTAGCAACATCAGAACTGCAAGCAACATTAATATTGAACTTATCTGATCATGCATATATCACCAAAAGGCCGAAATTGGGTGAACTAGTGCAAAAAATGCCCGTGCAAAATCAGTTTTTGTGTGTGTTTTTAGTAATTGTTGGTTTGGTGTGTGCTCATTGTTACAATTACACAGCAAAAGTTCAGTGACATTTTTATTTGTGCATGGTAAAAAGCACACAGTGAACTCCGAGAAAACGCTATGCTTGAGCAAACAGTTTGTGAATAGGCAACTACAAATGATGCCCGTGAAAGAGACTGTGAACGCATTGAATAGGATATGTTTAGTTGGTGAATAGCATAGGCTACTATTACACAGTAGCGACAACGTTAAGCGCACCAGAATGAAATATAATATTCAGAAGTAAACACTAACAGCATAGCTGACTTACAGATTCAGTTTACATCCGCAAATGAATAAGCACCTCGATTCAGGGAGCAGTGCAAAGTGCCCGTGCAAAATCAGTTTTTGTGAGCTGATCGCCGTCAAAAAAGTTCAGGAGATATTTCTTGCGATGGCAATATGATCAAAAATAACTTTATATTGATTCAATGGATTAATAGCATTTAAAAAAAAAAAAAAAAAGTCATGAATTTATTGCATTTTTGGGAAAAAATAATCCGTTTTTATAATAAATCTTAAAAAATTCAAATCCAGATTTTGATTTTCAATGTTGTTATAACCTAAAGATGCTATGTGAAAGTTTGAAACAGAAAATAGTGGTTTTCACACATTTAGTGGTTATCTCACATTCGAGAGATATGCGAATAACACACAGACAGACAGACGGACGTTTCTGTAATTTATAGATAGATGGATTTATCACGTTCGGGAACCAAACTATAATATTCAGAAGTAAACAGTGTAGCTGACTGAGTGTTTATGTCAGAATGTTTATTTTTAAACCACAGCCTTCTTGGGGCTTCTTTGACCGATACAACTCTCTAATGTCAGAATGTTTATTTTTAAACCACAACCTTCTAAAAATGATATATTTAACGATATCTTTTGCATTTCTCATCCAAACAATGTCAAACTTGGCACTGCACTTACTCGTGCCCGTGGCGAGACACCTGTCGAGTTTGAAATCAATCGGACTAACGGTTCGAGAGATATGCGAGGAACAGACACACACACACACACACACAGACAGACAGACAGACAGACGTTCCTGTAATTTATAGATAGATGTTTGTCAGGCCGCCGAGGGCACACCCTTCGACGAAAACTCTAGATCTTCGCAATTTAACGTCACAAAGGCCTTAAGATTACACTCACCAAATTTGAAGAGTATCAGATCAAATCTGTAGGAGGAGTTCGTTAAAGTACAACATCAGGAAATTACGAAAAATGCCCAAAATCCAGGAGGAAGTTCAAAATAGCTCACTTCCTGTTGTGTTTAGGGCTATGCTCCAAGAGACTTTTCTGTAGGTATTGGGTCATTACATGTATGTACCAAATTTCATACCTGTACGTGAAACCAGGAGCCGGGGCAAAATGTGGGGGCAATAATTTACCGAATTTGCCCCCCACAATTCTGAAAACCATATCACACGTAAATTTTCACCACTTCTGAAGCGTGTGCAAAGTTTCATGAGTTTTCGAGCGTGTTTAGGCCCTCTAAAAAGCGATTCACTTTGGAGAAGAAGAATAATAATAAACGGAGCAAAAACAATAGGGTCCTCTCACCATCGGTGCTCGGGCCCTAATGAGCTTTATTGGCATGACTTATACAGTATTGACAAAGCATTGGCCATTACATAAATGGACATTACATACACAAATAATCAATAAATCAATCAGTAAACAAATGTATAAGTACATTTATATAAACAAGAAAAAAAAAGAAAAGGAAAAAAAAACACCTTTATACATTAGTACCAACATTCAGACGAGATAAGGATGATTCTGACTTTAGTTTTGTCCACTGGCTGACTCTCGTAGTTTGTGGCAGGCTGTCACATATTTTGCTGCTGTTTGTATTTTTTCTGAATTTGGTAGTGCCATAAAATTTGGTTCTAGTTGTTGGAATCTAGTGAAATAGTCCGATCTAATGCTGTGATAGTGATCACAGTGTATCAGGAAGTGTTCTTCTGTCTCCACCTCTCCCTGAGAGCACAGTGAACACAGTCTCTACTCTCACACACACACACACACACACACACACACACACACACACACACACACACACCTCTCTCTGAGAGCAGAGTGAACAGTCTCTACTCACACACACACACACACACACACACACACACACACACACACACACACACACACACCTCTCTCTGAGAGCACAGTGAACACAGTCTCTGCTCACACACACACACACACACACACACACACACACACACACACACCTCTCTCTGAGAGCACAGTGAACACAGTCTCTGCTCACACACACACGCACACACACACACACACACACACACACACACACACACACACACACACACACACACACACACACACACACACACCTCTCTACAGCCAGACTGTGGTCACTCAGCCTGTACTTGGTCAGGGTCTTTCTCACTTTATGCTCTTTCACACAGCTCAGGTATTCTGCTGGTGTATAGTCTCTTTTCAGCTCTTTTCTGGATAGTGATCAGCAGGGGGTATTGTCCTAATTCAGCTCTGCACGAGTTTGGTGTCGCTCTGTTTACTTTTAGGATGCTTTTACAAATTTGGGTATGCAGAGTTTCGATTTCCTCTTTTTCCCATTTTGATAAATCTTGGGTTTTGAGAGGTCCCCATATCTCACTGCCATATAGAGCAATGGGTTCAATAATTGCTTTTAGGATTTTTAGCCAGGTTTGAATTGGAATTTCATGTCGAATAGTGTTTTTAATCATGTAGAAAACTCTCATTGCTTTTGCTTTCAGTTCATTCACAGATTAAAGTTCCCTGTTGAACTCAGCTTTAGTCCCAGATATGTGTATTCGTGGGTGTTTTGGAGGACTTGGTTTCCTGCTCTGAAGACGTATTTATTTTCCCTACACCTGGATCTATTTTGAAAAATCATTATTTCTGTTTGAGCTAAGTTCATTTTGAGAGCCCACGTTAGACTGAATGTCTCTACGACGTCGATGAGCTGTTGTAGTCCCTCTTTGGTTTCTGGCAGAATGACTAGATCATCTGCAAAGAGGAGACATCTGACCTCTGAGTCCGTCAGGGTTGGGCCGGGGGCAGTGGAGCTATTCAAGGCTTTGGCTAATTCGTTTATATAGATGTTAAATAGAGTGGGGCTCAATGGGCAACCTTGTCTGACTCCTTGATTTTGGTGGAAAAAGCTGAGGCCCTGTGGTGTCAGGAGCAGAACCGGCACCGGAGCGCAGTGACCCGAGCTCATACCAGGCTGAGGCCCTGCGGTGTCAGGAGCAGAACCGGCACCGGAGCGCAGTGACCCGAGCTCATACCAGGCTGAGGCCCTGTGGTGTCAGGAGCAGAACCGGCACCGGAGCGCAGTGACCCGAGCTCATACCAGGCTGAGGCCCTGCGGTGTCAGGAGCAGAACCGGCACCGGAGCGCAGTTCTCTCTCCTCAGTCTACAGAACAGCTCTCTCTCCTCAGTCTCCAGAACAGTTCTCCTCTCCTCAGTCTCCAGAACAGCTCTCTCTCTTCAGTCTCCAGAACAGTTCTCTCTCCTCAGTCTCCAGAACAGTTCTCCTCTCCTCAGTCTCCAGAACAGTTCTCTCAGTCTCCAGAACAGTTCTCCTCTCCTCAGTCTCCAGAACAGTTCTCTCTCCTCAGTCTCCAGAACAGCTCTCTCTCCTCAGTCTCCAGAACAGTTCTCCTCTCCTCAGTCTCCAGAACAGCTCTCTCTCCTCAGTCTCCAGAACAGTTCTCTCTCCTCAGTCTCCAGAACAGTTCTCCTCTCCTCAGTCTCCAGAACAGTTCTCTCTCCTCAGTCTCCAGAACAGTTCTCTCTCCTCAGTCTCCAGAACAGTTCTCCTCTCCTCAGTCTCCAGAACAGTTTTTTTCTCCTCAGTCTCCAGAACAGTTCTCCTCTCCTCAGTCTCCAGAACAGTTCTCCTCTCCTCAGTCTCCAGAACAGCTCTCTCTCCTCAGTCTCCAGAACAGTTCTCTCTCCTCAGTCTCCAGAACAGTTCTCTCTCCTCAGTCTCCAGAACAGCTCTCTCTCCTCAGTCTCCAGAAGAGCTCTCTCTCCTCAGTCTCCAGAACAGCTCTCTCTCCTCAGTCTCCAGAACAGTTCTCTCTCCTCAGTCTCCAGAACAGTTCTCTCTCCTCAGTCTCCAGAACAGCTCTCTCTCCTCAGTCTACAGAACAGCTCTCTCCTCAGTCTACAGAGCAGCTCTCTCTCTCCTCAGTCTCCCGAACAGTTCTCTCAGTCTCCAGAACAGTTCTCTCTCCTCAGTCTCCAGAACAGTTCTCTCTCCTCAGTCTCCAGAACAGTTCTCTCTCCTCAGTCTCCAGAACAGCTCTCTCTCCTCAGTCTACAGAACAGTTCTCTCTCCTCAGTCTCCAGAACAGCTCTCTCCTCAGTCTCCTGAACAGTTCTCTCAGTCTCCAGAACAGTTCTCCTCTCCTCAGTCTCCAGAACAGTTCTCTCTCCTCAGTCTCCAGAACAGTTCTCTCAGTCTCAGAACAGTTCTCCTCTCCTCAGTCTCCAGAACAGTTCTCCTCTCCTCAGTCTCCAGAACAGCTCTCTCTCCTCAGTCTCCAGAACAGTTCTCCTCTCCTCAGTCTCCAGAACAGCTCTCTCTCCTCAGTCTCCAGAACAGCTCTCTCTCCTCAGTCTCCAGAACAGTTCTCCTCTCCTCAGTCTCCAGAACAGCTCTCTCTCCTCAGTCTCCAGAACAGCTCTCTCTCATCAGTTTCCAGCACAGCTCTCTCTCCTCAGTCTCCAGAACAGTTCTCTCTCCTCAGTCTCCAGAACAGCTCTCTCTCCTCAGTCTCCAGAACAGCTCTCTCTCCTCAGTCTCCAGAACAGTTCTCTCTCCTCAGTCTCCAGAATAGCTCTCTCTCCTCAGTCTCCAGAACAGTTCTCTCTCCTCAGTCTCCAGAACAGTTCTCTCTCCTCAGTCTCCAGAACAGTTCTCTCTCCTCAGTCTCCAGAACAGCTCTCTCTCCTCAGTCTCCAGAACAGTTCTCTCAGTCTCCAGAACAGTTCTCTCTCCTCAGTCTCCAGAACAGTTCTCCTCTCCTCAGACTCCAGAACAGCTCTCTCTTCTCAGTCTCCAGAACAGCTCTCCCTCCTCAGTCTCCAGAACAGTTCTCTCTCCTCAGTCTCCAGAACAGTTCTCTCTCCTCAGTCTCCAGAACAGTTCTCTCTCCTCAGTCTCCAGAACAGTTCTCTCAGTCTCCAGAACAGTTCTCTCTCCTCAGTCTCCAGAACAATTCTCTCAGTCTCCAGAACAGTTCTCCTCTCCTCAGTCTCCAGAACAGTTCTCTCAGTCTCCAGAACAGTTCTCCTCTCCTCAGTCTCCAGAACAGTTCTCTCTCCTCAGTCTCCAGAACAGTTCTCTCTCCTCAGTCTCCAGAACAGTTCTCTCAGTCTCCAGAACAGTTCTCTCTCCTCAGTCTCCAGAACAGTTCTCCTCTCCTCAGTCTCCAGAACAGTTCTCTCAGTCTCCAGAACAGTTCTCTCTCCTCAGTCTCCAGAACAGTTCTCTCAGTCTCCAGAACAGCTCTCTCACCTCAGTCTCCAGAACAGTTCTCTCAGTCTCCAGAACAGTTCTCTCAGTCTCCAGAACAGCTCTCCTCTCCTCAGTCTCCAGAACAGTTCTCTCAGTCTCCAGAACAGTTCTCCTCTCCTCAGTCTCCAGAACAGTTCTCTCTCCTCAGTCTCCAGAACAGTTCTCTCAGTCTCAGAACAGTTCTCCTCTCCTCAGTCTCCAGAACAGTTCTCCTCTCCTCAGTCTCCAGAACAGCTCTCTCTCCTCAGTCTCCAGAACAGTTCTCCTCTCCTCAGTCTCCAGAACAGCTCTCTCTCCTCAGTCTCCAGAACAGCTCTCTCTCCTCAGTCTCCAGAACAGCTCTCTCTCCTCAGTTTCCAGAACAGCTCTCTCTCCTCAGTCTCCAGAACAGTTCTCTCTCCTCAGTCTCCAGAACAGTTCTCTCTCCTCAGTCTCCAGAACAGTAATCCTCTCCTCAGTCTCCAGAACAGTTCTCCTCTCCTCAGTCTCCAGAACAGTTCTCTCTCCTCAGTCTCCAGAAAAGCTCTCTCTCGAGGATGGGGTATGAGTCCTTCCTAGTGACCTCATTAAGGCGCCTATAGTCAACGCAAAACCTCCACTGCCCCCCCTTCTTAGGCACCATGGCCACCGGTGCGGCCCACGCGCTCTCGGACGGCTCAATAATCCCCGCTCGCTGCATGTCTAACAAGGCCTTATCAGCAGCGTCCTGGCGGGCAAAAGGGAGCCTCCGGGGCCGCAACCTAATGGGCATGGCATCACCAGTCTCAATTTCGTGCTGCACCAGGTGTGTCCGTCCCAAATTTCCTTCCCCAAATGCAAAACAATGTTGGAAATCAACAAACAAATCCCACAACTGCCCCCGCTGACTCTCATCCAAGCCCTCACAATTCTTCAGCCACAACTCCTTCAAAGCAACCAACCCCTCCCCCTCCTCGAGAGCCCGAAATGGAATGCCGGTTGCCTGCTCATACCTGCTGGGGAGGTTTGAGGATGGCTCTAAAGGTGACTGTGTGGCCGCCCCAGGGAAGAGGTCAGCTGGGGTGTTGGGTAAGGGGGTGGAATAAACATCTACCTGTGGTGGACTGACGACAGCGCTGGGGTGGGTTCGCAAGTGCAGTGTGTGGTGCTCCAAACTAAGGTCCTCAGGTGCAGCTGCTGCATCCAGCAGACCTGTAAAAGACATATCAACGTTCCTTTCAGTGGACATGACAACCTCAGGACCCCCTTCAAAACGGAGCAGGCCATCTCTCAGGTCTAACTGGCAACCTGCACTTCTAAGGAAGTCCAGACCAAGAATACAAGGGCCCTGAACTGTAGCCACCCACACTGAATGACGTAATGTCTTTCTCCCTACAGTCAGCCCCACCACGCCTTTACCCTTCATTGGCGCCAGTTCACCTGTCACTGTGCGTAGACGGACAGTGGTGGGTTCCAGAATGGCACTGGCAGGAACTACATCCGGTCTTATAACTGTCACAGTTGATCCCGTATCCACCAATGCTAAACATGGAACCCCCTCCACCAAAATTGGCACATGACAAAAATCACTAACACATGTCCGTCCCACCACAATCACAGACTCCTTCGGCTCACATTCACCCTTCCCCAACAGTCCTTGATCATTTTCCCTCTGTCCATCTTTTGAGATTCCTGCTGGTGATGACTCATATTGGGGATGAGTGTTGGGGGTCCGCATGGCCCCGATCATGCGGACCCCGTCCCATTTCCCTGGTTACTGGCCAGTTTAGGACACTGACGAACTAAATGTCCAGTCTGCCCACAACCCAACAAATCCTCGGTCGTGTGCGGGGACGTTGATCAGGTTGTAGCGCCACAGCGCGGATTAATTCAGTAATCTCAGAAACCCAGGCTGGCCTTTCGCTTAGCCCCTCCCCCACGTCAGTAGACCTCACTGGCACAGATGTGCGCTGTCTCTCGTCCGGCACGCACATTCCCCAAACAATCTCCCTCTCCAAAGCCATCTCCAAAGCATCCTGCAGGGTTTGAGGGTGGGCTAGTTGTGTCTGTCTACGGAGCTCCACAGGGGTAAGGGCCTGTATGAATTGGTCTCTCGCAAGCTCCCCTTGAACTGACGGTGGCATGTGGGCATATGCTCGCCAAGTCAAATTTTCAATATCATTAGCCAGGACTCTCAGTTGCTCTCCTGGCTGCCTGCGTCTATTACTCAGTTCAGAACGCAGGAGCCCTGGCTGCTCAAATGGCCCAAAACGCCATCTCAGTCCCCCGACAAGTGCATTATAATTGTGTCTATCTTCAGGGATAAGCAGTAACAAACAGTTCAGAGCATCATCAGTGAGACACATAGCCAATTCAAGATTCCGCGGTTCTGTGGGCGCCGCCATGTCTGTTTACGTCCGAAGACAGCGCGGTTCTGTGGGTGCTGTCATGTTTGTTTGTTGAACTCGTGAAAGTTCGGCGGTACTCGGCGGCACTCGGCTCCGGCAACGAAAGCCCAGCGTCTGCAGCCATTCTCCTAGTAGCCTCCCTCACATGAGCCTTGTGTGATTCCAGAAAGTCTTCTTCTGTTGCGAATTGATCGGAGGCCCATGCCGAAGCGCCTAGAGCCTCACGAAACATTTGGCTTGCTTCTGGCTCGGACTTAAAGGTCCCGTATTATGCCCCTTTTCACAAGATGTAAAATAAGTCTCTGATGTCCCCAGAGTGTGTATGTGAAGTTTCAGCTCAAAATACCCAACAGATAATTTTTTACAGCATGTTTAAATTGTCATTTTTTGGGGCTCAGAAAAACGTGCTGTTTTAGTGTGTGCCCTTTAAATGCAAATGAGCTGCTGCTGGACGGCACAGGGGGCGGAGCTTCATGAGCTCGCGCTCAGTCTCTCAGGACAATCTCATCTCACGGAATGATGATAATATCAGAAACTCTCAGTAACGGAGTTCAGTTCGAGTCGGACAATAATGCCTACAGAGTCAGAGTGCTGTATAGAGATGAAACAGGTATAGTTTAGTAGTTTAATTACGGTTATTATAACGTATTTGTCATCTGCTTGTATGTATCCATTATTTAATAATAGCCTACTAGTCTGCTGTCTGAATGATGATCAAACATATACTGATGAGTTTAATAAAGTTTATTGTACATCACACAAAAGATGAAGCGTCAGTTTTACTTCAGAAAATCACCGTAAGAGCTGAGTAAACACAATAAGTTATAAGAAGTGCGCAACTACATAAACGAATTTCGGTAGAGTTGAGGGAGCATTCCTGTGGGCGGAGGTTAGTCAAAAAACTGTTCTAGTGACGTCATTAAAGAAGGAAGTAGAGGAATGTAGTCCAAACGGGCCGTTCGATGTAGGCGACTTCTGTTAAATAAAATATCTCGCTTGGCATTGAACTTTGAGCTTTATAATTTTACAGATATTATTTATGCTCTAACAGCAACATTACACACTAACTAAAGTTTGAAACATGGGATCACGAAGAACGGGACCTTTAATCTTTTCTTTAGTCTGCTTCCGCATCGCGTTTCAAGGACACTAACGAGAGCAATCTCGTATACTAACTGGATTCAAACAGTTCACTTCTGACACCAGTGTAGCGATCGGAGAAAATGACAGACTCACTTTATAGTCCCAAGGCTCTTTTATTAATGTGAGCACCTGTGTGAAAATACATGCATCAAGATTGCACCTGATATTGAACATAAACAGTCTTTAGGCTTGCTACAATAGTCTCGTTCGTTTGTGCTCCGTTTGTGCTGGTTTGTGCCGTTAAAATTTTCGTTTGTGCTGTTTCGGTTTTTTAGATATTAAAATATTATTTTTAGGTCATTCTGAGGTCACTCAGCCCCCCCACATGCTCCAAATTTACCCAAAATAGTCTCGTTCGTTTGTGCTTCGTTTGTGCTGGTTTGTTCCGGTAAAAGTTTCGTTTGTGCTGCGTCGGGTTTTAAAATACTATACATTAAATTATTGTTGATGACGTCACCAACCCAAAATAGTCTCGTTCGTTTGTGCACAACTAACTGAATGGGAGAGACACTGAATGAGAGAGAATTATAGACGGTGCACCAGCCCACTTTTTTTAACAGTAGGCTAGTTGAAGTAACAAGTTAAGACCTAAAGAATCGGCAAACCAAATCACAATATTCACTTAGGTTATGTTGTCCTGTGCGTTTTCAACTTTTAATGAACACTGCGGATCACAGGATGTAGATGCAACACAAACTTCAAGGTAAGTGTTTTTACTTACTGTATGTTGTGTTTTGTTAATAACATATATGAAAATTGTCACAAATACACGCACCATAATCTGTTTGCTGTGTTTATACACGTGTGTAAAGGCCTATAGGCTACAGTAGGCTTGGGGTCAAAAGTTTAGATTCTTCTTCTTTTTTTTTACGTCTCTTAAGCTCACTAAGGCTGATTTTTTTTTTGATGAAACATACACTGATATTGTGAAATATTATTACAATTTAAAGTAGCTATTTTCGGTTTTAATATAATTACAATGTCATTTATTCCTGTGTTGTAAAAGCTGAATTTTCTGTATCATTAGACCTACTCCAGTTTTCAATTTCACATGATACTTTAGAAATCATAGTAAAATGTTGATTGTATGCTCAATTATTATTGGTGCTCAGTTAAGAAAGGTTCTTAATTTTGATCAATGTTGATAAACTTTTTATTAATTTATTATGTCCTTGCTAAATAAAAGTATTATTTTTTATATTACTTAACCAAAATCTTTGAATTGCTGTATATATTGGTTTTCAGAAGAAGAAAAGAACTACAATAAGCAGCACAACTGTTTTCAACTTTAATAATGTTTCTTGAGCATCAAATTCATCAGTAGCTATATTAGAATGTTTTCTGAAGGATCATGTGACACTGAACTAATGATGCTAAAATTCAGCTTTGATTACAAGAATAAATTACTTTACTATATATTCGCATATATATGTAATACTGCTTTACACTGCAGTATTACATTGGAATAATATTTCACAATATTACTGTATTTTTTATAAAATAAATATAGCTTAGATATATAAGGGAAAATTAAACTTTGAGAAACATTAAATATAAACTTTTTAAATCTTTTGACTGGTAGGCTACTGTGTGTGTATTTATGTGTCTGTGTGTATATCATTTAATTACGACTATTACTATTATTATTATTATGTATGTGGAAACTCATGACTCAATTAAGTCAAAATGATTTAACTTTTGAAATTTAATTATGTACTATCGAACATCCATTAACAAAAAAAAAAAAAAAAACTTTAAAAACATAAACTTAAAAACACTTAATACTGACAAGTTACAATCTGTCTTCAAACCAAAGATACCACTCTAAATAATAGACTTGAGCACACTACTTCTCCTAACAGGAGTAGGAAAACAAGGGTGTGTGGCATACAAAAAGTTCAACAAAAATAATTTAACTTGTGAAATTAAATTAAAATAGTGCATTCAGTCTTTTGTGTATAATGTATGTGTGAATGCATGTGGGCATATTTTGTTTTTATCTGACGCTCCTGTCACTCCACTTCTCAGGTCGTCATACATCTCCCAGACACATGGAGACCTCCTGCAGTAGGCCACATAATGTCCAAGAGCATCCTGGGTTAAGCCTCCTCTAAAAGCAACGACTGCCCGTAAAGTAAATCTCTTTCCCTGGAGCATCAGACTGGAGGGAAATTCACTCAAAGGAAATTCTGTGGAGTTGCTTCGCAGGTCAGTGTCAATCCACATAAGTTCTCCCAGACTGTAACTGTGAGAAACTTTCCCTGCACAGAGCACTTTTCCTGAGGTATCGGTCTTGATTGCATAGGGACACTGTGACGGACTTTGGATCGGCCTGAGGCAGGGGGACTCCGGAAGGTCAAGGCCTTCTTCCACCGCGGTCTGAAGATGAGCCATGCCAGAAGCCTGCAGTACAGCAACAGAAGTACAAACAAATGCAATTTCCCTTGTGACTTGTTTGCTGAGAGCACAATACTGTGAAGAGCACTGTTTTGTTAATGAAACACAAGTGCATTTGTTATTGACTTTGAAAGTGGAGATGTGGCATTGTGCATCGATTTGGAGTTCACCAGACTTCAGTCGGACAGCTTGGAATATTTCGCTTAGCAGTTCTGCCCTCTGTATGTAGGCCTGTGCATTCAGACCCTTTGTGGTGATGGATTTCACTAGCTGGAGGAGGTCGCTGGAATCCTCATTGCAAACAATATTTTCAAAAGTGACACTATCACAGTAAGCACAACATAAGTGTGGCGAGGGGGGCGTGGTTTTGCGAAGTCTGTCGCAGGAGAGAAAGGAGGGGGCCGATCGGTGAGTAAGTAGGTTAAGTGCAAAATGATGAACACCTGTGTCTGATTGCAGTGATTGGTGTGGAGAGACCGGATATAAGCCAGCATGCGGGAGGAGATGAGAGAGAGAGAGTTGGACTGGAACCTCACCTGTACTCTGTGTTTGAATGAAGCTGTGATTGTTATTTGTTTCTCGTTGTTATTGCTGTGCGTGGCACGGTGAATGCGCTACGTGCGCCCTTTTGTTTATTTAGTTTATTTTGAGTTGGTAAATAAAGTGAGTGTTTCAGTCACGCCGACCCCTGTCTTCTTCCTTCCTTACAATACAATATCTGAACCTCGTTACAATAAGCATTGACAAAAAGTATCAAATGCACATGTGTTCAGCACAGAGATGCTTGATTCCTGAGTTTAACAGGCTGTTGATTGTTTCCATTTTTCAACAGGTCCGCTTTGAGTCTTTTCCCTCTCACAGATGGATCTGCATGGAGCCATTCAGGACAAGGAGAGAGGTATGAACTCCTCTTCCTCTTTTTGGGTGGAACTGCTAAGCCTCTCCAGTTTTCATCAGCTTCTTCATCTGTTGGATGGATGTTTGTGACAGTGTCAGACTTCCCAGAGCAGGAAGCATCCATCTCTGGCCTTCCATCTACACTGGAGGTTGAGGTGGGTAGTGGATTGACTCCTGTGTCGATCACTGGCGCAACAGCTTCATCCTCTTCACCTTTTTCCACACTCTTTTGTTTTGCAGAAAAAATATGCATGTTGCCTTCAATGAAGGACAGATGTCGAGCAATGAATCGATCCACTCGAATAGGCAAGTGTTCATGCTTGAAAAGGCCACGTTTGATGTATTTAAACTCGGCTTCGACATTGGCTGAACTTGCGGTGATGTTGGAGCTCCGGAAGTGAGGGATCATTACCCCTGTCCAGAGAGGTAAGTAATTTGCAAGCCAGATTATATTGGGAATAATCTCAGGGAGGAAGTGCATATTGTCATGATCACCATTAGATGTGGCAAGTGACCTCACATATATCTGTTACCCACTGCCGCAGGTCTGTCTGTGTTTGGCCACATGGATCCACTTCTTCCAGGTCCGCACCCTCTACATCTGGAATGATGACACACTCTTCTGCAATTCGGGCTTTTAGGTATTCCTTGCACCTTTCTGAAATGAGGGGGCTCCAGAGCTGTCACTGCCCTCTGCTTCGCTGAGAGCCACAATAGTAATGCATCTTAGCAGCTCTCTTGCATCGTCCATGGATTGTGACATGAGAAGCTGAGCTATTGACCTCACAAAGACATCTTTAAAGGGTTAGTTCACCCAAAAATGAAACTTCTGTCAGTAATTACTCTCCCTCATATTGTTCCAACCGCGTAAGACCTTCGTTCATCTTCGGAACACAAATTAAGATATTTTTGATGAAATCCGAGCCATGTCTGAATCCTCCATAGGCTGCCATGGTGTCCGAAACTTGCTGGCCCAGAAAAGTTATTAAAGAGATCGTTAATATAGTCCAAGTGACTCCAGTGGCTCAATCTTAAGTTTATCAAGCGACGAGAATACTTTTTGTGCGCAAAAACAAAAATAACGACTTTATTCCACTTTTCATTTCCTTCTCTCTGGGCCTCGTAGTGTTTTTGCGCTGCGCGTCTGTGTTGCACGTCACCACGTAGGCTCACTATTGGCCGACGCCGGTCATGTGTGTGATGCGTGATGACGTGCAACACAGACGCGCAGCACAAAAACACTACGAGGCCCAGAGAGAAGAAAATGAAAAGTGGAATAAAGTCGTTATTTTTGTTTGTTTTTGCGCACAAAAAGTATTCTCGTCGCTTGATAAACTTAAGATTGAGCCACTGGAGTCACTTGGACTATATTAACGATCTCTTTAATAACTTTTCTGGGCCAGCAAGTTTCGGTCACATAGCAGCCTATGGAGGATTCAGACATGGCTCAGATTTCATCAAAAATATCTTAATTTGTGTTCCGAAGATGAACGAAGGTCTTACGCGGTTGGAACAATATGAGGGAGAGTAATTACTGACAGAAGTTTCATTTTTGGGTGAACTAACCCTTTAATGCGATGTGGTTTTTTTTCAAGCAGTCCCACCGGCAGATCATCTTGATGCAGTGTGCAACATCAACCCGCACAAAACAAGGTGGGACTTTTGCTGACTGTCTACCGAGTAAGACTCCCCAACTCTCATTGATGTAGGTCTTAAGATCAGGATGAGGAGTAAAAGCCTTGACCAAAGCTCCGAGCAAAGCCAGAGAAGTCACTCACAACCTCTTTTGGAGTAGGTGCACCTCCGTATCCATTCTGTCAGCCAATGTGTTATGGCATTAACATCATGTCTCTCTGACAGCATTTGCACCACTGGGACACTTGAGCGCTCACCCCCTGCCTCAACACCCTGATATAGGAATATGTGGCCAGACTTGCCATTTGGTCTCTGTAGTTTCCTCACCACTGGGCCAGTTGCATCAAAACTCACTGTGGGGTTAGTAGATGTCTTTGATAATGTCTTGTACATATACATTTGTGTTTGACTCCAGTAGTGACAGAAGAACTTGTCCAGTCCAATGTCTTTAATGCTACCACTGTGAGGTGCACTGTATTTTAACATCTGCAATGATAGAATAGGATCCTTGTCGCCTAATTCTAAATCATTTCTCTCCTGCTTTGCTTTGCGCAGGGTGGCCTAAGTAGGCAGATGACTTGGCTCAGGATCTGCAAAATCCATCAGCTTTGTCGCCTCTGATGCCCTCCATACATGGGGTTCATTCTTCCCTCTCACAGTTCTTTGGATATCTGCACACACAAGTTACCAGACATCGCACGCTTGGAACAGCCAGTGTGCAGGGAGTCATCAGTGTTTTTCAGTGAACACCTGAACATCATTGTGCTGTTTATTTCAGGCTTTTTGTCACATTTTATATGAATGTGGCCACGACACTCCTTACAGTTGCCTCTGATTACAATATATTTGTCTGTGACTGATGGATAGACCTTGGCTCTTTTAAAAGCAAATGTGCAGGGGCATTTCACTTCTTGCCAAATGTGATGATTTATCACATGCGTCCAGATACCAGGCTTCAAAATTGTGTATTCCCTTTTTTTTGTTTTAGAGAACTTGTTTTTGTATATTACTGTTTCAGGCATGAATTCAATCCATTTCTGAAATGATACTTCAAAATCAAAAGTGCAGCAATCTTTTGGACTGGAGGAAAGGGACCCTTGCTCAAAATCAGAGTCATCACTACTGCCACTTGTGTCATGATCACTTTCATGAGTAAAGCCTAAAGCAGTCCAGATGTTGTGTCTGTTTAATTTAACAAAAGTGTATAGTGCCTTTGCAGTGATCTTGTTGTCTAGCTGTTTACTAAGCTCTGATTAGGAGTAGCTATGTTGCCTTTTTGGACTATGGCCTCTTTAGATGAACACGGGACTGTGGAAATGGAATCCAGTTTCTTGGGCGTCTGGCATAAGCAAACCATAATTACCCTCAATTATCCTGACTCCCAAAAATATCATGTAATGAATATAAGGATAATATAATATAGTAAGGTTAATGTAGATAGATAATATATCTTATATTAGGACCAAAATGGTAATGTTGACCCCTAGATTGTCAGTGTTTATTGAACCGAAAACTCATTGCTAACACTAATATCACTAATTTAGCTATGATATGTTAAATACAGTTGCACATGTGACCCATGGTCGTTTTTTAATACTAAAAGGCAACTTTGTGCAACTGTAATCAGCATTTCATGGCTAAATTAGTAATATAAGTGTTATTAATTGGTTTCTGTTCAATAACAAGTCTTAGCTTTCTTGAATGTTGTACAATTATTCTTGAAGCTACTAATATTGTAACTGTTTTAAAACAATGTATACTTACATTGGCCAGAAATTTGGATTAGTAATGACTTTTGTAGTTTGATTTATATCGATCTTTTCTCCACTAACTCTACACCATTTTATACAAGAGCATTCTTGAACAGAAGTGTCACTTGCCCCTAGTGCTGGCAGTGAAGATTGTAGCAGATGAGACTCGTAAAAATAAAATACAATCAGGAGAGACCGGAGTGAAGATAATTGTTTATTGAACAAATTATGTGATGACAGAACGTCTTCGTCAATTCTACTTTAAAAGTGTGCTCACCTCGAGGACAAACCCGAAATACATCGTAGGCTAGGCTAGGCTACTGACTAACTTCACACAAAAATACAGAGCTGTCTATAACTATTTTTGATCTTGTGACAATTGATTGATCTATTTTATTCAGTCAGCCTTGTATAGGCCTAATAAATATAACATTTAATTTGATTTAATTTCTAATATTTTAAAACCCAAAGCATGCAGCACAAACGAACGAGACTATTTTGGGTGAATTTGGAGCATGTGGGGGGGCTGAGTGACCTCAGAATGACCTAAAAATATTATTTTAATAAAAACCGAAACAGCACAAACGAAACTTTTTACAGCACAAACGATTGAGCATAGTTTGACGACGGTTTGCGTTGGGTGGGGGGCCAACGCAGGCGAGAAACCATGGTCTTATCTCGCGAAACGATCGGTCATTTTCTAAAATAATAATAATTAAAAAAAAATACTTTTTAATCACAAATGCTCGTCGTGTACCATTCGCATGACGTCACCTACTTCGCGGGCAGAGTTGCTAGGTAACAGTTAGCAAACACAGAGTAGAGAGTCCGAGCATATTACAAACCTTCGTTATAAAATAAATATAAAAGCATCTCAATAGACATCTAGATCAACGAATTCGTGGAGTTAAAATGTCAACAGCCTTCGTAAGAACAGGTGTAGTCGAGTACGGTCGGAGGAAAGGCTCGAGTAACCAAGGTGAGAATTAAAAATATCTGAAAGTAATGTATAATAATTAGAGCTTTTTTAATAACTTGGAAATATGTTATTGAATGCAGTTGGGAGTTGGGAGATGGAGAAACCCGAAGCAGACCTTCCTCAAGTGGTAGTTTTGTCCAAATCTGAATGGCAGCGCGTGCAGGACAGCGTGACCGGTGTGGATCACCAGAGCCGGAGTGTCATAGCAGCCGCTGACCAGCGGGAGGCGCTGCACACGCGCTCCAGAGAGGCCGCAGCACACTGGCCCAACACCATAGCGGTGAGTACTGGGATCACTGGGATCACTGCATTAGCAGACCGCACTGGGATCACTGGGATCACTGCATTAGCAGACCGCACTGGGATCACTGCATTAGCAGACCGCACTGGGATCACTGGGATCGCTGCATTAGCAGACCGCACTGGGATCACTGCAATAGTAGCTCTCTTATTTACGGAGTTTTCCTGTTTAGGTCATTAAAAAGCATGATGTTTACGCATATTTAGGAGCCCCGTACATGACACGCAGGAAAAAAGAAATATTAGGCTAAATCGATGGAACGAATTAGTAAATCGTGCACACAATCTAACTTTTTTCCTGCATGTCATGTGCGGGGCTCCTAAATATGCGTAAACATCATGCTTTTTAATGACCTAAACACTGTTAAGGAAGAAAATAGGCCTTTTTATAAGTCTTTATTAAGAAATAAGAATAATTAATAAAAAAAAAAGAATAAAAAGCTGTTGGTTGGATTTTTTAGCTCGTATGTATAATGTATTATAATATTTTGTTAATACTCCTGTTTATTTTGTATGCCGTTTGTGTTTAGAATGTTTTCAGGTTACACTTTACAATATTGGTTAATGCATTAAGTAAAACTAATTTGAAATTAATTTGTTACAGTGTATCTTAAATCCTTGTTAATGTTAATCATTAAAATACAGCTGTTTATTGTTAGTTCATGCCAGCTCAGGTCTATTAATATACAATTGCTTAATTATCTTACAAGTGTCACATGTAGTTCCACACGCTCGAGTCAGTGCTTTAATCACCGATAGGAACATGCAGGAGAAACAGAATCACTACACTCAATCCGGACTATCCTGGAGAGGGAACGACCTCAAACTGAGGGCTTAGATACACACAGCACACTAAAGAGATAATTAACTGTACAACACGTGAGAGGAATGATTAATCAAACACACTGGGAAACGAGGTCAAGGGACAAGGCACACGGGAGAACGGGAACAGGACTAAAACACAAACTACACCTAAAAAGAACATACACAATACAAACAAATGTTACCATTATTTATTCTTTTGAGCATGTGCAGATACTTTTATTTATTTATTTTATTTATATAGCCTTGTTTATACTTCTCGCTGTCTAATTTTCTTTTCGTGTCTGTGCCCCTATTATAATATTATTAAGTTTGTTACAATTTGGTATAATGTTAAATTGTAATTTGAATGTCATCTTGATGTGATATTTTAGTTTTTCTTCATTAAAAGAAAATAAATAAAACAATACCTGTGTCTCTGAGGGTTAATATGAGACTTGATCTGTACAGTAACAAAGTACAACAAACAAATCTGATTTCGTCCTTACAGGGACAGCGGCGTAAAAAGCTGGAGGCGAAAGCCGTGCGAGAGGCGATGGCCGAAGAGAAGAGGAAGCAGCTGGACCTGGAGGAAGCGGAGTACCAGGCCCAGAGACGGAAGGAGATCATCGAGAGAGCTCAAACCCAGCAGTTCTTCCAGACCGACCGAGTCAAAGGCTTCCATGTGCGTGTCTTACGGTATCAGATCACAGATCTTCTGTGGTGAAGTGTTGTAGAAACTGTCCTCTTGTTTTCTAGAGAGCTCTGATGCTGACGGAGGTCCAGAAGGAGAGGGAGGCTCAGCTCGAGCTGAAGCGCCTGAAGCTGAACGCCAGCAGAGACGCAGACAGAGAGTTCTTGGCCGAAAGGGCGCGCAGGGAAGAGCAGGCGGTCCAGCGGGACCAGCAGAGCGCCCTGCGGAGGAGACACGACCACCTGGCCGTCTCCGAGAGCTGGAGACTACAGTAAGGAGAAGTTTAAGGGGGTCGCGCACCGGACGAGAAGCGCAGCGCCGCAAACACATTATTCTCTATGAGTGTACACACACACACACCAGAGATGGGGACTCGAGTTTGAGACTCGGACTCGAGTGCGACTTAAGTCGCACACACAGTGACTTCAGACTTGACTTGAGACTCGTCCTCGAAAGACTTCAGACTCGACTCGGACTCGAGCTGCGGGACTCGTGAACAATGTTTATTTTTTGGAAACGTCTGATGAGCTCGCTGTTATTCCCCTCCCTCCGTTACCTATAACCTAACACGTGAAGTACTGTGTATCTGCTGCGCGCGTCCACACATGAGAGGACAACACACATGTCGACTGCACCGGCCGCTGGCTGCTGTGCCATTCATCGTAAACTTTGGGTTTAAAAACTTCAACAGAGCTGCCAACTCTCACGCATTCACCGATTGACACTTTTCACACACTCTCACGCCACACATCCATTTTCTCACGCACAGAAAAATCCGAAGCAAAGAGGACACGGAGACCGACAGACTAGACAGAGTAGGTTACTTACTCAGGTTGTTACTTACTTCATTACTCAGCTCTCAGATTCTGTCTAAATTCAAACAATACCGTTTTGGCGCTTGTAAATGTGACGTGACAGATCCCTAACGGCACGTGAAACGAACCTTTCTACTAGCTAATAGTAAATAAACACGAACACTGTTGAAAGATACAGTACAACTTACCGAAATGTATATTCAATCCTCATACATATCGATCAATCAGTGTTTTTCATCCGCGGAAAGGGGAGAACAATTATGTCACATAACATTTACCTCAGGAAAACCATTTAATGACCATAATATGGACTAAAGCAGGGTTAGTTGGCTAGAAAAAAAGAGCTATAGAGAGTATTTTGCTAAATATGTGTAGGCTACTATATTACGTATTTATTATATTTTTACTTGACGTATTTTATTTTACTTTTACTAAAGTTGTTATTATAATAAAAAAAACACATTATATTTAATTTGAGTTATTTTTAACCTTAAGTAATACTACCAGCTGATCTGTAGCTATGTTTACATCATTAGGTGAGATTTTTTTTTTCTGGAGAAAAATTAACACCTATATTGTGTACCTAATATTTATCCAAATATTTAATCAAATCACAAGAATTTAATTTAATTGAAATCGGGAAATTTGTTTCAAGCAATAATAACAAAACGTAGCTTACCAGAAATTGTACCATGTTAACATTGTAACATGTTGCCACTAAACCTAATAAAATTCTGTTTTTGTCATGTTGCAATAGCCTGTTTACTCTGATTATATACCAAAATCAAAGCTGATACTGTATGCTAATAAATAAAGGAGTCATAATAACATATTACATGCCTGGAATTCCTTATATAGCTATGCAGTGTTCTAAGCAGCCTGGATGGGTCGCTGTACGTGATGCAACACTTATTATAATGACAAGAGACTTGAGACTTGACTTGGACTTTAGCTCAGAGACTTGAGACTTGACTTGGACTCTAGCTCAGAGACTTGACTTGGACTCTAGCTCAGAGACTTGACTTGGACTCTAGCTCAGAGACTTGACTTGGACTCTAGCTCAGAGACTTGACTTGGACTCTAGCTCAAAGACTTGAGACTTGACTTGGACCCCTTGACTTGGACTCTAGCTCAGAGACTTGAGACTTGACTTGGACCCTAGCTCAGAGACTTGAGACTTGACTTGGACCCTAGCTCAGAGACTTGAGACTTGACTTGGACCCTAGCTCAGAGACTTGACTTGGACTCTAGCTCAGAGACTTGACTTGGACTCTAGCTCAAAGACTTGAGACTTGACTTGGACCCTAGCTCAGAGACTTGAGACTTGACTTGGACCCTAGCTCAGAGACTTGACTTGGACTCTAGCTCAGAGACTTGACTTGGACTCTAGCTCAGAGACTTGACTTGGACTCTAGCTCAAAGACTTGAGACTTGACTTGGACCCCTTGACTTGGACTCTAGCTCAGAGACTTGAGACTTGACTTGGACCCTAGCTCAGAGACTTGAGACTTGACTTGGACCCTAGCTCAGAGACTTGACTTGGACTCTAGCTCAGAGACTTGACTTGGACTCTAGCTCAAAGACTTGAGACTTGACTTGGACTCTAGCTCAGAGACTTGACTTGGACTCTAGCTCAGAGACTTGAGACTTGACTTGGACCCTAGCTCAGAGACTTGAGACTTGACTTGGACCCTAGCTCAGAGACTTGACTTGGACTCTAGCTCAGAGACTTGACTTGGACTCTAGCTCAAAGACTTGAGACTTGACTTGGACTCTAGCTCAGAGACTTGAGACTTGACTTGGACTCTAGCTCAAAGACTTGAGACTTGACTTGGACTCTAGCTCAGAGACTTGAGACTTGACTTGGACTCTAGCTCAAAGACTTGAGACTTGACTTGGACTCTAGCTCAGAGACTTGAGACTTGACTTGGACCCTAGCTCAGAGACTTGAGACTTGACTTGGACTCTAGCTCAGAGACTTGAGACTTGACTTGGACTCTAGCTCAAAGACTTGAGACTTGACTTGGACTCTAGCTCAGAGACTTGAGACTTGACTTGGACTCTAGCTCAAAGACTTGAGACTTGACTTGGACTCTAGCTCAGAGACTTGACTTGGACTCTAGCTCAGAGACTTGACTTGGACTCTAGCTCAGAGACTTGAGACTTGACTTGGACTCTAGCTCAGAGACTTGAGACTTGACTTGGACTCTAGCTCAAAGACTTGAGACTTGACTTGGACTCTAGCTCAGAGACTTGAGACTTGACTTGGACTCTAGCTCAAAGACTTGAGACTTGACTTGGACTCTAGCTCAGAGACTTGAGACTTGACTTGGACCCTAGCTCAGAGACTTGAGACTTGACTTGGACTCTAGCTCAGAGACTTGAGACTTGACTTGGACTCTAGCTCAAAGACTTGAGACTTGACTTGGACTCTAGCTCAGAGACTTGAGACTTGACTTGGACCCTAGCTCAGAGACTTGAGACTTGACTTGGACCCTAGCTCAGAGACTTGACTTGGACTCTAGCTCAGAGACTTGACTTGGACTCTAGCTCAAAGACTTGAGACTTGACTTGGACCCTAGCTCAGAGACTTGAGACTTGACTTGGACCCTAGCTCAGAGACTTGACTTGGACTCTAGCTCAGAGACTTGACTTGGACTCTAGCTCAGAGACTTGACTTGGACTCTAGCTCAAAGACTTGAGACTTGACTTGGACCCCTTGACTTGGACTCTAGCTCAGAGACTTGAGACTTGACTTGGACCCTAGCTCAGAGACTTGAGACTTGACTTGGACCCTAGCTCAGAGACTTGACTTGGACTCTAGCTCAGAGACTTGACTTGGACTCTAGCTCAAAGACTTGAGACTTGACTTGGACTCTAGCTCAGAGACTTGACTTGGACTCTAGCTCAGAGACTTGAGACTTGACTTGGACCCTAGCTCAGAGACTTGAGACTTGACTTGGACCCTAGCTCAGAGACTTGACTTGGACTCTAGCTCAGAGACTTGACTTGGACTCTAGCTCAAAGACTTGAGACTTGACTTGGACTCTAGCTCAGAGACTTGAGACTTGACTTGGACTCTAGCTCAAAGACTTGAGACTTGACTTGGACTCTAGCTCAGAGACTTGAGACTTGACTTGGACTCTAGCTCAAAGACTTGAGACTTGACTTGGACTCTAGCTCAGAGACTTGAGACTTGACTTGGACCCTAGCTCAGAGACTTGAGACTTGACTTGGACTCTAGCTCAGAGACTTGAGACTTGACTTGGACTCTAGCTCAAAGACTTGAGACTTGACTTGGACTCTAGCTCAGAGACTTGAGACTTGACTTGGACTCTAGCTCAAAGACTTGAGACTTGACTTGGACTCTAGCTCAGAGACTTGACTTGGACTCTAGCTCAGAGACTTGACTTGGACTCTAGCTCAGAGACTTGAGACTTGACTTGGACTCTAGCTCAGAGACTTGAGACTTGACTTGGACTCTAGCTCAAAGACTTGAGACTTGACTTGGACTCTAGCTCAGAGACTTGAGACTTGACTTGGACTCTAGCTCAAAGACTTGAGACTTGACTTGGACTCTAGCTCAGAGACTTGAGACTTGACTTGGACCCTAGCTCAGAGACTTGAGACTTGACTTGGACTCTAGCTCAGAGACTTGAGACTTGACTTGGACTCTAGCTCAAAGACTTGAGACTTGACTTGGACTCTAGCTCAGAGACTTGAGACTTGACTTGGACTCTAGCTCAGAGACTTGAGACTTGACTTGGACTCTAGCTCAAAGATTTGAGACTTGACTTGGACTCTAGCTCAGAGACTTGAGAGTTGACTTGGACTCTAGCTCAGAGACTTGAGACTTGACTTGGACTCTAGCTCAAAGACTTGAGACTTGACTTGGACTCTAGCTCAAAGACTTGAGACTTGACTTGGACTCTAGCTCAAAGACTTGAGACTTGACTTGGACTCTAGCTCAGAGACTTGAGACTTGCCTTGGACTCTAGCTCAGAGACTTGAGACTTGCCTTGGACTCTAGCTCAGAGACTTGAGACTTGACTTGGACCCTAGCTCAGAGACTTGAGACTTGACTTGGACTCTAGCTCAGAGACTTGAGACTTGACTTGGACTCTAGCTCAGAGACTTGAGACTTGACTTGGACTCTAGCTCAAAGACTTGAGACTTGACTTGGACTCTAGCTCAGAGACTTGAGACTTGACTTGGACTCTAGCTCAGAGACTTGAGACTTGACTTGGACTCTAGCTCAAAGATTTGAGACTTGACTTGGACTCTAGCTCAGAGACTTGAGAGTTGACTTGGACTCTAGCTCAGAGACTTGAGACTTGACTTGGACTCTAGCTCAAAGACTTGAGACTTGACTTGGACTCTAGCTCAAAGACTTGAGACTTGACTTGGACTCTAGCTCAAAGACTTGAGACTTGACTTGGACTCTAGCTCAGAGACTTGAGACTTGCCTTGGACTCTAGCTCAGAGACTTGAGACTTGACTTGGACTCTAGCTCAAAGACTTGAGACTTGACTTGGACTCTAGCTCAAAGACTTGAGACTTGACTTGGACTCTAGCTCAGAGACTTGAGACTTGACTTGGACTCTAGCTCAAAGACTTGAGACTTGACTTGGACTCAAGCTCAAAGACTTGAGACTTGACTTGGACTCTAGCTCAAAGACTTGAGACTTGACTTGGACTCTAGCTCAAAGACTTAAGACTTGAGACCCACACGCCCAATGTTTTGAGAACATGATTAAAGACCAGATAACTTTGAACGAACATTCTATTAATGTTACTAGAAGAACGTTTGTTCGTAACTTCTGAGAGAAGCTTCTAGGAAACATCAAGGTGTCTGATGTTTCCCGCTTTATTAGGTGTCAGGATCATGAGATGAAGAAAGAGCAGAAGAGGCAGGAGATCAGGAGGGAGGCTGAAGAAATGGAGCGACTCCGAGATCGGGATCTGAGGGAACAGGCCATGAAAGAGCGCAAGAAACAGGAAGAGAAGAGGAGATCGACGAATGCTTTTCGGGTTAGACGGTTGTTGGACAACATCCACACTGTGAAAGCAGACTGGATCATATGTGGTTTAGAAATTCCTTCTTCTGTCTTCCATCAGGAGCTTCTGACCGAGAGAGAGCAGAAGAAAGCAGCGGAGGCTCGGAGGCAGGAGGAAGAGGAGGAGAAGAGACAGCAGATCGCCACCCAGAAAGAGGAGCAGAAGATGATGTGGAAGGAGACGCAGGAGGGAATACTCAGGTGTTGTACATTAGACAAAATGCGTCCTGTGGCGGAGATTACAGGATTCTCATTAGTGCCAGAAATTAACTTCTTTATTTTGCTTCCTACAGTTGATTTCAGGAGCATGTTCTTACATGTATGAGGGCTAGCACGTATAAAACACACAGCATTCTGATTATTAGTGTTAAACACTTCCAACCCAGACTAAACTTGATATATTAAATGCTAGACAACAGATAAAATAACTTTGGGCGCATTTTAGGCATTTTTGTTACTTTAAAACTGTGAATCTCTAGAGATCATGGGCTGTTATTTTAGTATTATTTATAGTATACAGTATTTAGCAATGTTTTGAATTACCTTTTATTTTTATTTTTTCAGGTTAAGGTTTAGGAATTGTGAGTATGTGCTGTTATTGTTTTTTTTTTTAGCTTTATTTTATATTTATTTTGGTTTTAGTTTTAGCAATTTTAGTAC